>NC_073636.1:59658106-59961136 GCF_029407905.1 Bubalus kerabau
GGGCTTTGGGTGAGTCAAAAGTCAAGTGACCTGAGCAGCTTTGAGATGGAATCAGTTGCCTGTGTCCTGGGTCCTTCTTCCCCCACAGGGAGCCCTGCCCCCCCACAGTGGGACATGGCACCAGAGGAGTTGGTCTCCAGCTCAGAAGGGGTATGTCTACCCAGATAGTCCCCATACGGTCCTCCAAAGGACTATGTAAAGGGTTTGTCCTTTTTGAATCCCATAGGCCGTTCGAGTCCACCCTCTCTGACTTTGGCAGCCAAAGTGCCCAACATTTGAGAGTTGAGTCACTGCCTCTAAGACCACGTTTTCTTCCAACACAGGTCTTCTGATCTTGTCCCTTTCACAGAAAGACTATCAGACAATTTGGATATGGATTCCCTAGGAATCCAATTGAATGGATAAAAGGATACCATTTATGTGTGTTTGGGGGCTTACTAAGTGCCAGACTCTATAATTACTTCATATGAATAACATCACAACATTGTCGCAACACGCTTATAAAACAGGTCCTAGTGTGACGCCCGTGGTACACAGGGAGAAACTGAGACTCACAGAGGTTAAATAACTTGCCTAAGATCACAGAGTTGGTCAGAGTTAGGGTTTGAATCCGGACTCCAAATCCTCCCTCTAAACCACTGTCGCAGGCCCCCTGGGATGTTTCTCATCCTGGAAGATCACGATGAGGTCACTTTGGGGATCATTCCCCAGGTGAATGTTTTTTAAGTATGTCTTATCCTAGAAATGGGATTGCAAGATGAAATTTGGGACACTCTGTTCAAGTTGAGTTTCAGATAAACAACAAATAGTGTTTTAGTATAACTGTGTCCCATGCAGTATTTGGGACATATGTATACTAAAAGAAGCGCTTGCTATTTTCCTGAAGTTCGCATTTACCTGGGCTTCCTTCCTGCATGTTACTTTGTTTGGTCAGCCCCCACCGGGCAGGCCTGGTCCCATGTACCAGCGGAACTCCCTGCTGTGGGCATTAGACAGGTTATTCTCAATTCAGATCTGCATCAGACTCGAAGAAAGAGAAAACCAGGTCTCCCAGTCACCGTGAAATGTATGAGTGCTTATTGGTTTATCAATTAAGCTGCACAGGTCTGTGCCCCACCAGCTCTCACATGTTCTCTGCTGCCATAATTTACAAGAAAGCCTGAGGGGATGGCAAGGCGGGACCCCATTCCTCTCATTTGCTGCCAAGACGTAGTGCTACCAGTCAACCTTGTCAATCTCTGGTTTAATCATTTAGCCGTCGTCAAGGACTCATTAAAAATGCCCAGGTTTATAGGAAGCACCTCCCACCCAGTTCGGAGGCAGGCCAGGTCAGGAGCCCTTGTACCCACTCGCTCTCTGAGCCCCATGACAATACTGCTGACTGTAATTACACCCCAATGTTTGGAAATGGGTGTGGGAGGTGGGGTGAGTGGGTGGAGAGAGGTGGGGAGAGAAGCAGAGTCCCTGAAACTCCAGGGGCCGGGCTTCGAGGAGGCAATGCCTGGTGGGGAGCCCTTCCCAGACCCCTCCCCACCTGGACTCAGGCTCCTTCACCCTTCATCCTCCCCAGAGGCTGTTCTGCTCTCTGCGTCCTGCATGCCCTGGTGGGCAGAGTAGACTTGACTCTTCTCTCTCTCGTTGTAAGTATGTGCTGACTGGATGGTCTAACATGTGAATGAAAATCCTTGCACCACCCTGTCTTCCCTGCCTGCATGTCCTTGTACTCACATGCACAGGTCTGTCCCCCCAGCTTCTCTGAGCGCCTGCTGGTAGCCCATGGAGGCGCTGGGTACATTGTCCTTCTTTGACCATCAAGCCCCACAGCTGGTCATGATGGGGCCCCTTTCCAGGCTCGGGGGGTGCAATGGCCAACAGGCTGCCCCTTCACCGTTTTTGACCCCTGGGCTTTAGCCCCTAGTCCCCAACTTTTAAATGCGGACTTTGTTTCCTTTTTTTTTTTTTTGGCCACCCCTTGGGGCTTATGGGATCTTATTTTCCAGACCAGGTATTAAACCTGGGCTCTCAACAGTTGAAAGCACAGAGTCCTATCACTGGACTGCCATTCCCAACAATTTTTTTTTTTTTTTTCTGTATATCATAACTCTGGCATTCTCATCTGATCCCTTTCTGAACCTCCCCCATCCCTTTTAAATCTTTTTTTTTTTTAATGCTTGTTTCTTTAGGCTGATAGCTCAGGTTTGGGAATTACTGGGTGAGATGAGCACACAGGGAGGGATGAACTCTGACCCATTGTCACCTGTCCCAGGCACATCCTCTCACCTGGTTTCGCTACCAGCACCTCCCTATGCTCCCTGCTCCCACCCTGGCCCCTGCGCTGTCTCTTCCCAACACAGAAGCCAGGGGGGCGCTGTTGAAAACTAAGTTGGATCAAGTCCCTCTCTGAAATCCCTGCAATGGAGTCCTTCACGTCCAGGGTGATCCTCGAGGTCATTGTAACGACTTTTAAAGCCCTGGAGCAGTCCTGCAACTTCCACATCTCTGACATTTGGGGTGGATAATTCTCTGGTGGGGTGTACTTTGCATTGTCACGTATTAGCAGCATCTCTAAGCTCTATCTACTAGACTGCGGTAGCACCCTCCCCCTAGGTATAACAGCCAAACAGCCACCCAACCCCCACACTCCTTAAGCCATCATGCTTTGTTTCTAACACAATACTTTTATCTGACAGGCTATATTTTTATTTATATGTTAAATAAGTAGAATATTGCATGATATGCAGCCGGAGGTGCAGCTGCTAGGCTGTGGCTCCAGGTGGGCCAACTATGGGCTGTTTGGAATCCCAACCACTGTTTATTTGCAACCGATGTGCACTAAGCCACTGTAGGAAAATGTGAATTCTGAAAATTGGAGCCTCAACATTATTTGAAATCCATGATGTGGAGAAGTTTGATCAAGGGTGAAATTGTTTCATCCCAACATAAGATATTGCAATATTACATGTATCCTTTTTAAGGGACCTTTGGATTTCTTAAAAACGTCATTTCACTTGTTTTTCTTCCTTTTATGAACGTTGTTTTAACATTTTTAAGATTTTATTCCTTATTTATTCAAAATTTTTTACAGATAGTAACAAATACATGAAGACCATCTTCAGCAAAATTCGTTCACAGGAATCATGTGGTCATAACAATCATAAGATCTGACATAAACTAGATAAGTTAATCGCAGAAAGTTCAAAGTTTTTCTTTTTTTAAGATGACAGTTTTATTTGAAAATTTTAAAGAGAACTCAGTATCAAATATATTCCCATAATCCTTTGTATTTTGTCCTCCTTATCATAATTGTAGAATATTTTTAATGCAATGCATTTTTTTTCACCAAGCTCTATGCAAGTGCCCCTCACCTGTCTGGCTGACCCCAGCACACAGTCAAAATACTATCCTTTTCTGTCTGTACTAGTTGTCGGCAAGGGGTAGTGCTGGCCTAGAGAACAGAGGTTAGATTCTTGGTGTCCAGCGTCAGGCTTGGCTCACGAGATGGACACAAAGGTCTTTGCTACAGATGATTTAATGAGTACATGCAGGCTTTTTTTTTTTTTTAGCTTATAACAAAAATCAGCCTATCCTTACTTCAACAGGGATCCACCCACAGTGAAGCAGCGTGCCTTCTTGGGTTCAAAAGATACAACAGGAGCAGTCAGGGTGTGCTGGGCACCCTTCTCAGACTGGGGGTTCTAGTGAGCAGCAAGCTTGCCTTCAGAACCCACTCTGGGTGTGCCGCCTTGTACCCGGCCTGGGATGTCTCAGTCAACAAGACCCAGTGTCTGTCCCATGGAGCCCACATGCTCATGGTGCAATCATTCCATGGGAGGCCTGTGGTGAGCACTTTATATGCATTAACCTGCTTCATCCTCACATCAACTCTCTAAGGGAGATAGTAATATATTAATGATCAGAGAGGTTGGGTGACTCATCCAAGGTCACACAGTAGCACCTGGTGTTTGAAGCATGTGCTAATCCTACCGTCTTTCTCAGGGGTGGCTACTGAAGGTGGCGTCAGGCTTGGGAACCGTGTCTGGTGTTCAAGGTGACTTTAGAGGCCCCGGTGCCCTGAGCAGGGGGTCTTGGGCAGCAGGGCAGGGCCCTGCATGCCGGGACACAAGCACGTCATGCTCCCAGTCGGCAGTCTCACCCCTGAGATTCCCTTTCATCCCAGAAAACCTGCCATTATTCACGGGAGATAAAAATCAGCATTCAACCCATTCCAAATTGCAACTGGCTGAATCCCGGGACAGCTGCCACAGGCTCTTGGGGTTGGGCTGAGTTTATGGCTCAGGCAGAAGGATCGGAGTCAGGGACAGACGGAGCACCACCACGAGGACACTCCAGGCGGACGTGTCGCAATGGCAAACGCGTCGTGTTTTTCTGGGCATGGAGTCCACCGGCCCCAGAACATCTCTGGCGAGCTGGCACCGTCTTGTTTTCTCGTCGGGCACTGAGGGGGAGCTTTGTGGTTTCATTGCACCAAAGTTTGTGTTGGCTGCTGCGATATATACACAGATGTTTCAGGTGGAGCCACAGTTCCCGTTCTCCTTTCCCCCGGTAGATAAATTACCAGATTTCCAGAGGGAATCCTAACCCTGTCTGCCTCCTTTATTCCCTGCTCTACTCCACCTCAGGAATTCCCACCAGCTTTATAAGCATCAACATAAAATTAGAAGAAGATTCATGTTTAATTAATTTTAACTTTAAAATAGACCCATTTTCTTTAGACTCAGAGCCTAAAAAAATTTGTCCTTAGGCCATAATCAGAAATGTGGACACAAATTTGGAGGCAAATACATTCAGGGAGCAGCATGTGATGGTGCAAAGCTAGACACAATCTAAATCCCCAACAATGCGAGAAGGCTCAATTATGACAAAACCGCAGGGTGGCATGGGCTGTTGTGCAATCCCAGAAGTCATTGTTTTCCAGGAAGACAAAATGACATGGGAAAATTCTCATGGCTTGAAATTAAATGATTAAAACCTACACTCTAAACTGTAAGTAATGAAGGGAGTTTATATAATTACACCTCAAATGTGGTGTGTGTGTGTGTTAGAGAATAGAAGGAAATATGCTAAGATCTTAACAGTAATTATCTCTATGCAGTGCAATTTTTATTTTCTTTTTTTATATCTTTATTTTCCAAACTTCTACTTTAATAACCTTTAACTTTAGATAATAATCAGGAACAAAAATGTTGTTTTAAAGTGTCTTTTCCTTTCTCTCTTTTATTTATTTATTTTTCCAATTTTTTGGCCATGAGGCATGTGGGATCTTGTTCCCTGACCAGGGATCGAACCTGCATCCCCTGCTTTGGCAGTGCAGATTTTTAACCACCAAATCACCAGGGAAGTCCCTGCTTTCTTTATTGCCCCTAACTACAACATGAACATACACTTCTTACAAAGGATTAAAGTAATATTCATTTTATTTTTCTGGGGAAAGAAGCAAATGTATATTCCATAATGTATGGTGAAGGAGGTTATTTGATGTCATGGAATAAAATAACATCAAAGCAACACAACTTCAGAGGGGAAAGAAATTAGCAGCTGGAAATGGCAGGCACCGATGAGATTGATTTTGGCACCAACAACAGGTTCATAATCCCAAGATATTAAAACACAAAGCACATAAAATGAAATGCCAACTAGAAGAGAAGATTAATTGACTTAGATCTTCAAAAGCACAGAAACAAGACTTTGTTTCTTGCTAAAGATGTTTCCATTTTCTTTCCTCTCTTTTGTCTCCCTCCTATTGTCTGAAACCAGAATAAGCTGCAATCATTTTCAAGGTGTCCTAGCATTTTACCAGCCCTTTCCTAAAGTGTATATCCCATCTGGATGGTTTCACTGCAGTGTTCTGCATCCAGGTGCTTGGTTGTGACCCACCCCACAAAAGGAGGGCCCTACCCCAGACCCCTCCTGGTGCTCCTGTACTGAGATTTTAATCTCCTGGTTAAGATCTCACAGTGACATTATAATGAGGGCTATCCTTCCTATAATTCCCATTTTACAGAACAGGAAACTGAGGCTCAGTGGGAAAAAGGAATTGGTGCAAGCTCTCCTAGCCAGAAAGCGGGGGAGCCAATATTCAGATGTCAGCCTGTCTTCTTCCAAAGCTTTGTGAATCCTGCACACGAGAGTGAGCCCTGAATGGAAAGCAGCCAGATTAGTTTTACCTGGAAAACAAGTGAAAAATGAGATTCTGAGGCAAAGAGTGCACTGTGTGTTTAGCCTGGCTGATTGATGGAAAACAGATTCTAAGTGGAGAACTGAATGGCCCACTGTCCAGGGTGGGTCTGCAAGGAGGACCAGAGCCCCTGAAAGCCATGCCAGCCTCGCTGTGGAGAGTGCAGCATCAACACCTTCACAAGTGCCCCAGCAGGTGAGAAGGGCTCGGCAGATGAAGGCAGTGGAAGACAACTCCTCGCCCAGCAAAAAGCTATAAATCAAGTGATTGCAACTCGGGAGTTTACTGAAACAGAACAGCAATAAACAACCACTCAGTCATTTTTATTATTGCTTTTTCTGAAACTAATCAGTTCAGTGTGAGTCAGTTTGCAGAGGCTGAGACCATTTCCCTGGAAGTGTTGGGGCCCTGACTAATTGTATCAATGAGCACATCGCAAAGATGACTCCCGTCTTCCTGAAGGGTCCAGGGAAATAGTCATTGCTCAAACAGCCTGGAGTTCCCAGGGCTCCAAATTTGGTGGTTGTGATTGTGTTGCTGGGTAAAATATAACACATATAATGGGACATTCTATCCTACAAAAGTATATGTTGTTTACCTGAAATTCTGATTTAACAAGGTGTCCTGTCCTGTGATTTATCTCCAAACCTACCTACTCATCATTCTTGTTGTTTGAGCAAAGGTGACAGACACCCAGCAAAACTAAACAAGACAGACGAGAGACTTCTACAACGGAAATGGACACTTTTTGCAAACTGAGTATGCACCAAACTGATGCATTGGAGGGCTCGGGAAAACATTGTTTGCTGGGCCCTGCTGCTAGAATGTCTTGCTCAGTAGGTCTGGGGTAGAGACTGAGAATTTGTGTTTGTAACAAGTGCCAAGATGCTAGTGCCAGTTCCATACTTTGAGATCTGTGTTCTTAGGATGCAGATTAACCCTCCAGCCTCCTCCACCGCCATGCCCCATGTGACCCTTCGTGGTCCAGCTCCTGCCAACCCCACGGCTTATCTCTCATGATCTCCCTCACTCTCTGAGCTCTCTGGCCTCCCTGTGGTTCATCGAGAGAACGCTTCTCAAGTCCCCACAGGGCCTTTGCACATGCTGTTCCTTGCCATGCACTTGGCCCCACCCCATCCCTATTAACTTAGGTAGGAGTTATCCTGATTACCTGCATTTTACAGATGTACAGACTGAGATTTGGAGAACCTGAGTCACTTGCCCAAAGCCAAGTTGATAGTAAGAGATAGAGTCAGGGACCTAAAATTTCATCCACTACAGACTCACAGATTTAGAGAATGAACTTATGGTTGCTAAGGGGAAAGAAGGAGGAAAGAGATAGTTATGGAGTCGGGGATCAACATGTACATATTGCAGTATTGAAAATGGAGAGCCAACAAGAAACTACGATATAGCATCGGGAACTCTGCACAATGTTATGTGGCAGCCTGGATGGGAGAGGGAGAGTTTGGGGGAGAATGGATATATGTATACGTATGGCTGAGTCACTTTTCTGTCCACCTGAAATTCACAACATTGATAATCAACTATGTGTTAGTCATTCAGTCATGTCCAACCCTTTGTGACCCCATGGACTGTAGTCTGCCAGCCTCCTCTGTCCATGGGATTTTCCAGGCAAGAATACTGGAGTGAATTGCCATCTCCTTCTCCAGGGAATTGGCTATGTTTATAATAGCCAGGACATGGAAGCAACCTAGATGTTCATCAGCAGATGAATGGATAAGAAAGCTGTGGTACATATACACAATGGAGTATTACTCAGCCATTAAAAAGAATACATTTGAATCAGTTCTAATGAGGTGGATGAAACTGGAGCCTATTATACAGAGTGAAGTAAGCCAGAAAGAAAAACACCAATACAGTATACTAACGCGTATATATGGAATTTAGAAAGATGGGAACAATAACCCTGTATACGAGACAGCAAAAGAGACACTGATGTATAGAACAGTATTTTGGACTCTGTGGGAGAGGGAGAGGGTGGGATGATTTGGGAGAATGGCATTGAAACATGTATAATATCAAATATGAAACGAGTCGCCAGTCCAGGTTCGATGCACGATACTGGATGCTTGGGGCTGGTGCACTGGGATGACCCAGAGGGATGGTACGGGGAGGGACGAGGGACGAGGGTTCAGGATGGGGAACACGTGTATACCTATGGCGGATTCGTGTTGATATATGGCAAAACCAATACAATATTGTAAAATTAAAAAATAAAATAAAATCCAAAAAATAAAGAATATATATATAAATAAAAAGTTAAAATTAAAAATAAAATTTCATCTGCATCTCCAACACCTGCCTCCTTTCTGCCAAGGTGCTGCCTCCCCCAACTGGGAGTATTCTGTTTCAAGCCTCTCTTAAATGTTGGCTTTTGTGAGATTGCTACTTGACAGTTATTTATCTTCAAACCAAGCCCCTGGGGTTGAGTATTTAAGGATTTGTAAAACAAGTTCACATTCACCCTTTGACACCCTTCAAGATCCAGTAGACTTGGCTCATATCCCTTCTCAGTGTCTCAATACTCTTGACTGAACTCAAGAGTACTCGTTTCCCCATCCCAGAATTCACACACACACTTCTGTAGACAGAGCTTTGACACTGAAGTTGTCATGGCAACTGAATCTCATTCTCTGAATCTTCCTCTGGTGGTAGGATGGCATCAGCTTCCTCTCTTCTGTTAGAAGATAACATCAGCTCTTGGCATCTGCCAGTGAAGGTGGGACAAGGTTATGTTTCCTGGTGGGTGAGTGGAGCCCGAGCTTTATTTTTTAAGCTTTTATTTATTTACTTTTGGCCGAGGGTAGCATGTGGGAATCTTAGTTCCCTGAAAGTGAAAATGTTAGTCACTCAGTTGTGTCTGACTCCGCGACCCCATAGACTGTAGCCCACTAGGCTCCTCTGTCCATGGGATTCTCCAGACAAGAATGCTGGAGTGGGTTGCCATGCCCTCCTCCAGGGGAATCTTCCTGACCCAGGGATTGAACCTGGGTCTCCCACATTGCAGGCAGACTTCTTTACCATCTGAGCCACCAGGGAAGCTTTCCCTGATCAGACATCAAACCCATGCCCTTTGCAGTGAAAACGTGGAATCATAACCACTGGACCACCAAGGATCTCCCAGGGAGGGTTCCTTTAAAGTTCATTTAAAGAAATGAAGATTGAGCTGAGACCTGAAGGAAGTGTCAGCTGAGCAGAGGCAACTGGAGTTGGGTGGTGGGTGAGGGAACAATGTAGCAGAAAGGAAGCAAGTGCGTTACAAGGCTGTAATCAAGGTGTCAGCCGGGATGAAATCTCGTCTGCACATTCGGCTGGGGAAGGATTTACTTGGAGCTCTCTCAGTGGTTGTTGGCAGGATCCAGTCACCCAGAGGTTGCTAGATGAGGCTCATCACGGCTTTTCTGGGTGTTGGCTAGAAGCTGCCTTCCATCCCTTGTCCTGCGGACCTCTGCATCATGGCAGCTGGCTTCCTCAAAGTGAGCAAGGGGGAAAAGGCCACAGAGAGAGTCTGGCAGGAGACAGAAGTCACAATCTTTTGTAACCTAACCCTAAAAATGACATCTATACCCTTTGCTGTCTGCTGCTGGTTAGAAGTGCAGGACTGGGCCAGCCCACACTCACAGAGAGGACTTCTCACAAGAGTGTGACCACCAGGAGGTGTGGGCCATTGGGACCATCCTGGAGTCCGCCTTCCGCAATGGAGGGAGACAGGAAAGATGCAAGTGGTCAGATGCGTGAGCAAGGGGGTTTCTGAGAGTCATAAGTCAGGTGATAAGAGAGTGATGGATAAATTGACACTCCATGAGGGCAGGGACCAGTCACTCCTGCTCTGCTATTGTTCATTCACTGAGTCATGACCGACTCTTTGTGACCCCAGGGACTGCAACACTCCAGGCCTCCCTGTCCCTCACCATCTCCTGGAGTTTGCCTAAGTTCAT
Source organism: Bubalus kerabau (assembly GCF_029407905.1). Taxonomy (NCBI): domain Eukaryota; kingdom Metazoa; phylum Chordata; class Mammalia; order Artiodactyla; family Bovidae; genus Bubalus; species Bubalus kerabau. Next base: position 59,668,265 of record NC_073636.1, read on the forward strand.
GTCCATTGAATCAGTGATGTTATCCAACCATCCTGCTCTGTACCACCAGCCTTCTGCCTGCAGCCTGGGACACCGTCACCAAGGGAACGGTGAGTTAGTGAATGGAGTTATTTGTCAGATGTGGATATCTTACATGTCACAGCACTGGGACCAAGGTTCTGCTTTCTGGTGCCAGACCAAGATGCCAGCTACCAAAGCCTCCACTGAATGGATGTATTTCCTGTTTGGGGTTTTCCTGTTTATTTTTCTTTTCCTAAAATCCACTTACTGAGTTTTCTTAGCTCTGGGTTGGGTATTTAGTGGTTGTTTGGCTTCACATCTTTGGAGGAATTAATAAGAAAGTTTTCAGCCTCTCCCAGGAATATAGTTTCTGGGCTTCCCTCCCTGTCTTTCCCTCAGCAAAGGTACACACACACATTTCAAGAGAAACACAGCACCTTTTCATGTAAACGGAAAGCTCAGGATTTTACTTAATAAGCTCTTAACTGCCCTCCTGTCTCCATTAAAAAAAAAAAAAACAATCTGAAAAACAAGAGCTGAGTTTGATTTTTAAAGATGCTGGATGCTATCTGTTCCCCTCTGACTCGAAATCGGGCTGGGAGCCAGCCACTGTCATAGCGGGAGCCCAGATGGGAGGGTCTTGGGGGTTTTACTCCTGTGGCTCCCGCAACTGGTATGTTTTTGCAAGAAAGGAGGGTGGAGGCAAAGAAGAAGCAAGCGATCCAAGCAAACAGATACAACTCAGATGCAAACTCAGAGAGGTGCCCACAGCCTTGGTCTCATTTATTTCAACTAGAAATTCTCCCTCGAATGTGCTCCTTCTCACCATCCCCACTGCTACTACCCTAGGCCAGATTTCTCACTTTTGGCACTAGTGAGGTGAGCAGGTTCATTCTCTGTGGCAGGGGCTGTCCTGGACTCTCCGGGATGTTTAGCAGCTCCCTTCTCTCACCCACCCCCCCAACTCTGGTGTCTACCCACTAGATGCCGATAACAATGCTCCCAACCCCATAATTTTTTAAAACTTTTTTTTTTAATGTGCCTCTTTATTATTTATTTTGGCTGCACTGGGTCTTTATTGCAGCTCTCGAGCCTCTCTAGCTGTGGTATGTAGGATCTTCTTCATTCCCAGACCAGGGATCGAATCCTGGCCCCCTGCCTTGGGAGCACAGAGTCCGAACCACTAGACCACAGGGAAACCCTACCCGCCCTCGAATTCTGACGATCAGAAATGACTCCAGTTGTTGCCAATGTCAGGATTACCCGCGGTTGAGAACCTTTGGCTTAATCTAAGGGCTCCCTTTCTTAATCCTATATTCCCTTCTGTCTGGCCTCCTGGCTTCCACTGCGGCCACCTTGTGTTTCACCCACAAAAGCACTTGACATGTTTCCTTGACTGGGTGACTATAGAGCAGCATCTGTATCCTCAGGGCCTAGGACAATGCCTGGGATGTAGTAGATGCTCAATAAATATCTGCTGAAAGATGACAAGCTCCTGCAGGCAGACAAGGTATCCTTCATGCTCTACAGCCAGCACTCAGCTCCACAGGCTCTTGGGTCCTCTGTCACTTGCAGCCCGCCCTGCCTGAAAGCATGAATGGAAGCAGGAACCACCTTCTTAGGGTGGCATGATGTGAAGGATGGTTCAAACCACCTTTCCAGGAGCTTCTGCAACAGAGCTGGAGATTTAACACAGATCTGTCTGAGCCCAGAGCAAAACTGGATTAAAAGAAATTCCTCTGGGGAAAAAAAAATCCCATATAAAACAGGAAAGAAGTAGCTAGGAAGCTGATCCAGTCATAGAGTTGCCTTGTGGGGAGACACGGGATGAGCCTCATCATGTGGGTCTGTTTCAGTGTCTCCTTTTCAAACTTGTCAAAGTTGCAAAGAAAAAAAGTGTTGGTGCTCAGTCATGTCTGACTCCTCGCAACCCCATGGACTGTAACCCGTCAGGCTCCTGTGTCCATGGGATTTTCCAGGCAAGAATACTGGAGTGGGTTGCCATTGCCTCCTCCGAATCAAACCAGCATCTCCTGTGTCTCCTGAACTGCAGGCAGATTCTTTATCCATTCAAGGATATCTCTAAACATCCTTATGGCTCCAGGAGGCTTGGATTCCACTTCTCACCTCTGCCATCAATGCCCAGGGGCGCCCTGGACCTGTGACCACTGCCCCACCCAAGCTGCTGTTGGCAGAACCCGGCGTGGATCCTTTGCCTACAGGAAGGGAGCCGGGTCCCCACCATGCAGCGCTCTCATTGTACATTTGGTTTTAATTCTCCAAATTCCTTTGCACATTTTGCTGTCAGGATGAGATAAAATCGAGTGCATGTGAACCGAGAGCCGAGAGGGCCTGGGAAAAGTCAAGAAAAGAAAAGTGAGTCTGAGGTTGCTAGGACTGCCCTCCTGAACGTGCCCACCTCAGGATGGGGGGCTTACCTGGGCCAATGAGTGAGCAGAGCCATGGGGCCTGGCTGGGCTGGGGTCTCTCCACAACCTCCTGGAGTGGAGGGCTGGAACGGGTGGCCCTACTGAAACCAGCAACTATTTCCGGGCCCAGAGCTCCCTAAGGCTTGGGGCTCAAGAAGTCACAGATATTTTCAAAGAAATGGGGGAAGGAGCTACATAAACCCCATGATAGGTTAGGGTCCAGGAGAGCCCACACACACACTTACACACACACCCTCCCATGTAGTCAGTGGACCAGGGTCCCAGGAAAGATACCAGATTGCCTGGATTCTTCAAACAAGATCAGGAATTTACATTCTTGTGTGAAGTCTTCCAACACTGAAATGTCAGGACCCCACCAGGGGCCAAGCCAAGTGCACTGGCTGATCCCACAGGGTCTGTGGGCTGCCCACCCGCCTTCCTGGTCATCAGGGTTGCCTCGGCCTTCTCAGATTGACCTCTTGCTCTGGGTCATGCAGAAATGTATAATTTAACAAGCAATTACTACAGCTCAGACACGGCCCCAAGGGCGTGATGGATCTTGTGCTGTGCTGCGCTTAGTCGCACAGGCGTGTCTAACTCTTTGTGACCCCAAGGACTGTAGCCCGCCAGGCTCCTCTGTCCATGGGGATTCTCCAGCAAGAATACCTGGAGTGGGTTGCCATGCCCTCCTCCAGGGGATCTTCCCAACCCAGGGATCAAACCCAGGTCTCCTGCCTTGCAGACGGATTCTTTACCTTCTGAGCCACCCAGGGAAGCCCAACAGACCTTAGCTCATTCAATTCCCACAGCAGCCCTGCACTGTGAGGAAACTGAGGTCCCCGGGGGTACAGACTTTCCTTGCCTTTAAGTAGCTTACAACCTCTGAACAAATACTTCCTCTTCTCTGAGCCTTGGTGTACTCGGCTCACTAAACCTTTGGTAATGGGAAATAATGGTTACACTTGTAGAGGGATTTGTATAGAGGAACAAGAAGCCACAGGAGAGGACTGTGTACCTGGCTTAGTCACAAGCTAAGGCCCTTTAGCAGTTGCATTTGTTAGGGTTGAATCATCTCCCTCCCCAAATTCATATTTGAAGTCCTAACCCCCAGATTCTCAGAACATGACCGTATTTGGGAACAGGAGTTTGCAGCCATAATTAGTTAAATAAAGATGAGGTCATGCTGAGTAGGGCTGATGTTCTTTTTTTTCTTTCTTAATATTCTAAGTTTTTTCATTTTTTTATTTATGGCTCCGCTGGGTCTTCTTGTTGCTGTGGTTTCTCTTGGAAGCACGGGCTCTAGGGCATGGGCTCTAGGGCACGGACTTCAGTAGTTTTGGCACTTGGGCCCAGTAGTTGCAGCTCATGGGCTCTAGAGCACAGGTTCAGCAGTTGTGGTGCTCAGGATCAGTTGCTCCGTGGGATGTGGCGTCTTCCTGGACCAGGGATGGAACCCGTGTCCCCTGCATTGGCATTCTTATCCACTGAGCCACCAGGGAAGCCCTGATGTCCTTTTACAGAAAGGAGAGCTTTGGACGCAGGCAGAGCCCCGTGTGAAGACTTAAGCAGTGCTGCCTGGGCCCAAGAGCATCAAAAGCTGTCAGGGAAGGCAGGGGCGAGAGGCCTGGAACAGACGCTTCTCTTCAGAGGCAGCATGGCTCTTCCAGTACCTGGATCTCAGACCTGCAGCCTCCTGAATTGTGAGACCATAAATTTCTGTTGTTTAAACCACTCAGTCCATGGTACTTTGTTACAGCTCCAGAAACTTATAGATCATTTCCATTCTGACACAAACTATAGTATCGTGGTTCCTTCCCTTTGCTTGTTAATTTTTTAGGCATCTAGTTAGAGAAGGTTGATTTTCAGTTCATCTTTTAAAAGTTTATTAGAGTACTTGTTCTCTAAAGCACTGAACTGAAGGCTGGGGTAGGGCAAAGGGCTATGGATGAGTGAGCTGGCAGGGGGGCACCTCCCACATTCAAAACCCACATCCTTATCCAGGACATCAGTGGTACCCAGGGCAGGGCAAGAAAGCCATTTTGAGGTGAGGGGCTCTGGACCGTGGAGCCATCTCATCCATTGCCTGCTGCAGTTTGTGTAGACCTGTGGTTCTCAGCCAGGAAGATTTTGATCCTCGCCCCCCCCCACCCCCCGCAGGGGACACTTTGGTTGTTACAAGTTGGGGAGGTGCTACTGTGTCTAGCGGGCAGAGGACAGGGCTGCTGCTAAACATGCCACCGTGCACAGGACAGCCCGCCACAGAGAGCTCCCAGCCCCAGTGGTGCTGCAGCTGAGAGCCCTGCTGTAGACGAAAGACACAGGGGTGAGGACCCTGGCTGGGGCCCTGCCCTTCCTGCACTCTACCCTTCGCTGAGCCTCAGACCCCTTATCTGTAAGTTAAGCCATGCAGGAACTCTAAGGCTTGTCATCCTGAGCCTGGCAGGTAGCAAGAGCTCAACCAGCCCTCCTCCTGTCACTTCTCCCATTTTGCAGGGAAGTTGTTGCAGAGGTGCTGGCTTTACTGTATCTGCTTCCCTAAAAGGGAATATTTTAGATTAAGATAAAACGTGTCCCATAAATCGTGATTGAACACGTTTTTAAAGATTCATATGTGCTGCATTTCCTTGATCCTAAGAGGCTGTTAATTATAATGCAGACTTCAGTTAAACAAGAACTTCTTGGAGGTGGGGCAGGAGGAGGCAACTCCACAGTAACTGTACATGTTGATTGCATCTTACTTCAGGTGCATCTTATTTCAGCTCCAAACTAAACTGCGGAGTTCCAGCTTCCACCTTGGAGCTAACGTCACCACCGAGCTGCATTCAGAGGAAATACAAACCCAATCCCCAAAGCCTTGACAAGCCATGTTTATCCTTACTGGAATCTGTTTAAGGATTAAGAGGGAATTGCTCAGCATATCAAGCAGCAAAACATTTCTAAGAATAAATGATTCATAGCATGGTCTGAGCTCTTACTGTGAAAGGCCAAGGTATGGATCAGCATCTGTTCAAGAATAAAGCAGAGTGAAAAGAGAGTCAACTGTCCCCCAAGACACTCAAACTAGATGAAAATCCACAGAAGTGTAGTGAACAGAAGGAACATTCGGGTGAAAAAAATGGGTGGATGGAAGGATGGATAACTGAATGATTGGATATATGAAATGAAGATAAATTATTTAACAGAGAAACAGAGGCTAATCAATGAGACAGAAGCCGATATAGAAATACACAGTGCATGCTGTCTCTTCAGTTGTGTCTGACTCTGTACAACCCTATGGGCTGTAGCCCACCAGGCTCCTCTGTCCATGGGATTCTCCAGGCAAGAACACTGGAGTGGGTTGCTGTGCTCTCCTCCAAGAGAGAACTCTTTTTAGGCATGCATAATTCATTAAAAATAATAATACAGCTTGCATATGGTGGCACCCAAATTTGTTCCCAGAGAAGGTCATCCAAAGAGTTTCTTTGCAGAAAATTGCTAATCCTGTTGTGATTTCCTGATTAAAGAAAAGGTTAGAGAAACAGGCAAAGAAATGAGCCCTTTCATTGAGGTGCAGCTCAAAGAGATGTTCTTTTCTTCTTTCCTTGCTCATGTGACTTCTAAAGAGAGTCTACCTTGATTTGATTTAAGAAACAGTCTTCAGCTCTTCCTCTATTTGCCCTCCCCATTCTCACTGCTCCCAGTGACTAGCCACATCATGCCACATCCAGAGAGAGAGGTGGCCTTCAAGACTTTGCCTCGTCTGATCTTGCTGTTACATTCCCAGCTTATAGTGACAATCTACCACTGACTGCTCCACATCTTTTCTTCTCTGCTTCTAGTGAAAAGTGCAATAATTGTCTTTGGGGCACTTGTCCCCCATTCTTAGCTCATTGCCTTGGGAGTACCTTGAGACTTAATTGGTTCAGGATCACCCAATGAATCAATGATAGAGTCAATGAAACTTGCAGAGATGTAAAGCATCTGCCTGCAATGCAGGAGACCCGGGTTCAATCCCTGGGTCGGAAAGATCCCCTGGAGAAGGAGATGGCAACCCACTCCAGCATTCTTGTCTGGGAAATCCCATGGTCGGAGGAGCCTGATAGGTTACAGTCCATGGGGTCGCAAAGAGTTGGACACGACTAAGCGACTTCACTTTCACTTCCTTTTTTGCTAAGCCTAACAGCTGTCTCTTCCACTGTAGAGGTGAGGATGTGACACCCGGAACTTCTGCAGCCATTCTATAAACCAAGAGTCCAACCCTAGTGCTGTTGTTTGGGTTGGAAATTGAGTTGCATCTGATCCCAATGGGTGACCCCAGACTTTGTTTTTAAATCAAACCAGTGTTTGCTTCGGGCACAGGATTTTGATGTAATTCTGGCCAGTGAAGTGTGAAGGGAGGCTCCCCAGGGCTCCTGGGAAACACTCTGTTGCTCTCAAAACAGACACGCAGGACATACCAGCCTCACTCTGCCTCTGGAGGTTTTGGTCTTGGAATGATACGCTAACCAGGGCAGCAGCTATCCTGGTCTGTGAAGGAAGACAGCATGGGAAACTGACCCCACACCTGCCCAGTGACAGTTCTGAGACTTCTTCCAGATTTCTGCACATGAAAAAGACATCTCTTCTCTCTCTCATCCTCACCTTTTGGCCAGCCTGGGGCACACTTAGTTTTTTATAACGTAATTAATTAATTTTTGCTGGAGTGAGCAGAGGAGCCTGGCAGGCTACTGTCCATTGGATCACAAAGAGTTGGACATGACTGTGCAACTAAGTCCACACACAGGCATAGTTGATGTACACAATACTATATAGGTTATAGGCATACAATATAATGATACATAATTTTTAAAGTTTATATTCCATTTCTAGTTATTATACAATATTGGCTATATTCTCCATGTTGTGCAATATGTCCTTGTAGCTTATGTTATAGGGCTTCCCTGATAGCTCAGTTGGTAAAGAATCTGCCTGCAATTCAGGAGACCTTGGCTCAATTCCTGGGTCAGGAAGATTGCTGGAGAAGGGATAGGCTACCCACTCCAGTATTCTTGGGTTTCCCTTGTGGCTCAGCTGGTAAAGAATCCGCCTGCAATGTGGGAGACCTGGGTTCAATCTAGCTTATTTTATATCTATGAGATTTCCACACCCCCCCCACAGAGTAATGTAGGGATTTTATTTTATTATAGGGCAGAAGAAATAGTTATCAACATAAAATATTTTTACAGTCCCAAAATAGATTGCTTACAAATATTTTCAAAGTTCATTCTTATGGGATTCGTGTAGTTTTATACCTGATAAAACAGTATACAGAGGTGAAAAATTAAAATAGAACTTTTTTATTAGAAAGACAATAGTACATAATTTAGTCCTTACTGAAGGTATTCAAGAAGAAAGTGGAGATATTTTTATTCCCAGGTAACTCTCATGTGTACGTCTCTCTTTAGTCTCTACTTCTGCTTCGTTCTCTTTGCATCACTCAAAATGCCTCTCTCAATAAAGCTCTCGGTGCATTTTCCTTCCTCCGTATGTATCTGTGCCATGGCTTCTGGTGTCATTTAAAACTAGAAAATATCCTGTTTTTTAAATAGACTTTTCTTCTCTTCTGCTGTCTGAAATGTACTGACAGTTTCTATTATCTAAGAAATCCATGCATTACCAATCAATGCCATTCCCCAGGAGTGAAAACATTCTGTAGTGAAAACTTCCAATACCAAAGTCACTGTTACATGTGGCTCCTGAGCCCTTGAAATGCAACTAGCGCGACCAAGGCAGCACATTGTCAAATATGCGTGCATGCTAAGTCGCTTCAGTCATGTCCCACTCTTTGCAACCACATGGACTGCAGCCTGCCAGACTCCTCTGTCCATGCAATTCTCTGGGCAAGAATACTGGAGTGGGTTGCCAGGCCCTCCTCCAGGGGTTCTTCCTGATCCAGGGATCGAACCTGAGTCTCTTAAGTCTCCTGCATTGGCAGGCAGGTTCTTCACCACTAGCACCACCTGGGAAGCCCTTCTTAAATATATTTAATTTCAATTAATTAACATTTAAATAACCACATGTGGCTCATCTCTACTGTACGGGACAACAGAGAGACAGAATAACTAGATAATATGAATAAGCATCACAGGAAAAATAAAAGCCTCTCCCCATTCCACCTCCAAGGCACAATTATTATTAAATTCAGTTTATATCCTTGAAGAAAGTGGCAGAGGATGAGGTGGTTAGATAGCATCACCAACCCAATGGGCATGAATTTCAGCAAACTCCAGGAGATAGCGAAAGACAGGGTAGCCTGGCATGATGCAGTCCATGGGGTCTCAATGAGTTGTTCATGACTTAGCAACTGAACACACACTTGCTTTATTCTATGCATGTAAATTCACTACTGAATTTCTTTCAGAAATATATAATGCTTTAAGCTTTATTTGTCCGTGAAATAAACTGTGAGCATCTTTCCAGCTCAGTGGATACATTTCTAAAGAACCAAGAGCAGAGAGTAGGAGTGCCAGATTTGGAACTAAAACAGACAGGGTGTGTTACCTCCTAGTCTGCCAGACTAGCTCTATGACTCTGAATGAGTTATGTAACCTCTGTCCACCTCAGTCTACCCATCTGTAATAGGGGATAGTCTCAGGATCTTTATTGGGTGGATTACATACGATACTGCCAATACAGGGCTTACTATGTAAACTGGGCATCACTGTACAGTGGGGTTTTTTTTTCAGTATTTTTTTATTTATTTGGCTGTATTGAGCCTTAGCTGCAGCATGCAGGCTTCTCTCTAGTTGTGGTGTGCAGGTTCAATTAGTTGCCCGTCTCCCTCACCCTCACCCCAGCTTCCCTGGCGGCTCAGATGGTAAAGAATCTGCCTGCAACGTAGGACACCTGAGTTTGATCCCTGGATTGGGAAGATCCCCTGGAGGAGGGCATGGCAACCCACTCTAGGCAGTACTCTTGCCTAGAGAATGTCCATGGACAAAGGAGCCTGGCAGGCTACAGTCCATCGGGTCACAAAAAGTTGGACACAACTGAGTGACTAAGAACAGCACACAGCTCACCCCAGCATGTGGGATCTTAGTTCCCTGACTGGGGATCTAACTCATGTCCTCTGCATTGGCAGGCAGATTCTAAACCACTGGACCACCAGGGAATTCCCACAGTGGTTATTAATTTTGGTCCTGCAACATCATTTTTGTGGCTGCAGAGTATCTTGTTACACAATTGTGTCATGACTTGCCTATCCAACCCTTTATTAGAGGACATCTGGGCTTTGGTTTTTTATTTACGCAATGCTGCAATGGAAGCCGCATACCAAAATCTAAAATATGAAGGAGTGCCTGGGAGTCCACCTTCTGATAGAGGGGCCATGGAAGAAGCAGCCTGAGATTCGCCAAGAGGACATCAAGCTCAGCCAGACCAGTTTTTTTGAGGTTTTCCCCTGAAATAAGCTCCTCAACAGCATTTGGCCAAGAAGTTTTTCTCTTTTCATCCCTTCAGAGTTTCCTTGGTGGCTCAGACGGTAAAGAATCTGCCTGCAATACGGGAGACCAGGATTCGATCCTTGAGTTGGGTAGATCCCCTGGAGAAGGGAATAGCAACCCACTCCAGTATTTTTGCCTGGAAAATCCCATGGACAGGAGAGCCTGGCAGCTACAGTCCATGGGGTCACAAAGAGTCCAACAGGACTGAGGACTGAGCAAGGTCAACTTTAGCTCAGACTGTCAGAGACTGCATCGGCAGAGCACAAGCCTGCGTGTGTTTAAGTTTGGAATATTTTTCTCTTACTCACTGTGGGATAGAGGTATTTGAACCAATACAGTACAGTCCCCGGAGAGAAGAAATGCAAGTAACCTGAGATACTTCCTCCCAGACATTCCCTGGGGGTTTTGAACCTGTGACAGAACCAGATTCTTTAATGTGACTCTCAAAGATCATGTAAAAAAAATTTTTTTTCGATTGTGGTAAAATACATGTAATATAAAATTTGCTGTTTAATTCAGTGGCATTAATTAAACTTGCAATGTTGTGCAACCATCACCACTGTATTTCCAAATTGTTTTCATCACCCCAAACAGAAACTCTGCATATTAAGCAATAAATCCCCAATGTCTGCCCCTCTCCCACCCCAGCAACCAACCCCAGCCCCTGGTCATTCTAATCTATTTTTTGTCTTTATGAACTTGCCTACTCCAGATGTTTCATACTAGTAGACTCACACAATATTTATCGTTTTGTGTCTGGTTTATTTCACTTTGTGTAATGATTTCAAGGTTCAGCCATCAGTTCAGTTCAGTTCAGTCCCTCAGTTGTGTCCGACTCTTTGCAACCCCATGAATTGCAGCATGCCTGGCCTCCCTGTCTATCACCAATTCCCAGAGTTCACTCAAACTGATGTCGATCGAGTCGGTGATGCCATCCAGCCATCTCATCCTCTGTCGTCCCCTTCTCCTCCTGCCCCCAATCCCTCCCAGCATCAGAGTCTTTTCCAATGAGTCAACTCTACGCATGAGGCGGCCAAAGTAGGATGTAGTATATATCAGAACTTCTTCTTTTCTGTGGTTGAATAGTATCTCATTTTGTATATAAGCCACATTTTGTTTATCTGTTCATCTGTTGATGGACACTTGGGTTTTTTCCATCCTTTGGCTGTTGGGAAAAATGTGGCAATGAACACGGATGTACAAGCCTCTGTTTGAGCCCCTATGTTTATTTTTTTGGCATATACCTAGAAGTGAATTTGCCTGGTCATATGGTAATTCTGTGTTTAACTTTTTGAGAGACTGCCACACTGCTGTTTTTGTCATTCATGGCTATTTGTTTTATTTATATTAAATTTTCATTGAACTATAGTTGATTTACAATCTTATGTTACTTTCAGGTGCACAGCATATGATTCAGGAGTTTTACAGATTATAGTCCATTAGAAGCTATTGTGAGGTAATGGCTACCATTCCCTGTGCTGTACAATGCGTCCTTGTTGTTCATTGTGTTCACAGTAGTCTGCATCTCTTAATCCCACACCCCTGATTTGCCCCTCCCCACTTCGGTAACCCCTGGTTCGTTGTCCATATCAGTGGATCTGTTTCTGTTTTGCATGTACGTGCATCTGTATTATTTTTTAGATTCCACACTTAAGCAAGGTCATATAGGACCGCCACCTGTTTTCCACAGTGACTGCACAATTTTACATTCCCACCAGCAACATACTAGGATTCCAACTTATCTACATCCTCATCAACACTGTTATTTTACTTGTTAAAAGTTTTTATTTATAGCCATCCTAGTGGGTATGAAGTGGTATCTCATTATGGTTTGCATTTCCCTAATGACTAATGATGCTGAGAATATTTCCAGGTGTTTATTGGCCATTTCTACATCTTCTTTGGAGAAATATCTATTCAAGTCCTTTGCCCATTTCTTATTTTCTTTTTCTTTGCCCATTTTAAATTGTACTGTTTGTCTTTTTGTTGTTGAGTTGTAGGAATTATTCATATATTCAGGATATGAAAACCTTATCAGATACAAGATTTGTGAATCTTTTCTGCCATTCTGCAGGTGGTTGTTTCACTTTCTTGATAATGTCTTTTGATGCACACAAGTTTTTAATTGTGACAAATCCAATTTACCTATTTTTCTTTTGTTGCTTATGTTTTTGGTGTCATACCTAAGAATTCACTGCTCACTCCAAGGTTGGAGTTAATTTTAAATCACTAAGTATTGCTTTTTTCTGTTATAAATTTCCTGTGCATAAGGGCGCTGAGTCCTTTACTATCCTAGTCTACTCAGGGAGCTGAGTTGGCTGGGAGGCAGGTAGGTAGGTAAATAGATATATATAGGTGGGCTTCCTGGGTGGCTCAGTGGTAAAGAATCTGCCTACCAATGCAGGAGCCCCAGGAGACATGGGTTCAATCTCTGGGTTGGGAAAATCCCCTCAAGTAGGAAATGGCAACCCACTACAGTATTCTTGTCTGGAAAATTCCATGGACAGAGGAGCTTGGTGGGCTACACTCCATGGGGTCACAAAGAGTCAGGTGTGACTGAGCACAAACAAAACAAAACAGGTTGATAAGTAGGTAGATCGGTAAATAAATAAATTAATATATAAAATTTTACTTATTAATTTAGCCAGTTTAGCCAACTTTTATATTCTCCTTCTTTGGTCATTGCCCCCTAGTCATAAAGGAGGCTCCAAGATTCAGATTGGCCAACCATAGTAGCCTATGTCCCTGGCATCAGCGATTGGTCCAAGGGGTGGTCTTGTAGCCAGACTGAACCAATGAGACCTTCTCTGGGATGGATAGACATTTCCCAGGAAAAGAAAACCTCTTTCCATTGGAGGCAGCAAGCTCGAACTGTAGGCAGCTGTTCCTGACCACAAGAAACTCCATCTGCCACAGGCAAGAATGAAGCACAAGCAAAGCAGATTGAGACCAGCAGAGATGGAGACTCTCCACAAGCGTGGGATGGGGAGTCCCCTGTTCCAGTCCAAGGGACCCCCATTCCTCCAGCTTCTCCTTTTATCTTGTGAACATGTGCCAGGACACACCTCCCCATCCGCAATGACATCAGCCAGTTCCTTTCTCCTTCAGTTCTTTCGGGATAAATTTTGATCTCTTGAAACTAAAACTACACTGATGGGTACGCCCTCACCCCCAGCAACCTGTGCTCCCTCTTACTGATTTATCAGCAGCTAAATACACCTGAGTCCCCAATTCTTCCAAGCCTTCACGCTTCTGTGTCCTCTGCCCACAGCTCTCTCTCCAACTCCAGCTTCAAGACTCAGCCAACATATTTCCTCCTTGGAGCACCCTGCCCTGACCCTCCTTCCAACACTCAAGGCAAGTTGATTTCTTCCATGCGCCCTCAGACAACCCTGTAACACCTCTGAGTCCTACCACTTTGCTCTCACATATTTCCCCTCTGGTCCAGGGGCTTTCTGGAGGCAGCCACGGTGTCTACTGCAGGTGGATTGCTAGCATCTAGCCCTGGGTCAGCACATGGCAGCCTCGCTAGGTATCAGCAGAATGACTAAACTGGGGCTTGCAGGCAAACATGCCAACCTGGGCTTCACCACCTGCTTGTCGTGTGAACCTTGAGCAGGTAATTCACTTCTTGTTGCCTTGCTTGTAATACAGGTTGATGATAAATGGCATTTCCTTCCTGGGGCTCTCTGGGGATCTAGTGAGACATGCTTCCTGCTCAGCTCTGCTGTCAGGACTGTCCTCCATCTCTGTCTGTCTCTTTCAGGCTCTCAGCTCTGCTTCCCTCAGTTTCTTGTGCCTCATTCTCCACCAGGCGTCCACCACAGGCAGTGGTGGCCCAACTCAAGGGCATCCTTACAGCAACCTTCTTGGCCAACATCTTCATCTGAATTCCAGGGAAGGACTCTGATTGGTGAGCTTGGGTCTTGGATCCACCTCTAGACCAATCATCATGTCCAAAGAAATGGGACACTCCCATTGGCCAATTAGCTTCAGCACTACCATTTGGGCAAAGAATTGATGGAGCCAACCTGGACCATATAGAGCAGAGGGGAGCAGCTATTCTGAAAAGTAAATGCTGGGTGATTGAAAGAAACATAATGCTTCCACCAGACTAAGTTTCTTTATTGTAATCTTCTCATTACATTCAGGAATAAGTAATACTCTGTTTATCCAGGAGGATAAATGTTCAAAAAAAAAAATAAAGGTGGGGGGCGCTGCTTTAAGAATCAGCCCCAGGATTGGGAGATGGTGGAAAAACTCCTCCCTCCTCCCTGCCCCTCCTTCTTTTTGCCCCAACATCTCCTTGAAGCGGCTTCTCACTTGCTGCCACTCCCGTGTCAGACCCAGCCGTAAGAAAGATGGTTCTTCTCTGCTGGAATCTGGTTTCACGTCAGATTTGGGGGTGATTTTTCACTGCCTTAATTTTTGTTCTAGTCCGCTATATTTGTTACACCTGTGAGTGTTACGCCTGTGCTTGTTACACTATTCCAGTCCCCTGTGCTAGTTACACCCGTGTGTGTTATACCTGTGCTTATAACACCCATGGGTGCTATGCCTATCCTCGTCACACCATTCCAGGCTCCTGTGCTGCTACGCCTGTGCTCATTACACCTGTGCTTGTTACCCCCATGTGTGTCTCCTCCTCCATTCCCCTGTTTCTTCCCTGTTAAAACAGTAAGTGCAAGGAGATCCCTCCCTTCCTGGAGAAACAGTGGCCAGTGCAGGTGAGAGTCAAGGCTCTGGCATCAACACAAGTGAGTTCAAATCTCAGCTCTGCAGGTTATTAGCTGCATTCAAGGCCCTTGACTCATAAGGTCCTTCCAAGTGTGAGTTCAAGGCCCCTGACTCACACAGGTCCTACCAAGGCCCTGAATAGGGTCCTTGCATTGTCTCCTCGTGAGCATATGCTTTTCTAAGATCTGCAAAAGTTCAGTGATCTCGCTGCATTCTGTTAAGGCCCCTAAATCTTCCCATTCCCAGTCCCCCACCCCCGCCCCTTGTGTCCGGGGATGCTGAGACTGGTTTATGGGATCCATTTAGCTGGAGTTTGGTGAACTCAGGCTGTGTGGTTTCAGGGGCAGGACTAGGGTGAGATGAACGAGGTACAAAATTGAGGACACGCTTTCAGGCTGAGAGCTAGCACCACCTTGGGGTTAAAACCACCCATTTCACCTTCATCCCACCCTGCTGGCCACCCACCCCCCCCTCACCTTCCTTCCTCTTTTGATTTTCTTTCTATTGTATTCAAAAGTTGGATCACCAAAAATGAAGCTTCTCATCATCTCTACTGTTTCTTTCTCTCCTGTGCTGACTCCTTCCTGAGTCCATATTTAGTACAAGGACCAGAACTTCACAAAGGAAAAAAAGGAAAAACAGGCCACTTTTCATCTCCACTAAATGGCCACGTTTAGCACATATGTAATTGCAGCCACCTTCAAATAAAGAAATCACTTAGTTCTCCCTGAGAAATCCCAAGAAACTTAATCCTCATTTTAGCAGGCAATCTGAGTTTTAAAAATATCAGTAGAAAGTCAAAACTTTCATGTGAAGTTTGAGTTTGACTTGAAACATTTAATTTATTTAAAAATAGAAATGTAAATGTAATCTCTGTGTTTTCCTCCTGCTGTCAGGAGCTCTCCTGCTCTGACTGATTCATTAACAAATTAACATGTTGTGATTGTGCTGTGAAAAGTTGCAACATAATTGTTAGAGCCACTGGTCCCCAGGCTCTGGAGTTGTGCTTCCTAAACTCTTTTATAGACTACAAATTAGATGCTTTTCATATATGCTATCTAGTTTTAATTAAAATTTGCCCTAAAGCTATCCTTAACAGCTTTGGAGTTGCTGGAGTTTTGTCATCTTGGGGTGGTGAACATTTGCAGTTGATCATGTCAAAATCCGTACCCATGGAAACCGTTTTCCAACCACTTCTTCCTAGGGCCAGCTCAGATCTGCCAGAGTTCTGATTTTGGCTCGGCTCAAAATTTATTATCCGTTGAGAGAAGGGTGGTCCTCTGTGGGCAAAGTGGAGGTTTAGAGATTTTAACTGGAAGACACAGAGAATGGCTTGCAAGACTTCTGATTTATCACAGCCCCTCTGAATGTTTCACTTTTCCACATCTATAAAACGAAGATCACCACACCCCTGTCTGTGACCTATGGAAGCGGTTCCTTGAGACCTTGAAGTCTGGAAAGATGAAGAAAATCATCCTTCTGAAAGCTATGAAATTGCACCCAAGCTCCGCCACGTGGCCCAGCATACTGGGAAGAATTTTTTTTTAAGCACATTTTGAAAATCATCAGGACAAAGTAAGCAAGTCCTTGAAGTTCTTGAGGTAGTCATGGGACAAGTGTTGGTGAGTTAGAGCAAATGCTGCAGGACCCCCTAAAATTCCATTGAGAATGCTTCAGAATCTTTCGGGGTCATAGTCCCCACCCTCATTTCCTCCAGAGGATTGATAAAATTGGGATGAAAGTAAGAAAGCTCCTCTCCTCCCCTGCCGGGATCCTGACGGTATCTAAGGCATGGATTCAACTACTCCCAGATAAGGCACCCCAAACCTCAGGAGCAGGAAGGCACCACACGAGCCAGTTCAACCGAGGGCTATTCTTCTGCTTCGGATGGAGAATGTGATATAATAATAACTCTTCCTGGGTCTTTTCTGGAGAGATTTTATAGCCATTTTCAGCGACCCTGGAGGGCATTAGGCTTCCCTCGTAGCTCAGATGGTAAAGAATCTGTCCGCAATACAGGAGACTTGGGTTTGATACCTGGGTTCGATCCCTGGGTTGGGAAGATCCCCTGGAGAAGGAAATGGCAACCCACTCCAGTATTCTTGCCTGGAGAATCCCATGGACAGAGGGGCCTGGCGGGCTACAATCAATGGGGTCGCCAAGAGTCGGACACGACTTAGCGACTAAACCACCACCACCTGGAGGGCATTAGAGGAAAAGTTCTCTTAAAACAGTAAATACTGTGATCCTTACTCTCTGTACAGGGATGACAGAGGCCACAATCACATACTGTAAATATACAGGGAAATTGAGCTCCAAAGAGATCCTTGCAGAGGTGGCTGCTCACCTGGACACCTGCATGATTCCTCCAACAGCAGGTCCTTAATCTGCAAGAAGACATCTGGTTCATCCATCCATCTATCTACCCATCCATCCATTCATTCATCCATTCATCCATCCCTACATACATACATCCACCCATCCATCCATCCACCCACTCATTCAACACTGCCATGTGACTTCCCCATGTCCTGTCCATAAGTCCTCTTCTCCTTCATTAGTCAGAGCCAGTTTCTGTTGCTGGCACCCTCAGAACTCTGATTCTCTATCCAGTGTGAAGTTTCAGGAGCCCAGTTACAAATACTAGTCCTGCCTGCCACCCCAGAGAAGGCCTGCCATCCACTCAAAGTTGGAAGCCTCACAGGGTAGAGAGAGACTTGTGTGTAGGAGTGTGTGTACAGGCATGTGTGTGCATGTGTGCACACGTGTGCACGTAACTCCAAGCTGTTCAATATTGTGTCTATGGTTCCCATGTAGTGAGCAGACATTGTTTACCTAGGATCCTTCCTTTGGGAAGACATGCCTCCTCCATCCCATGTGGTTGAGGTGGAGTCAACTCACGTGGAAGGAAACCCCAAAGTCATGAATTCTTCACCTGCATCTGTACCACTCCCCCAGTCACTTGTGAGACTTGACTTGGCTGAGGTCCCGTCTTCAGCAACATCCTGGATATTTCTTCTCCAGGAAGTGTCTGAGGCAAGCTGGTCTCTCAGCATGGTGATCATCTGAACAGAGTGAGCCTACATCCTCCCTTCCTGCCACAGATCCGTCCAGAGCATCTTGGCTCTGATTGGTGCCTTCTTGCTGGGCTGTGACCTCATAGCAGGGCCTTCTCTTCATTGGCTTCATTACCCCCAAGATGGATGCAACTTGAGACACTATTGGCAGGATTGCTTAACACTACTTACTGCAAGAGGGTCATTTCATGAGAGTAGAAATCAAGATAGTTCTATAGTCAGGGATTCCAAACCCATACAGCATTGTCTCCGTTTCATGGTTCATGTGAAACCAAATCTCACTCAACATCTGACACATAAACACAATGAGATCTTTGCTTCTCTTTCTCAAGGGGGCAGGAGTGAAAAACACTTTGGGAAAATTTCCAGTATATTGATTTCCTGAGGCTACCATACCAAATTGTCACAAATTGGGTGGCTTAAAACAACAGAACTTTATTTTCTCACAGTTCTGAAAGCTGGAAGTCCAAAATCAAGGTGCTGACAGGCCACACTCTCTCCGAAGGCTCTGAAGAGAGTCTGCCCCTTTCTTCTTCCAGCTTCTAGTGGCTCTGGCATTCCTTGGCTTGTGGCTGCCTCACTCCTGCCCTTGCCTCTGTCTTCATGCAGCCTTCTTCCCAGTGTCTCTTTATGTGTCCTTTTCTGTCTCTTCCAAGAAAACTCTTATTGGATTCAGGGGCCACCCTAATCCAGGATGATTTCTTGCTCTTTACCTTAATTACATCCGCAAAGATCCTACTTCCAAATAAGGTCACATGCTGAGACTCCAGGTGGACATCAGTTTTGGAGGGGACACCATCAACCCACTACACACATTAATACAAATTTTACCTTATCTCATCTTCAAAGACTGGTTAACCATGAGAAGTTCTCTCAGAACTGTTCTCCACCCTCTCACAGCCCTTAGCATGAGGCCAGGCATACAGCGGGTGCCCAGAAAAGACCTGTATTATGATTCAGTGGTTTCAATGCTCAGGAAGTAAGTCGGGTGTACATATAGGGTGACTCTCTCCACTAAATAACTGATTATTAAAACAGGGGTCTGCAAACAACAGCTCCGGGGCTTGCTTTTGATGAACAAAGTTTTATCAGAACAGAGACCCACACACTCAGTGAAACATGGTCTACAGATGCTCTCATGCTACAAAGGTAGTGTGAGTTGATGGTCAAAACTGAGGCTGTGTGGCCAGCAATCTTAAAATATTTACCATCGGACCATTTACAGAAAGCTTCCCAACCCCTGATGTAGAAGAGTGACTGGGGGCTTCCCTGGTGGTCCAGTAGTTAAGAATATGCCTAGCAATGCAGGGAACATGAGTTCGATTCCTAGTCGGGGAACTAAGATCCCACATGCTGCGGGGCTACCAAACCCGTGCACCACAACCAGACAGCCAGTTGCCTTGTAACTACTGAAGCCTGCTTGCTCTAGAGCTCAAGAGCCATATGCACAAGGTCCTGCAAGACTCGACAAAGACCCCATGTGCCTCAACTAAGACTTGATGCAGTCAAATAAGTAAATTTTTTAAAACAAGAATAGTGACTAGAATGATCTCAACCCTCCAGGTGCTGGCATTTTTCGAGGGTAGAGAATTGAATATTAGGGAAACACCCTCATAAGTGTCCAGGGGCATGGAGGTGAGGAAGTGCCTTTCGTAGAGTTAGGAAAAGACGACACATGAGATCACGAAGTGTAAACAAAGGTGACAGAGAAAGCTGGAAAGGAAGACAGGTGAGATGCTGGGGCTTAGACCAGTGGATACCTCAGCAAAGCTTTTACCAGGGATATCTCTCTCGTTTTAAGTTATTTGCATTTTTCCTAAACCTTCAGGAAAAAGTGCTGCTCACAGAGGTCTCTGGGGAGTGTTTGATTTCTTAACTGGAAGTTGGGAGAGGGTCTGGGGTCCATGACACAGTAATGCCTGTGGTGGGATAGTGTGAGTAGACAGGGACTGAGGCAGTCCCCAGGCAGGACCCACGGGCAAGGACTGGAGCCCCCAGAGAGCAGGGGACATATCATTCTTCCCCAGAACCCCTGTGAGACTGGGGGGGGGGGGCAGGAAACAGCACCCAAGAACAGGTGGCTTCGCCAACATGTGGCCAAGAAGAGATGTCCCAAGATGGAGATGCCCTGTCCAAGCGCCAGATTCTCCAGCCCCATGGAGGCACCCCACCCGTCACCCCCACTCCCGCAAGACTCCTGGCCATGTCCCCACCTGCAGCAGTGGTTCCTGCCCCTCCTCCACCTCCTTTCCAGGCTTATCTCAAATGCCAACCCCCGCCCCCCTGCCCTGTGCGCCCATTTGGCCTCTTTGCTGTCACCAGCTCTGGGCCTGACTTCACCGGAAGAGCTGGCTCACCCTGACTGGTTTCCAGGGCTGAGATCCAGGAAAGGCTAGGTGCATCCTCACCCGTAGAGCTCAGACACCTCATCACACAGTGGACTCTACTTCTGAGAAGGATGTGCAGTAGGCACAAGAAAGAATGTGGGGCTTGCAGACAGGAACCCTAGGTTGGAGTTCTGGCTCTGACTTTCGCTTGCTGGGTGACCTTGGACCACTACCTGCACCTCTCTGAGCCATAGCTCACCCATTACAAAAGCAGGGTTCATTTCTGCTCTGTTCTGCTCACGTGGCTCTAATGAGAGCGTGTGCAAACTGGAGAGTGCAGTCTCCCACGTGATTCTTATGAGAGTTGGAAGATGCTTGGAGAAGAGGCCTGGGGGTGCTCAGCCTGGCCTGTGAAGCCCCCATCAGGGCAGTGGGGGATGGGAGTGTCCCCTGCACCAGGATCACTCTCTGCCCATCCTGTATTTCTGCTTTCCTGTGTCCTCCTCCATCCAGCTCATCCATCCCAGCCATGAAGAAAGGAACACCATGGAAGCCATGGGTAAGATTTCAGAAGAGAATTGAATTTGGAAACAATGTACATGCAGCAATGGGCACTAGTGGTAAAGAACCGACGCGCCAATGCATGAGATGTAAGAGACGCAGGTTCACTCTCTGGGTTGGGAAGATTCCCTGGAGAAGGAAATGGCAACCCACTCCAGTATTCTTGCCTGGAGAATCCCACGGAAAGAGGAGCTTGGTGAGCTACAGTCCATGGGGTCACAAAGAGTCGGACACGACTGAAGCAACTTAACACACACATACATGTAACACTCTAATAACAAGAGGGAAGAGACACTAACCGAAACACCCAGAAGCCATGGACTATCTAAGGCTACTAACCAAGCTGGCTCCTTCCTTCCTTATTTCAAATGCCTCTTCCTCCAGGCCCGCCCAGTGCTTTTATTTTGTACCACGTGAATGTAAGTCATAAAGAGCCAGAATTCATCTCCGAGGGCCTTGGACAAACTCCCAGATAAAAGGCGTCCCCCTCGCCTCCTTCAACCCTCCATCAGTCTCTTTGCTCCCGCTCCTCCCCGGAACGGATCATAAAGGAGGGCTCGGGGGTTACCAGACTCTACCTGTCTCTCCAGCCTGACCACAAGCTTGCTTCCTCTGGTTCCGCAAGCCCAGGCTCTGCCAAGTGCTTGTTTGGCACGTGGGAGGACTCTGGAAATACTTGTTGAATGAAGGAGTGAATGAAGGAAGGATGGAGCCATCTGGAAGGAGGAGGCCCCTCGCTCTGGGAAACCTACAGTTTCTCGGGCGCTCAACACCAAGAACAGCCTCATTACAGTGTGTGCCTTGCTTTTTAGATTGCTGGGGGTTTTGCATAGGGAAATCTAATCTGTATGTTTCTGACTCATTTCTACATGTTCTCCCAAGTCATGGGACCCGGGAAGCCATTTCGTGTCTGAAATGCCCATTAAAAGGTAGTTTCTGAAATTTTTGTTTTCTTCTTCTGAAAATCAGGACACCTGCCTTGATCAACCATGAATATGGGTAAGCCCCCCAGCATTAGATGCCATGGGCACCTGAGTCCCAGGAGGTCCGGGCTGTGCGCTTGAGGGCCTCCCCTGGTGACCCTTTCTTGGCCCACCCCACCCTCTCCCCTCTCTCCTGCTGAGTAGTGGGGAGGGGAGCAGAAACAGCAGAGAAGGGTGGGAAAGCCCTTTGGGGGCACCAGCCAGATGACATGAAACCTGGCATGGAGGCGGGGCTCTTAGGATTGTCTATCAGCCCAGAGAGAACTATTTCATAATGAGCACTTGAAAGGAAGGGGGCAGGGGGGCGGCTGACCACCCCGCCGCTCCCCTCCAACTTTCATGTTCCCTACCCTATAATTAGTGGGTGTCGACATTTGAACGACACACGCCTTTAAAGGGCGCTGCCAGCGCGGACATGTCAGCTCTCTGCAACCACGTTTCAAATCAGTAATTATGCATCCTCTCCCCTTCTATCTCAGGATGCGGCCCTGTGAGTGGGCAGATTTGCAGGGAGAGAGGACTGTCAGAAAAATTCCCAGTGTTAATCATCTGCTTTGAGCGCAGAGTTTGGGGACTCTTGGGGACCTTCTTTGTTTTATTTTGCACAGAGTGATGGGAATTGGAGAGCTTGCCAGGCATGGAGTGAAGCCTCTGAATAAAGCAGATGTATATGTCAGAGCTCCCAGAGAGTTGAA
Organism: Bubalus kerabau; assembly: GCF_029407905.1. Lineage (NCBI taxonomy): Eukaryota > Metazoa > Chordata > Mammalia > Artiodactyla > Bovidae > Bubalus > Bubalus kerabau. The sequence continues at coordinate 59,690,534 of NC_073636.1, forward strand.
AGATATCAATAATAATAATAATAATAATCCCCAACATTTATCCTGGATTTACATGAATCCAGGCGAATTACAGGCCCTAAGCTGATGGATCTTCAGGCTAGAGACTAAGCCTGTGCTTTAAGCTCTATTTCTCATTTATTCTTCACAAAAACCATATGAAACAGGCACAGTTATTATTGGGTTGGCCAAAAAGTTCATTCATAACAGTTTACGGGGAAAACCCAAACCAACTTTTTGGCCAACCCAATATTTTCATTTTATAGTTGGATCACCAGAAATCACTGGAGCCAGGAGCTCTTTAAGGAGAGAGTGGGAAATCTGATTTTTCTGAGGCAGTCATTCCTAGACTCTGGAATTTCACTGTGTAAAACTTCAACAGCAAGAAGATGAGTGGGTTGACATAGGATGCCAACTCTCAATTTGACCAGGTATAAGCATTTATGGGTGGAAAAAGTTGCCGTCTGCTAGCATCTTCGTTTCATAAAAGGCATCTGCACAAGAACAGCTAGGAAGGAAAGTCTTGGTACATCAATCACATTTCACTATACAAATCTCCCTCTGGGCCCTTCGTTTTTCTTTCTCATTTGGCCAGTGTTCCACCCCGGGCTCACTCTGGCTTGAAGACATGTATTCAGGATCAGGGTCACCAAGTCTTCATTAGAGCTTCCCACCTTGGAGACAGAGGGTTGAGGGGAGAGGATTTTGCCCCCAAGGGGAGGGACATCTGACAATGCTTGGAAACTTTTTTTTTGTAATTTCCCAAACTGGGTAGGGAGTACTACTGTCATTTAGAAGGCAGAGATCAGGGATGCTGTAACATCCTCTGATGCACAGTACAGGCCCCGATGACAGACATATCCCACCCCAGATGTCCATAGTGGCCGTTTGGGAAGCCTGGGTGTACAGAGGCCTAACGGGGAGTAGGTGGGTTGCTCATCAGTGTGCCCTGGAGGGATGTGAAGTCTGTGGTCAGAGGAACAAGCTCTGTCTTGTGCATCCCCTGGCAAGGGCAGAAGAGACCCTCGCACGCCAGGCACCCCACCATTGTAACCACCTGTGCAGCACCGGACTTTCCCATCATGTAGGTGTGCTCACTCACAACAGAGCAACATGAACTAAACAGATGTCTTCTGAGGCCGGTTTTATTACTTTTTGTCAGTTGACACCCTCCTTTGGGCCTCCCTGCCCTGCCTCCCTTATTTGACAGCCGCTGAGACATGGGGCTGAGCGGTTGTCCAGGGCTGTGCCGAGTTATTTCTGTCTGCAGGATGCCATGTAGACACCATGAAAAAGGAGATCAAACAGACCTGTGAACTGTGGTTGTGATGGGAGCTAATTAGCATTTCATAACATTCAGCAGGGGAGAAAAAGCAATGACACTTCAGAGCAAATAAAACCCATTTGCAAATTTAATATTTTTCTGACGAGTTAATGTCTCTAACCACTCTCCCTTCCCCCCACCTTGGGTGGGATAATTTATTCCTTGGGTAATTTATTCCTTCAACAACTGTTTTGCCAGTTGCACTTGCTGGTAATTCACCGATTAAGACTTACTGGGGCATCTGCTGCTAAGTCTGCTAAGTTACTTCAGTCGTGTCCGACTCTGTGTGACCCCATAGACGGCAGCCCACCAGGCTCTGCCGTCCCTGGGATTCTCCAGGCAAGAACACTGGAGTGGGTTGCCATTTCCTTCTCTTCTGCCATTTTCTTCTTCCAATTGAAGAAATTCATTTTCTTCAATGAAAGTGAAAAGTGAAAGTGAAGTCGCTCATTCGTGTCCGACTCCTCGCGACCCCATGGACTACAGTCTACCAGGCTCCTCTGTCCACGAGATTTTCCAGGCAAGAGTACTGGAGTGGGGTGCCATCGCCTTCTCCGATTGGGGCATCTGGACCTGCCCAAATCTGACCCATCGCCTGCTTTAGGACAACCTGAGAGCAAAGAAAGGTGTTCATAGTTTAAATAGCCTGGAGAGGAACTCCGCTGTTCAGTGGATAAGAATCTGCCTGTCAATGCAGGGGACTCGGGCTCGATCCCTGGTCCAGGAAGACCCCACATGCCACAGATGCACTAAAGCCCATGCACCACAACCACTCGAGCCTGTGCTCTAGGGCCCATGAGCCACAACTACTGAGCCCACCTGCTGCAACTACCGAAGCCCATGTGTGTAGAGCCTGTGCTCCACAAGAGCGGCCACCACAATGAGAAGCCTGTGCACTGCAAGGAAGAGTTGCCCCCGCTCACTGCAACTACAGAAAACCTGCAGGTGGCACCGAAGACCCAGAACAGCCAAAAAAACAAAATAGCCTTTAGAGAAAAGAAAATCGAAGGAACAATAGTTTGTGACATGTGAAAATGATGCAAAATTCGAAGTTCAATGTCCATAAAAAAAGTTTTATTGAAATACAGCTGCCCTTGAACTTGTTTATGTTTTATCTGTGACTGCTTTCATACTACTATGGCAGAGTGGAGTCGTTGTGACAGGAACCATATGGCCCCCAAAGCCTGCAATATTTATCATCTGGTTCTTTACAAAAAATTGTTGGCAGATTTCTGATTTAGGGGGAAACACTCCTGCAAACCGGGCAGTTACAATCTTAAGAGACAACTGCTAAATGAGGAAAAGTATGTCATTCCAAGGGGCCACAGAGGAGGGGAAACAACTCCACCTGGAGGTCAGGAAGGAAGGCTTCCTGGAGGAAGAGGTTAAGGAAGTTGAGGTGGGAAAGAGGAATAAGGTCATCCCCTGGATTCATCACCTCACCTATCAATTTTCTCCTAGCATCTCCCCCAGGGCCCTTCTTCCTGCATCCCACACCATAGGGCATCTTTACTGGGGTGAGGAGAGAGTACAGGAAAAGCTTTGTGTCGACTCATTGCTTATTTCCCGAAATCCCTTGCCTCTCACTTGAGTTCTTTTCCTTCTGAAGGCTGTTGGGAAGATGACTCTAATATCTTTTTCTACTTTTCCCCCCTTTGGCCATACCACACAGTGTGTGAGGTCTTAGTTCCCTGGCCAGGGATCAAACCTACTCCCCCAGAAGTAGAAGTCTTAAGCGCCAGACTGCCAGGGAAGTCCAAAGATGACTCTAGTTTCAACGGGGTCTTTCCCAAAGCTTTTGTTTCCACATCCTGACAGTAACAGCTCTCAGGTTCATGTCTATTTTGAATTCACAGTGATTTCTAGGAGTAGCCTGGAATTTGTCTGGCTTTGGACCAGAAGCAGGAACTTGAAAATGACCCACGGTGTCTGAGACTTCTCTTGTTTTCACTGGACACAGGTGGACAGGTCATTCTCTGAACCCTGAGGTTTCGGCTCTGTACCCGGCTCACAGCTCAAGGTCTAGTGGCTGTACCCCTCCATGCTCAGTATTATGCAAAGAGACAAAACTAGTCTCTCTTTGCCTGAGGACAACCAGCTCATATCACTGAGCCCTCTGATGTCAGACAGACCCAGGTTCAAATCCCTCTTCTGCCACTTCTTAACTGTCTGTCATTGCACTTAGTTCGTGCATGCTACGCTGTATCAGTCATGTCCAACTCTGTGTGGCCTATGGACTGTAGCCCTCTAGGCTCCTCTGTCCATGGGATTTGCCAGGCAAGAATACTGGAGTGGGTTGCCATCTTCTTCTCCAGTGGATCTTTCTGACCTAGGGATCAAACCTGGGTCTCTTATGTCTCCTGCATTGGCAGGCAGGTTCTTTACCACTAGCGCCACCTAGGAAGCCATTGCACTTAGATATGCCACTAAACCTCTCTGAACCTGCTACCTGCAAAGCGGAAGCAATAGTAAGACACAACCTCATTAGTTATGGGAGAACAAAGTGAGAAAAGGAAGGTAGAAAGCTTCACCCAGTCCTGGACTCAGAAAGCCCTGGGAAATGTCAGCCAGTGTGGTGATCCAAGGTGCCAGCGTGACAAAGAGGCTTCCCCCAAAGGACTATTCTGAACAATGATGCTGCCATGTGGGTAAAAAGAAGGGAGAAAGATTCTCTATGCATGCTTGACAAAATATACATAAAGTATCTTTGAGAGGATACTAGAATCTGTTAAGGGTGATTCCCTCTGGGGAGTTTAGGGGTGAGTGGATTTTTTTTTTTCTCTAGTACCAAGTCCCTTGGACAACAAGGAGATTAAACCAGTCAATCCTAAAGGAAATCAATTTTGAATATTCACTGGAAGGACTGATGCCGAAGCCAAAGCTCTAATACTTTGGCCACGTTAATGCAAAGAGCTGATTCACTGGAAAAGACCCTGAGACTGGGAAAGTTTGAGGGCAGAAGGAGAAGGGGGCAACAGAGGATGAGATGGTTAGATAGCATCATCAACTCATTGGACATGAGTTTGAGCAAACTCCAAGAGATAATGAAGGACAGGGAAGCCTGGTGTGCTCCAGTCCATGAAGCTGCAAAGAGTCAAACATGACTTTAGCAACCAAGCAAATGAACAAAAACAGCATCTTTGAACACTGAGTAATATGAAAAGGATCTGTTCAAAAGAGTAAATCAATGTTTACAATACACGGTGCCTTGTCACCGAAAGGATTTGAAGACATTGGGGAGTGGGTAGCATAACATTTGGGTTGAGGTTAGGGGCTGGGCAAATAGATCAGCGAAAGATGCCCACATGAAAGCTCTCTATGCTAAAGTTCTCTTTATGCTAAAGCTCTCTAAAGTGCAGCTTTAGCATAAACATCGGTGCCTGGGAAGCAGCAATTAATTTCACGAGTAGATTAACTGGGAGCAAAACTCAGCTTGGTAAACACCCCCCGGGCGGCTGACAACCAAGGCTCTGCAGGAGAAGGCAGGTGAAGGCGGGGACTTTCTTAAAGACATCTGGAGGGTCGTTCCCACAGCCCTGACCAGAAATATATTGAATGCACTGGGGGTCAAGAACCACTGAAACCTACAGCCTGCTTGTCCAGGCGAGCACTTTCGGAAAATTGCTTTTGACATATAGTCACTTGTTTGGGCCCTGGTCGACCCCTTACTCTGTATTCCTGGTGACCTTTGACATGAACTTGCCGACAAAGGTCAGGCCAAATCAAAACAGCATTCCAGAAGATTCTTTTCAGCAGCAGGTACTCACTGACCTAGATGAAGTTTTCTCAAGTGGCTAAACCCTGAAAAGGAGATGCTAAAATTGACCAGAATGACTTGAGGGGAAAAGAAAATCTTTTTAAGCAACCAAAGGATTCAAATAAGAAAACAAGAATGAAAGAAAACATGGAGGAAATTGTGGACTTGAAGAGACTTTACATGCACTTTTGTAAAAAAAAAATAAATAAAAAGAATTAAGTTTTTCCCTTACAAAAATAAATATTCATATATACAGTAGTGTGGGAATAAAGGTAATTTGTGGGCAACTCATACATGCATGCGTGCTAAGTCGCATCAGTCGTATCCGACTCCTTGAACCCCATGGACTGTAGCTCGCCAGGCTCCTCTCTCCATAGGATTCTCCAGGCAAGAATACTGGAGTGGGTTGCCATGCCCTCCTCCAGGGGATCTTCCCAACCCAGGGATCAAACCCTCATCTCTTATGTCTCCTGCATTGGCAATTGGGTTCTTTACCCCTAGTGCCACCTGGAAAGCCTGTGGGCAACTCAGAATATCCATAATTTGATGGGGTGTGGGGGGCACAGAGGAGGGTAGTAATAACAAGATGATGGTTTATGAGTTAGATTTTTAACTCTCTACAGCGGTAAAGACTGAATGGAAATTCGTTGATAAACACAGATTTTCAATAGGTGAAGTCTCTTAGAAGGAATCATATTGGAAGAAGTCTATTCACTATTTTAATTTCACTTCAAGGTGTATGGCAACCTTTTTGAGCTATAAAAATTACTCTCATTTCTTTACCCTCAACCCCAGATGTTATCTTGATGCCAGTGGAGTACTTAAAGTGACTAAAAATATATGTACACATAAAACAGAAAAAAGAAATCAAGAATGGAAAAAAGGAAAGAAAATTCTCACGAGAGAGTTGGAACACCGAAGAGGCAAAAAATTCTCTACGTAGCTCAGCGTGGCGGTGGACAGTTGGAGCTTAAACAGACTTGGTTGTAAACTGTGGATCCTCCATGTATAAGCTGTATGGCTTTGAGCAGACAACTTCACTTCTCTGAGCCTCAGTTTTCTTTGTCTGTTAAATGGGTATAGGATGAAATGAGATCATGTTCGCTATTATTTTTATGGCAGCTATATCATTTTCAGGTATTTACCTTTCCTTCCCCCTGTTCACCTTGCCCCTGCCTCCTCTGTGGTCCCTTGTCCCAGAGGAGTGAGTAGGGGGAAGGGGGAAGAGGTCTTCAAGTCTTTCTGGCTTTTGTTCCCAAAGACAAGGAGACTTTAGAGAGATCATGGAGTACCTGAAAGGAGGAAAGAGGAGGATTTGTGGACAGAGACAACTGTCTTTGAAAAGCAGGGAAGAGAATGCTCACCCCCAAAGCCCAGGCAGAGAAGATAAAGAGCTGCTCTCTGGTGGCCCCAGGACATGACTGGCAAGTGGAGCCAGCCAGCATCCTTGCAAAAATCTCCATCCTCAAGCAAGCCATGGAAGCAGAGGGAAACTGGAGCCCAAGGCTGCCCTGTCACAAGGATGCTGATGTCTGCATGACAATGGGTGTGCAGGTATCACTGAGGACTATGTGCCCTTCTCCCCCGGCATGCTCTCAACCCAGGGCATAACCTTGAAGATGCAGAACCTAAGTAAGAAGGCATGTTTTCCCTTCTAGCCCCAAATGGGTACTTGGAGTGAAAAGTAAAGTTTAATTAAAGAATACTAAAAAAAAAAAAAAAAGCAGGTGTCTCTCTCACACACCTCTGTGAACTAAAATGTGTCCATCATTATTCCCACACTCATTTCCCAAGAAGCTATCAAGCTGTCCTGTGTACTGAGGTCCACCTCGCAGTTGGCAAGATGCTGGATGTGTATCGGCTCATGGGATGGAACCTTGGCCCTTGAAGTCTCAGGGTCCAGTGTGGGGTTCCCAATCCTCTCTGAGATTCCTGGGGAGCACTTGAAGACAGAGATGCCCAGGTCCTACCCTGAGAGGTTCTAATTGCATTGATGGATGTTGGTGTCCAGGCAATGGCTTGCTTCCAAAATCCCTCTGGAGGTTCCACTGTGCAGCTGGGGTTTTGACCCACTGGTCCTATGGGAGAAAAGGAGGCGCAGAACAGAGGTACAGGACAGGGGTGTAGGGGGAGGCTGGGTCCCTCCTGGGGATTCCAGGGAAGGCGGTTTCAAGGAGGGCCCCTGGCTCAACAAGTAAAAATGAGTAAAAATTAACCAGGAAATACAGCAACACAGATGGACATAGAGACTGTCATACTGAGTGAAGTAAGTCTGACGCAGAAAGACAAATATCATATGATATCACTTACATGTGGAATCTGAAGGAAGGGTACAGGGACTCCCCTGGCGGTCCATTGGTTAAGACTTTATGCTTCCACTGCAGAGGGCATGGGTTCAGTCTCTGGTTGGGGAACTAAGATTGCACATGCTGTGTGGCCTAGCCAAAAAGTAAAAAAAATAAAATAAATGCAAAAAAAAAAAAAATCAACCTGATTGAAAAAAAAAATTTATCAGAAAATATTAAAAAGGGTGCAAATGAACTTATCTACAAAACAGAAATAGATAACAAATGTAAATGTAGAAAACGAACTTATGGTTCCCAGACGATAAGGAAGGAAGGAAGGGATAAATTGGAAGACTGGGATTGACCTCTACACTTGACTGTATAAAATAGATTTAAGAACTTACTGTATGTAAACCAACCATACTCCAACAAGAAATTAGACAAACAAATAAACAAAGAACCTATTGTATAGCTCAGGGAATTCTACTCAATACTCTGTAATGGCTTATATGGAAAAGAATCTAAAAGAGTGGATATGTGTATACGTATAACTGATCCACTTTGCTGTACACCCGAAACTAACACAACATTGTGAATCAACTATACTCCAATAACATTTTTAAAATTTGAAGAAAAAATTAGCCAGTGAAGATGGTGGGGAAGAGAGCTGGCAGTCCAAGAAGGAATAGAAGAATCAAAGGAACAGAATTGAGGAAGAGCACTGGGGAGCTGGGGGTGGGGGGTGAGTGCCCCTCACTAAGGATGAGGTGGAGGTGTTGAGGGAGACTTGTCACTCGATGTCTTGTCCCCCATGTGCCAAGTAGCCAAGCTCCAAGCCAGCAGGCTTTGAATTATTCTAAGGAGGGAAGTCAAATCAAATTCTGGTTCTAGAAAAATCACTGGCTTCTAGGCAAGAACTGACCCAGCTCTAGATGGGATCACAGAAGAGTGTGAAGCTCAAAGGTCAAGCTGACCTTGGCTCCTGACAAAGAAAAAATGTTCTTGAGCTGAGAAATTGGGGGGACACCTGCAGAGAGGGTTGTCAAGGAATTCAGTTCCCAAGTGCCAGGCATGGAAAGTTAATGCCTTCATGGGTACTTTTCAATCACAAAAGCCAGCTCCCGTTCCCACAGCTGTTTCTGCTTTGAGATCCGCCCAGGGGCATGGGGTAGAGACGTGTGCCCCCATCCTTCCTGGGGGCAGGTGTCAAGGAGGCCAGGCCTGAGCATCCAAGAGAGATGGCTTGGAGATTTCTCGGGCATCCTGGCCTGGCTCTCATTACTCAGGGGGCCAGGGAATATAATCTCAAGAGGATGGACCTCGTCCCCACTTCCTGAAAACAATTCACACTTGAAAATTCGGTTGCATCAAAGATTCTCAGTGACTTTTTCCCAAGCTCTCATCCTATAGTGCTGCTAGAAGTCCAAGTTTGTCCGGACCACCCAGACTAGAGAAGAGAGAAGGCATTTTATGCATCAGACTATGTCTCAAGGGTTGGGGTGCAAACCTGTGAGGGCAGGGCTATCATCTGACCCCATCAGCACCCCTGTCGGCTCAGCGCTCTCTTGCACTGACCTTTGACTCAAGCTTTAGGATTAAAATCATTTCAGGAATGAGGAACTGACACCCAGAGGGTTTAAGGAGGTCCTCCAGGGTCACAGATACAGTAATGACGACCTCAGGATTTACACCAGACACCTGGTCTTTCGGGGCCCACATCCCCACCCAGACTCAACATTTTCTCTCCTAGGGCCACCAGCCTGTGAATGGCTCGTTCATAGACTTCAGCCAAGGGGCAAATCTTGTTCATCAATATGAACAGAGATCTCGGACTGTCTGTGAACATGAGGCAAGGATTTGGCTGGGTGTGCTTCCCCCCTCCCCCACTCGCCTCCAAGTCTGATTTTAATGACTTTTGACAGTTATTTGTATAATTTGAGTTATGTGGCATCACAAAGCTCTTTCTCCCAGGGAAGATTACATGAAACTGTTTTGACAGCTCTCACCAAAGGGGCAATATTTAATATATAACAGTTCATAAAACAAAACTGGGATCCGCGAATACCTTTGGCTGTGAGTCACGTTGATCTGGGATGATATCACCTTTAGGTCTAAGGCAGGGGCGGGCAGGGAGCAGAAAATTTCTTTTGTGTTGTGACATCTCCAAGGGAAACACCAGTCGTTGAACCGATATATTTTCATAAATGAAGCTGAGTCCTCTCCATCCTGCCATGTAATTAGAAACTTCTGGAGATTAGTGACCGCCATTTTAAAGATGAGTTTAAGGAGGCTTGAACTGACTCCAAGCCCTATGAACTTTGTCTTTTTTTCTCTCTTCTCTGGTTGAGAAGGAACTATTACATCTCTAAATCAATCAGCAATCTCCTTTTGAAATCCTATTTGAAAACATAACATCCCCCTAGAGGCCTGTTACTCTCATTTTCCCCTCTCTCACTGCCTGGGTAATTTGTTTTAGCTCTGCAACCCTGTTACTTTATGCCAGGCAGCGATTTCAAATAGAATTTCTGTAAAAAAGAGCTTTCGAGAGATAAAGCTGGACCTGGACCTTTCTGGGAAGGGGGTTGGATGGGCTGAGGAGGAGGATGCACAGTTGAGAAAGCCAGGTGTCTTTATTTTCATAAACAAATGCTACTATTTCTCAAGTCTCTCCCATACTACCAGCCCCAAAACCTCAAGCCAAAAAAAAAAAAAAAAAACTCCAAAAAAGAGGCTTTATTCCCAAAGGGATGGAAGCTCATTCTGCAAATTTTGCAAGCTTGCTGTGACAGCAGTTAATTAATTACTAGAAGTCAAAGAGCCAGAGAAAAAGCTTCTTATTAGGAATGAAGGGGAAGAATTCCCTTCAGTCGTCATGTTTAATACTTGGTTTAGCCAAGCCTGGAACTTGGCCCATATCTGAAGGTCGTGCCCGGGCTGAGGCTGTAACATTTTCTGGAAATCCCACTTTTCTGAGCTTTGAAAGGTACAGAGACTTCTAACGGAGCTGAGAAATCCGACTCTTTGTCAATGGGGTGCGGCTGGGGGCCGGAGGAGGCGGGGGCCTGTTTTATTTAAAAGAAAGATCAGTAACTTAAATTTAAGTAGTAGAGAATGTGAGTATCAGGGAATCCTCCACATGGACGTGTAATCACTGTAAACTCACCTAAGTTAGGACACAATATGGACTGCTTTTTATGTTGGCAACAGCTCTTAGGAATTTCCCGTTTTGCACCCAAAGTCTGCCACCCCTCCTTCATCATTGAAGGCCGTGAAAATTTTGCTCACTAAAGCAATAGATAGGGCTTCCTCAGTGGCTCAGTTGGTAAAGAATCCGCCTGCAATGCTGGAGATCTGGGTTCAATTCCTTGGTTTGGGAAGATCTGGAGAAGGGAAAGGCTACCCACTCCAGTATCCTGGCCTGGAGAATTCCATGGACTGTATTAGTCTGCTACTGCTAAGTCACTTCAGTCGTGTCCGACTCTGTGCGACCCCATAGACAGCAGCCCACCAGGCTCTCCCGTCCCTGGGATTCTCCAGGCAAGAACACTGGAGTGGGTTGCCATTTCCTTCTCCAATGCATGGAAGTGAAAAGTGAAAGTGAAGTCGTTCAGTCGTGTCCGACTCTTCGCGACCCCATGGACTGCAGCCTACCAGGCTCCTCCATCCATGGGATTTTCCAGGCAAGAGTACTAGAGTGGGGTGCCATTGCCTTCTCCGTGTATTAGTCTATGTGGTCGCAGAGTCAGATACAACTGAATGACTTTCACTCACTCACTCACTAAGTCAGTGAATGTATCAAAAAGTCACTGTAAGTTGGGACACAATAGCTCTTAGGAATTTCCCATTTTGCACCCAAAGCCTCCCTCCCCTCCTTCATCATTGAAGGTCATGAAAATTTTTCTCACTAAAGCAATAGATTTGGGGGGTTTTATGTCTTTGCTTTTTTAAAAATGAAACAATGTTCTGATCATAGTCATGGGGAAAATAGGAAAGATAATTCCTTTCCTAGGTATTATCAAGGTAATTCCTTGATAAGACCTGATCAAGGTGAGTATGAACATTTTCAGGGGCTTCCCTGGTGGTTCAGCTGGTGAAGAATCCTCCTATAATGCAGGACACTCCAGTTTGATTCTTGGGTCGGGAAGATCCCCTGGAGAAGGCATAGGCTACCCACTCCAGTATTCTTGGTCTGGAGAATTCCGTGGACTGGCAGGCTACAGTCCATGGGGTGGCAAAGAGTCGGACATGACTGAGCACATGAACATATTCATTCCCATTCATTCATGTAAGAAACATGTATGACTCTCCTTCCAGGTGCCAAGGTTTGAAGTTTAAAGATACAACCTTTGTGTAGTATAAAAGCTAATTAATTTAAGAAAAAAAAAATGAAAAGAGACAGTTCCCTGATGGTCCAGTAGTAAAGAATCTGTCTGCCATTGCAGAGGACATGGGTTTGATTCCTGCTCTGAGAAGATTCCACATGCCAAAGAGCAACTAACCCCGTGGACCACAACTACGGGAGCCTGTGCACCTAGAGCCCGTGCTCAGCAGTGGAGCCAACCACGCAAAAGGAATGTCATCATGGGAGCTATTCCTTTCCGTCCTCCAAGATCAGGTGTGCCCCAGGGGCCTGTGACAGCCTGCTCCCCAAAGAGCCTTTTTCACCTCTGCTGATATGATTCTGGCAAGATGCTCTAAAATAACCTACCTAAATTCTTATTAAGTGTCCACTATGTGGATGTCCTGGGCTTCCCAGGTGGCACTAATGGAAAGAACCCGCCTGACAATGCAGAAGACATGACACTCGGGTTCCATTCCTGGGCTGGGAAGATCTGCTAGAGGAGAACATGGCAACCCACTCCAGTATTCTTCCCTGGAGAATCCCATGGACAGAGGAGCCTGATGGGTTATAGTTCCGTGACTGAAGCGATTTGGCAAGCACGCATGTGGATGTCCTAGCGGGGAGGAGACAGCAATGACGTGAACACACAGCCATGCTCTCTTTCTTGGAGCTCTTGAGGAGTGAACCAAAAATCAAATAAAGAAACAATACCTTATAACATGTCAACCTTGTTGGGTCCTTTGGGAAAATAAAGGGGGAAGGGGAAACACAGGGAGTTCTAGGGTGAGGGTGGTGTCCCTGATCTTTGCAGGGAGGTCAGAAAGGGACCCCTCTAAAGTGGTAACATTATCAGGGAACATGCTTACATCATGGGGAAGAGAATTCCAGGCAGAAGGAACATGTGCAAAGGCCCTGAGGCAGGAGTATGTCAAGCATGTTGGAGGAATAACAAGAGGCTTGGTGTGGTTGAAGCTGCAGAGTAAAGGAAGTGATACTGAGAGGGGATCTGGGGGGTTCCAGAGGCTCTGGCAAAGACGGTGCATTTGACTCAGTGCCAGAGGAGCCCTGGCAGGGCTGTGGGCACAGGGATTCTTCAGGTCCACTGCTCACCTGTTCTCTCTGACCTTGGGGCTCCTAGGCTACTTCCTCCACAATAAGTCCTCCCTCCCCTTCTCTGGATCTCCCTAGAGAAGGATATGGCAGCCCCCTTCAGTATTCTTGCCTGGGAAATCTGGGGCCTCGTGTGCTGCAGTCCATGGGGTCGCAAAGAGTTGGACATGACTTAGCAACCGTTCATTGAGCGACCGAACAACAACCAAGCCCAAGGCAGGCTTCGGTGCCCATGGACAGCTTTCCCTACAGCTGACCGCAAAGCCAGCTCTGAGAGCCATTCTGTCACCTTCCTCTATTTGCCTCGGAGCCAGCTCGGGAGATGGTGTGACACACCCACACAAAGCTTGGCAGTGCTTCTCAGCTTGGCAAGCGCTGGCGGAGATGCGCAGAGGTGTTCATGAAGAGGAGGGCTTGAGGCCCCTCCACCCTCCACCCACCTGGGTGTAAAGAGAGCAGGGCACAGCAGAAGGAGAGGGTGTGCTCCAAGGTCTGATGACATACCTCTCCCCTGGGGCTCCGACCCAAGTCCTCGACCAGGAGAGAAGAGCAGTGTGGCTTCCCTCTGCAGCACAGAAGCAGCCATGTTTGTATCCATCCCAAAGGAGCAAAAGAAGAGGAAGGGGTCTCAGTGGACCTCAGAACACAGAGAGACCAGGCTGTGAGTGGGAGTGGAGAGGGGCTGCATGATCTGTGAGGGGAGATGGTGTCCCAAATGACTTGACTTTACCAAGGAAACCTCAGAATGTCAACCCTGGAAATGATGAAAACTGTTGCCACTAACTCTAAGAATTACAGTGGACCAAAATCAGCCTTCTTATCCTATAGACAGGGAAACTGAGGCTCAGGTTGGAGAAGGGGCTTGCTCATTGGGAGCAGAGGTGAACCAGAACTTGGACCTGGAACCTCAGGTTCTAGGCTTTGGTATCAGGTTTAGAGTAAAGGAGCTATCTGGGGTCGAAAGCAACTCCCCAGTTCTCTGTCACCTGCTGTTGACTTTAGCAGCTCACCTAGCTGAGCTCTAAGATCCTGTCCCCTGCCTCTCAGGGACCCCCAGACCCACTGCAGGAGTGGAAGGGGACAGGAAAGAAGCAGGACAGGTGGGGCACTAATATTCCCATCTTACAAAATGAGAGTGGCCAGGGGCTCCATCAACACACAGAGGCATGAGAAAAGTCAGCTTGAGATATGTCCACACTCACGAAGACTGCACTGGAGGCTCTCCGGGCAGTGTGAGCACACAGGCAGGAGGGGAGGAGGTTTGGAGCGGTTCTACACTTGAGCTAAATGCTCGTCATTGTCCATACACAGGAACCTGGGCAGTCGACGCACAGCCATTTGAGTTCATTCTTTAGAGACGCAGTGGTAACCACTGGAAGAGCCGATCCTTTTAAGTGGTGTCCCTGGATTCCTTTTAGGTGGATCCTTTTAGATGGATTTCTCTGGTGGATGGTAAGGAATCTGTCTGCAGTGCAGGAGAGCTGGATTTGATCCTTGGTTTGGAAAGATCCCCTGGAGGAGGGCATGGCAACCCACTCCAGTATTCTTGCCTGAAGAATCTCCATGGACAGAGAAGTCTGGTTGGCTGCAGTCCATGGGGTCGCAGAGTCGGACATGACTGAGCGACTAATCACAGCACAGCACAGCCTGGGTGAGGAAAGGGGTGAAGGAGGAGGGGAGATTTTGCTTTTTGTCCTAAGTTCTCCTGCACCATATTTGATGTTTTTAAAAATATGAGCATGAATTTCTGGGATGAATTTTTGAAAACCAAATATAAATACATGGAGATGAGGGGTTGTAGGATTCCAGAAGTTGGGGTGCCATTCTGTCTGTTCCTGGAACAATAAACCTCAGATAATCTGGTCAGAGTACAGTCTGTGGTTCAGCAGGTCCAAGCGGGCCTGAGTTTCAACATTTCTAACAAGCTCCTCCTGAATGGCACAGCTGCTGAGCTGGGGACCACAACTTGAGAAATAAGAATTTCAGGCCAGGGGGACCCAGAAAGTGTAGTCAATATGGGTTTGGACTCAGGAATCAGACAGCCTTGGGTTCAAATCCCAGCTTCACTACTTCTGAGCTGTGAGATGTGGGGCACACTGCTTCACCTCTCTGTGCTCTGATCAGCAAAGCAGAGGTACATTTTCTGTTCTGTTTTGGTGAAGATTCAAGGAGACAGTTCTATGAAATGCCTAGCCCCTGGACAGACACAGAGGAAACATGCAATAAAAGTAGTTATTATTATCATCATTCTTCTGTAATGAAGGAATCATGGCTTTGAGAATTGCAGAGAAGTTTTGTGGAAAGGATTTAGGCTACAGAGTTGGGTGATCTTGGATTTGAACCTATATAAAACAAAACCAAGATGGCACAGCTTTTTGGAAGCTCCAAGACATTGCATAAGCATGATCTTATGTTTTTACAGGACAAGAGGTGCCAACCGCCCTCTTCTCTCTGCCCCCCACCCATGCACCCAGGAGGTGTGTGTAGAGGTCCCCACCTCCACCAGGTTTAGATTGGCAAGTCCAAGGGCCCTGGTTTCCAGACGTGTTTGTTTAGTGTTACTGTCTTGGGTCACTTCCCTTCAAAGGCAGCCTTAACAGAACCAACGGTAAACTTACCCCACGTCGTGTCTGCACACGAACCTGGACTCTGCCTCCCTCCGCTCAGCAAACCAAACCTCACTGCCTCCGGCTCCTGAATGGCCAGGTTTGTTCTCCTGAGTGAGTCATGTGGTTGCATTTCATCTGTTCTCCTCACTCACGGCCAAGGTAACCACCACTTTGAGGGTTAGGATTTCAACATACATGAATTTTATTTAAATTTTTAATTTCTCTGTTTTATTGGAGTATAGTTGATTCACAACGCTGCTTTGGTTTCAGGTATACAACAAGTGATTCAGTTATACATATATCCATTCTTTTTCAGATTCTTTAACCCATATAGATTATTAGAGAATAGTGAGTAGAGTTCCCTGTTCTATACAGTAGGTCCCAGTTGATTATCTATTCAATATATAATAGTGTGTGTATGTTAATCCCAAACTCCTAATTTATCCCTCCCCTCCATGTTTTCCCTTTGGTAATGGTTTGTTTTCGAAATCTGTGAGTCTGATTCTATTTTATAATAAATTTATAAATAAATTCACTTGTATAATTTTTAAAATTAGATTTCACATAGGAGTGATATCTTATGATATTTGTCCTTCTCTGTCTGACTTACTTCACTCGGCATGGTACTCTCCAGGTCCATCCATGTTGCTGCAAATGGCATTATTTTGTTCTTTTTATTCCTAAGTATTATTCCATTGTATATACATATCTTTATCCATTCCTTTGTCGATGGACATTTAGTTTGCTTCCACATCTTGGCTATTGTGAATACTAGCAATAAATATGCCCAGGAGTGAGATTGCTGGTTCCTAGTTCCATTTTTAATGGCACCCCACTGCAGTACTCTTCCTGGAAAATCCCATGGATGGAGGAGCCTGGTGAGCTGCAGTCCATGGGGTCGCTAAGAGTCAGACACGACTGAGAGACTTCACTTTCACTTTTCACTTTCATGCATTGGAGAAGGAAATGGCGACCCACTCCGGTGTTCTTGCCTGGAGAATCCCAGGGACGGGGGAGCCTGGTGGGCTGCCGTCTCTGGGGTCGCACAGAGTCGGACACGACTGAAGCGACTTAGCAGCAGTTAGCAGCAGCAAGTGCTTTGGTTAAATTTCCTTGTTTATTCCTTACAACAACACTATAAGAAGAATACTATTATTCTTTTTATAGTATTAGGAAAGAGGCTCAGGAGTTACAGTAATTCTCCAGAAACTGAGTCATCAGTCTCTCTGATTATAACATGGGCTGTTGGGGGCAGGGGGGGTCTCTCTTCCACTATTAGAGAATAGTGAGTAGAGTTCCCTGTGCTATACAGTAGGTCCTTGTTGATTATCTATTTAGTATATAATAGTGTGTATGTTAATCCCAAATTCTTAATTTATCCCTCCTCTCCAGAGCCCTCCTCACTGAATCAGGGCACCCTCAGCTGATGGATCTCTGGGGAGAAGGGACCTTCCTCAGTGGAGGCCAAGCTGAGACATGGAAAGGGAGAAGCTCTAAACTGTCCCAAGCCCAGGAGCCAGCAGCAGGATTGTCCCCTCTGAGACCCGCCCAGGGCTCTCACTGTCCTGTTGAGCTTCTTCATCAGTGGTCCCTGGACTCCTCTGGGAGGAGGAGAAGGGAAAAGGCTGATGGTTCTTCATGGCTCTGAGCATCCTCCTCAGGCTTCACCAGTGGGGACCAGATAATCTTTAGGAGCCTTCCTCAGACCCTATCGGGTGGCCCCACACAGCAGTAACCTACAGGGGTGTCTAGAGGGGTGCAGGGAGGAGAGGGGAGACCGTGCTGACAGGTCTCACCACCAGGTGTCACAAGTGAGATGCTCCCTGAGTTACTCATTGTTTTTCTTATCCGTCTTAACAAAAGGGCTACCGTTTGTTTAATCCCAGCAACACAGAACACATAGATCCAATATTTTATGAATTGCATGAACCATTTTTGAAACAATTTATCATTGGTTTCCTCTTCTGCCAGGCTGGTGGCTACCCCACAACCCTGCACGTCCAGTGCCTGGTACTCAGTAAGTGCTCAATGAATAAATAAGCAACACGATAAATGTCTCCAGACTTCCCTTTATTCGTTTCCTAGGGCCACACACTTTGGAGTCTCTGCCCCACCCCTGCCCTCCGAAGACCACACTCTGGGTGGGGGAGGTTGGTGTAGCAAACGGTCTACTGATTAGTCTCTCTCCAGCCGCTCCAGAGAGGCCCCAGGCCTGGCAGCAGCTCCTGTGAGAAGTTGGTTGAGGATATCCTAATGAAAGGGCAGGCCCCAGGGCATCCCTCTTCACCCCATGAGGGCGAAGTGGTCATGGGTGCTGGGTTACATCAGAACTGCTTCCCGAGTGCTGCAGGGAATCTCCTTATTTTCACTATCCCTCACCCCATCATGGGGCTAGAGCCAGTTCCCATCTCAGAGCTGATTTATCCCTATCTATCTATCTGGTGTTTAATAGGCCTCTCAGAGTTAATACATCCCCAAAGGAATTCTCACTTTTCCTGTTTTATCAGCTCCCATCTGAGTAAAAGCAATTCCTTCCTTCCAATGCTCTGGCTGCCCTTGGTTTCATCCTTGACCCTTTACTCTCTCCAAACCCATGTCCATTCCATGAGCAAATCCCATCAGATCTATCTTCAAAATAGACCCAGGAAAACAGGATCCCAGGAAACTCTGGCCTTGTCCTCCACATGCTCCACCTTCACACAGCTCCGGCCTTGCACACGGTCAGACCTGCTCCAGCCTCAGGGCCTTTGCACTTGCTGCTCCCTCTGCCTGTGGTGCTCTTGCCCCAGATCTCAGCGTGTCTCCCTCCCTCACCTGTAGGTCTTCCCTTGAAGTACCTTCCCAGGGGCCCTTCCTTGACTATCTTATTTAAAAATAAAGCCAAGTCCTAGCCCAGCACTCTCTGTCCCTCTTGCCTAATCTAGTCTTTGTCATCACTTACCACCTTCTGCCATCAACTGGTATTAGTTATGTGGGTGGTCTCACCCCATTTGAACATGAGCTTTCCAAGGTCAAAGATTTTTTGGTCTGCTCTTTTCACTGCTGTATCTCCAGCACCTAGAACTCGTTAGCTGGACTAGGAACATTTTAGAAGCAGGGTCTTTGTTCCCTTTATAGATACAGTGAGGCTTTGATGCCCTGGGTAGAAATGAGCCATCTATACCCATCAAGAACTGGCTGTCTCATTGGGCAAAAGTGATACAGTTTAGCAGGCTTCCCAGGTGGCTCCAGAGGTAAAGACCCTGACTGCCAATACAGGAGAAGTAAGAGATGAAGGTTTGATCCCTAGGTCAGGAAGATGGTGTGGAGGAGGGCATGGTGCCCCAATCCAGTATTCTTGCCAGGAGAATCCCATGGACAGTGGAGCCTGGCAGGCTACAGTCGAAATGGTCACAAAGAGTTGGACATGACTGAAGCAACTGAGCATGAACGCATAGTACAGGTTAGCATTCAGGAGCCACAAGTTACAGACGTGGGCTGAATACAGCCACTGCTTGCAAGCTAAGAATGGTTTTTACATTTTTAAATTGTAAAAAAGAAAAAAAAAAAACTGTTAGTCTTTCAGTGAGGGGAGTTGCTCAATTTTGCTTCTTAGATAACAAAGCTTAAAATATTTACTATCCCACCCTTTATAGATGATCTGACAAGCGTGATTAACCGCCCAAAGTGAAGTCTTCTTGTACCTTATACAGGAGTGGGGGGCAGCCATGGACCCATGACTACTCTCTAATCACTTATAACCTAAAAGGAGACAGAGAGTTGGGCTCATGGCTTTAAAGGCAGGCAGGGGCTTCCCTGGTGGTCCATTCCAAATGCAGGGGGCCCACGGTTTGATCCCTGGTCAGGGAACTAGATCCCACATGCTGCAACTAAGACTTTTCATGCCACAATTAAAGATCCCAAAGGCCGCATCGAGGATCTCACATGCCACAGCTAAGACCTGGTGCAGCCAAATAATAAATATTAAAAATTAAAAATTAAAAAAAGAATAGAAGGCAGGCCAAACCTGTTTAAGAGACACTGGCCAATTCAGTGCCCGGTGGCCACTCTCCTAGACATGCTCTGGACATGAGGGTCCCTACAGCCACTTCGAGGCTTCCAAGTCTGACTTTGCACAAGGGTTACCTGGTACTTATTAGCAATGCAATTCCCAGGCCTTTGGCAGCCCTCCTGATATCTGAGCACTGTTGGGATGAATGTGCATGCTAAGTCGCTTCAGTCGTGTCCAACTCTTTGAGACCCCATGAACTGTAGTCCACCGGGCGTCTCCATCCATGGGATTCTCCAGGCAAGAATACAGCAGTGGGTTGCCATGCCCTTCTCCAGGAGATCTTCCCAACCCAGGGATGGAACCGGTGTCTCCTGTGACTCGTGTATTGTAGGTGAATTCTTTACCCACTGAGCCACCCAATGGGATGAACACCTTTCACCAACCCGAGAGAGTCTCTAGCTCCAGAGACAACCTTGATGGAAAGGCACACATTTTGATCCCAGGGAGACCTCGCCTCACACTGGCCCCCTGCCTCTCCCTGGCTGTGGGTGAGTCACAAACCTTCTGGGCCTCAGTTACTTCATTTGGAAAATTAGAGCAATTACTCTCCCCATAAACTCCTCCCCATTGGAAGGATTAAGCATAATCTTGGTTATTAATTTCTTCAACAGGGAAGTTGAGGTGGAGGAGACCCATATAGGGGAGAGGTATTCAGACTTGGTTATCTTCATCCAGAATATTCTGATTTTTTTCAAAATTGCAAAATTTAAATAATAATATAATGACAACCTTGCGCCCCTCCTTCGTCCCAGATGATATTAGACTTGAAACAAGAAGCTTTTTTCTTTCAGCCCTGAGGGTCCGGCTGTGAAATCCACAGTGGAGGGAAGGAGAGGGGACCCCAGATGTGCAGACCCCCCTGGGGTTATCTGACGGCGGACACCAGCACCGATTCATCTTCCAGCCAAGACAGAGATGACCTGTTATTATACATTATTCATTATTAACTCTGACTCTGCTGTTTAATTTCCTACCTATGTGATTAGGCCACCGAAGCACTTGGCAAGGCTTCTCCATAAGACTCACTCATAAATATCTATTTTACGGCCTCACTTACATCACTTGGATAGTAAATGGGCTGCTCAGGCCAGCACCTCACTGACATGCCTTGATGTGAAGCCAGCACCTCAATTCCCAAACCAATTTTATATGAAACACTTTACTGCCATTTCTTCTCGGCCGGCTTCCCAGCGGGAAGCCAGCATCCCCTGGGCTGGTTGTAACAAGGGACATTTCTAGAAACCAGTGTGGTGGTTTTAGAAATGAGCTGGACCAGCAGGGCATTCTCCCCCAACACCTGGGAGTCCCTGGGGAGACTGTTCCCCCTGATTAGCTTTTTCCATTTGGACTTTCACTCTGAAGAGCAGTCAGGGTTCCCCACCTGCACCAGCTGCACCCCCACCCCAGGAGCTTCACTCTTTCCTGGGGACTCTCTCAAGACACATGTGCTTCCAGGGGACCCTGCCTCCCCTGAAGGGATCACCCACCTACGTGGACCTGACATGTCATCAATGTTAATAAAAATGGACTCCAATTATGGACCAGCTGCTAAAAGAGAACCGAGACAGATGAGCAAGATTCTTTAGATGGCAGACAAAAAATCTGATGTTTCACAATAAGCCGTACATTTGGATATTTCATTTTAGAGAGTGAAAGCTCCCCGTTTTTAAAGCCCGGCCAATTCAAGTTTTGAATAAATATTTTACAAGATAAGGAAAACATCTCCTGGGCCAGATTTGGCTATGGTTTACTGGATTGTAACCCCTGTTCCAGTTGGGGAGAGAAGACTGTGCCTTGCTCATTTCTGGAATGTCCCAAAGCCGACACACACAATAGCTTCTTGTTAAATGTAGGTAAGGTGACAACCCTCTGAGAACCAGGAGCCCTTGACTCATCACATGGAGATAGTAGGACTCAGAAAACCCATGACAATAAAAATCACTGCCTCTCAAACAGCTTCTCCAGTCTGAAGCGGGTCCCAGGGACATGTCCCAATTTGCATGGGGTGGCAAGAAGGGGACAGAGACAGTGAAAATTTCAACACAATGGTTCTGGACCTGAGGTAATGACATCTCTCCTGCACTAGGGACACTTTGAGATGTTTGGAGACTTTTTTATTTATTTATTTTTTATGCGGACCATTGTTTTAAAGTCTTTACTGAATTTGTTACAACATTGCCTCTGTTTTATGTTTTGGTTTTTTGGCTGAGAGGCACATGGGATCCTAGCTCACCAACCAGGAATCGAACCTGCACCCCTGCATTGGAGGGTGAAATCTCAATCACATTGGACCACCAGGGAAGTCCCTGGAGACATTTTTGGTTGTCACAACTTGGTGGTACTGGCATCCAGTGGGTAGAGACCAGAGATGCAGCTAAGCATCCTAGGATGCACAGGACAGCCCCCACAAGAAAGGATGCCCAGACCCAAAGGTAGAGTGTGAGATCAAGCAGCCCCGGATCAATCTTCAGTCTTGGCTTTGCTTCTGCTTACTGTGTGACCTTGAACTTCTTGTCAATAAGCTTTGCTAGCCCTTAATTTTCTCACCTGCAAATTGGGGTTGCTGCTGCTGCTAAGTCGCTTCAGTTGTGTCCAGCTCTGTGCGACCCCAGAGACGGCAGCCTACCAGGCTCCCCCATCCCTGAGATGCTCCAGGCAAGAACACTGGAGTGGGTTGCCATTTCCTTCTTCAATGCATGAAAGTGAAAAGTGAAAGTGAAATCGCTCAGTCGTGTCCGACTCTTAGCTACCCCATGGACTGCAGCCTACGAGGCTCCTCCGTCCATGGGATTTTCCAGGCAAGAGTACTGGAGTGGGGTGCCATTGCCTTCTCCAGCAAATTGGGGTTAGCAGGAGTCAAATTCTTTCCAGGATGGCCTTGAGGTTCCATGAGATATTTTCGAATGCACTCAGCCATGTCCAATTCTTTGCAACCCCATGTACTATAGCCCACCAGGCTCCTCTGTCCATGGTGTTTTCCAGGCAGGAACACTAGAGTAGGTTGCCATATCCTCCTCCAGGGTATCTTCCCCACCCAGGGATTGAATGTGCATCTCTTGCTTCTCCTGCTTTGGCAGGTGGACACTTTACCACTGAACCACCTGGGAAGCCCTTCCATAAGATGATTCACATCAAAGGTTAGCAAATATCTAACACATAGTATGTCCCTAAATCTTGGCTGTTTACTCTCTGTGTGAATGTCTGTCTCTCTCTTCATGTAGTAAAAGAAAAGCAGCCTTTGCAAATATTGGCTTAGGGCCCAAATTCACCATCAGCAGGACCCTGACACTATGAACTTCCAAGCCTGTGAATCAACATTTAGGATAACTGGTGCAAATCACTCTTCTTTTTACAAGTGTGCCTCTCAGTGCCTCAAACCTCATTTAATAATTATTCCATCAAATGTAATTTGTTGTGCCTCCCCAGACCTCGGAGTGAACGTGAGAAGAGCTGTTAGAACCAGCAGTTATCAAACAAGCACACGTCGCTCTCTCCCTCCTTCCTTCCTCTCCAACCTCACTTTGATGTGAGTCTAACTGGCTATTCAATGGAGAAAAGCAGGGCTGTTTGGGGCTCCCACGAACACGCCAGGGACTAGAGGAAGCCCTGCTGTCACCACACAGGATGGGACATCTCCACCTGGGACACCAGACTTTGATGGGACAATGCCACCCAGGTGATGAGAATCTGACAGGTGGCTGCCAAGCGTGGTGGTAAACCAGAAGAGGTGGGTGGAGAGTGAGGGCAGGAGAGGCAAAAAATATTAACAGATGGTGTTGAAACTTACTCAGAGGGCATTTGGCTTCCAAAGGTTCTGTCTGGGCCCATTACAACATGGAGGAGGGGATTTCCCAATGAGAGAACTGAGGGACTGCCCCTACAGGACTGGCATTGGATCCAGAACCAGAGGGAGACAAATGTCTGTCAAGTTCCAAGACGTGAACTAAATGGAGTCCACAGTGTGAGTCAAGGCAGGTGGGGCTGTAGCGGGAGGATGAGGAAGGAACCTTTCTGGGGAAGGGAACCAGCCAAGTCTAATTTGGAATTCACTGTTGGAGTTACCAGAAAGGTGCCTGAGTTGATACACAGAGGACAGAGGAGGCCAGGGTCAGTTCTCTGGGTGTGAACCTTTGAAAAAGTGTCTGCAGGCACAGAGAACAAATGTATGGATACCAAGGTGGGAAGGGATGAGGAACTGGGAAATTGGGATTGACAGTATGTATAAAATAGACAACTGATGTGAACATAGTGTATAGCACAGGGAACTCTACTTAATATACTGTGGTGACCTAAATGGGAGAGAAACCCAAAAGGGAGGGGTTATATGTATACATATGGCTGATTCATTTCGTTGTGCAGTAGAAGCTAACACAAGCAATTATACTGCAATAAAATTAATTGATTAAAAAAGAAATAAAAGAAAAAGTGTCTGACCCACTGCGAGACTCCAATACTGGAGCTTCACTCCTTTGAGAGATAGATTGCAGTGGAAGCCTAGTGAAAGTGTTAGCGGCTCAGTCATGCCCAACTCCTTGCAACCCCATGGACTGTAGCCCCCCAGGCTCCTCTGTCCATGGGATCCTCCAGGCAAGAATACTGGAGTTGGTTGCCATGCCCTCCTCCCCAGGATCTTTCCAACCCAGGGATCAAACCTGGGTCTCCTGCAATGCAGGCAGATTCTTTACCATCGGAGCCATCAGGGAAGCCCAGTGGAAGCCAAAGGAGTCATTTTCTCCAGGGAGTCTGAGTCCCATCCATGAGTTTCACTGCCTTGGGGCCAGGAGACCAAGTACAAACACTGGAGTTTGGACGTGGCCGGCGGTGCTACAGCCTGTGTGGTAAGTTGGCTGGTGGGTGACTCCAGGAGCCTGGGACATGTGCCCAGGGAAGGGACGCAGGGTGTTCACAGGCCACCGGGAGCAGAGGCCACGGGGCAGGAGAGCCGGAAGATCTCACACAACAACCTCACTTTATAAAGATAGAAACTAAAGCCCAGAGGGGCCCCTATCATGATGAGTCACCATGATCACAGCAGAGGCTGAAATGTGTACAAGACCGAGGACATGCCTGGCCCAGTCTGAGCCCTGGAGGACTGTTGTCTTATTTAATCTTCACAACAATCAGTTCAGTTCAGTCACTCAGTCATGTCTGACTCTTTGCAACCCCATGGATTGCAGCACACCGGGCTTCCTGGTCCTTCACCATCTCCTGGAGCTTGCTCAAACTCATATCCATTGGGTCAGTGATGCCATCCTATCATCTCATCCTCTGTCGCCCCCTTCTTCTCCTTCGATCTTTCCCCACAATCTTTCACAACAATAATAATGCTATTATGAGCTCCAGTTCACAGAGGAGGAAATGCAGGCAAGGAAAATCAGAACATCTTGCCCAAAGCCATGGTAAGCATCATGGCTGTGAGGTGGGTGTCCCCACTGTGTCCCACCAGAGACAAACCCTGTGGTTCCTCTTGGCAGTTCAGTTTTGGAAAGCGTGATCTTTTCTTTGATATAATCTGAAAGTTTAACCTATTTTATTTAGCAACAAATCCTTACCTCAAACAAAATCAGTTGCAGAAACCCAATGTGGGAAATGGGTAAAGATAGAGCAGATATATTTAGAAGAAAAAAGCAAGTGAAAGATAAAATACTTTTCGCCATCAGATTGGCAAACAGTGTAAAGGTTGGCAATGCTCTGTGCTGGAGAGGCTGTGGGAAAACCCAGGCTCTCAGAGGTGATGGTGAGGTGGGCGTGGATGATGTTGCAACATTCTTGGAGGGCAGTTGAGCAATTTCTGTGCAACATCAACAGCCGCGTTCCCTCTGACCCAGTAAGTCCACTTCTAGGAATTTACCTTATGGATATACCTACAGAAGAATTCCAAGATTCATGTAGGAATGCTGACCATAGCTTTGCCTGTAATAGTAAAAAATGCTGAGAACAACCTAAAAGCCCCCACACAGAAAAGTGGATAAAATGATGGAGACTTTACCCAGTAGAATTCTCTCCAGATGTGAATCAGATGGGAGTAATTCTAAGTGTGCTGATCTTCAAAGATAACCTTTTAATCAGTAAAGTGTGCTGATCTTAAGTGGGTAGCTTGATGTTCCCTCTGTGTACACCTGTGTAACTGCCACCCAGATTAAGACACAGAACATGTCCAGCACCTCAGAAGGTTCCCTGCCAGTCCATCATCCCCACCCTCAGCAGAGATAAACTGTTTCTGACCTTGGGGACCATATTGTGGATCCGCCTACTCTTGAAGTCCTATAAAGGGAATCACTTGCTATGCACTCTCGTATCTATTTCTATTACTTTAAGTTTTTGAAATTCATCCAGTTTATGCATATATCAGTAGTTTCTTCCTTTTCAATGCCAAGCAGTATTCCCTGGTGGCTCCGATGGTAAAGAATCCACTTGCAATACAGGAGACCTAGGTTCCATCCCTGAGTCTGGAAGATCCCCTGGAGAAGGAAATGACAACTCACTCCAGTATTCTTGCCTGGAGAATTCCTTGGACAGAGGAGCCTGGCAGGCTACAGCCCATGGTGTCACAAAGAGTCAGCCATGACTGAGTAAGCGCACACACACACACAATCAAGTTTCAGAGCAGGAGATGGAAATCATTCTATGGTTTAGTACAGGGTAAGGTGCTGGAAAAACCACTGGGACCTTGGGGCAGTGGTCTTAAGGCCATGCTTCCAGGAAAGGTTTCTGTGGCCTACAGAACTGACCCTCCCTGGAGCCACATTCTCTGAGGATGCTGGCAGAATCGTAGAATCTGATAGCATACGACGGTACCTGTTTCTCAACGCTGAAGAAGCTGGAAAAATGGACAGGGGTGTAGCCATGGTGAACCCCCCTCACACATCCCAAACAGGACAGAACAATGGCCTCTGCCTCACCTCCCCCTTCCAAACCCTATCCTGGTGCATCTAATAGCAAATTGAATTTGTGTCCAGAATTCTAGCTGTAAAGGAGTCTGGGAAATAGAGTCTTCAGCTTTACAGTCTCTGACTTACAGGAAAGAACACCAGAGGGAGGGGGGACTGGAGGCTGAACAAATCCATCAGAACATCTCAAGCCTTCAGTTGCTCTCCACGTGGGCCCCTCCTCAGAGCTGCTTGAGCGTCCTCATGACATGGCAGCCAGTGTCTCCCAAGCAACCATCTATGGGCCAACACAGAAGCAGCAGCACCTTTTATGACCCAGACCTGGAAGTCACACGCTATAATTTCTGCCACAGACACACACGTTAGTCCTGACTCACTATGGAAGGAATAACACAAGAGAGTATGAACCTGGTGGTGAGGAACACAGAGGGTACCTGGGGAGTTGGCCACCACACTAGGAATCTCAGGAATAAAAGTTGTTTTGGAAATGGACGTGGAAGTGCTGTTTTCAGAGAGACAACACAGCAATCTTTCTAGGAAAGAACTATCAGAAATGGAATTCTCTCCCCCCATGAGCTTACCTCTTCTGTACACAGAACATGTATAAATCAAGCGTGTGCACAGAGGTTTAACCTGTGGCTCCACTTAGTAGACTAGTGGCCTTTGGCAAGTGACTACTGGGCCTCAGTCACCTCATCTATAAAGTGAGGTTAATTATAGAACTCACACCGTATAGAGTCATTGAAAGAGTAAACAGCAACATGCATGTAAAGCATTTCCAGAAGTGCTTTGTTGTTCAGTCGCTCAATCGTGTCTGATTCTTTGCAACCCCATAAACTGCAGCCTGCCAGGTTCCTCTGTCCTTCACTATCTCCTGGAGTTTGCTCAAATTCATGTCCCTTGAGTCGGTGACACTATCTAACCATCTCATCCTCTACCGCCCCCATCTCCTTTCACTTTCAATCTTTCCCAGCATCAGGGGCTTTTTCAGTGAGTCGGCTTTTCACATCAGGTGGCCAGAATCCTGAAGCTTCAGCTTCAGCATCAGTCCTTCTAATGAATATTCAGGGTTCATTTCCTTTAGGATGGACTGGCTTGATCTCCTTGCAGTCCAAGGGACTCTCAAGAGTCTTCTCCAGCACCATAATCTGAAAGCATCAATTCTTTAGCACACAGCCTTCTTTATGGTCCAACTCTCATATCTGTACATGACTACTGGAAAAACCAAGTTCTTGCTACAGAGTAAAAATTCAACAGGTGTTCGCTGGCAACACTGTCATCTGCAAATACTCACAGAGCTCACAAAATACACAACATCAGCATTAGGGTTCTGACTCCCTTGAGGTGTACTTTGAATTTCATATGAAAACATCAACCAAATGAAATGTTAGTCTGTTCATTCTCCCTTCAAGATGATATCTGTGGTTCAATAGTTTTAAATAACTTGATTTAGCTCTGGTGTAAGCTTCCTCCTTGGAGAAGGCAATGGCACCCCACTCCAGTACTCTTGCCTGGAAAATCCCAAGGATGGAGGAGCCTGGTGGGCTGCAGTCCATGGGGTTGCTAAGAGCCAGACATGACTGAGTGACTTCACTTTCACTTTCATACATTGGAGAAGGAAATGGCAACCCACTCCGGTTTTCTTGCCTGGAGAGTCCCAGGGACGGGGGAGCCCGGTGGGCTGCCATCTGTGGGGTCACACAGAGTTGGACACGACTAAAGCGACTTAGCAGCAGCAGCAGCAAGCTTCCTCCTAAGAGATTTTCAAAATTGATTCAGGGACTTTCCTGGTGGTCCAGTGGTTGGGACTCTGCACTTCCAGTGCAGGGGGCTTGGGTTCAATCCCTGGTTGGGAACTAGGATCCTCATGCCTCATGGTTCAGCCAAAAAAAAAATTTTTTTTTTTAAAAGTCAATGCATTCATCAGGCAGTAAGATGTTCAGAGTACAGTTGTTTTTGCTACCCCCTAAAGAGTTTGACATTCTTGTAACTATCACAACTATTTTAAAAAATATTTATTTTATTAAAATAAGTAGATTAAAGAAGTGGACCCTTGGTGTCATTGAGGAGGAAGTATAGACCTTAGTGGAGGTTTCTGAGGTCCTCTCTGAATTGTCTTAAGACCCACCAGTAAGAATCCGCCTGCTACCCACACTGCCTACAGTTTTGCGCTATGATGTAGAAGAGGAGAAGGTCGCTTGGCTGCCCTTGGGAGCTTCCTGTGGACTGGCCACAGCAGTCAGCTGTAAAGGCATCGAGCAGTGGACAGTCCTGAAGGGCCAGTAGTAAGATTACCAACTTGAAACCCAGCAGGACAACTGGGAAGACCCATCCAATAGCACAACAAGGACCACGTAGGACAGAGAGTGCCAGCTCTGGGTCTGCACTGCCTGGGTGCAGAGCTCAGCTCCAACAGTGACCTGTGTGGATGGCCTTGAGCAGATTTCATGACACCCTGGGCCTCGGTTTTCCTAATCTATAAAATGAGGGTGACTGAAATCAATAATAGCCACTTCACAGCTTTGTAAATAAGATTATACATACTATTAGAAGTAAAATTTTTTAAAGATAAAATCATGACTCCTATAAATCTAAAATAAGTATGTATCAAAAATGGCATTTAACTCCTGAATTAATAACTCAAGAAGCTGTTACAAATGGTTCAAGGGATAATTCAGAGGCATACCTAAATACGCAGGCAATCAGAAATGCTGAAACGAATTTACAAATAGATGCAAAACTGGTCAGTAGTCATAGGACAATAATCAATTGTATTCCTAGGGACAAGCTCATTTGCATTTCTATGGACAAAATCATTTGCATGACTATCAGTAATGACAATGAAAGACACAAACCCTTACAGAATCAGAAAACTGAAGGTGCATTCAGCAACCTCTTTTTGTCCATTTTGCAATTTCTTCAGACTATGTAAGCCATTGAGCACATGTCAAGTTCTCAATGACCATCAGCTTTGTTTGTGTTTATTAATTCTTTCAATGCAAGAGCCATTCTCACCCGTCCTGCATTTTAGAGAAGGAAAGGAGGCAGGGAGGGAAGGAAAAAAAACGACAAGCCAAGCTCACATTATTTGGGGGGCTGAGTGTGATACGGTTTGAGGTTCAGCTAAACTCAGGGCTTTGGCCTGGAGTTCTCTTCAATTCCCTGGTTTGTGTGTCTCCTGGGCCCTTGTCACTGGTGTGGGGGGATCTGAGACCACACTGTGACTCAGTCCTGTTGTCTGGCACATCCACACACAAACTCTCCCCGAGCCCTGACCTGTGGTCACTGAGCTAACTTTCCCAGGCTCCACACACCTGCCAAGACCTCACTGGCCTAACTCTGGGAGGCAGAAGAGAGCAGCTTGAGTCACAGGATGGTTCAGGGCATCTGTTGGATGTGTGAATGTGAATGTCTGGATCCTAGGGGGTCACATCTTTGTGGCAAGTCTCATTTGAATGGGGCTCAGACATTTCCAGAGAACTTACGTCACATCCACAGACCTAGAGGCTCTATCTCCTGCAGCTGTTTCTCCAATGCTCAGAACGTGCTCTTGCCTCAGGCCCTTTGCACGTGCTCTTTCCCCCGGGGAAGGGACCTGAGTAGATCAGTGCCAGAACAAAACAAATGTGAACCATTGTTTTCCCTCTTCTGTTGCTTGACAAGTCATGGCCCTCAAGAGACCTAATGGGTTATTCATTCAGCCCTGAGAATTGAGAATGTTTCTGGCAGTTGTAAAGTGTTACACTTTAAATGGTTATAGAAATACTGTGTAACAGCCTCAGTTTTGACCCTTGGTGCACACCTGTGAAACTATTCGCTCTGTGGCCTTTTAAGATGTCTGCTGACTCCTGGCAAGAGTGGAGGCTCCAGAGGTGGGCGAGTTTTATGGACAAAGACGTCTCTCTTTTCTCCATTTCTCAGGGAAGTAAAAGGGCACCTCCTTGAGCTCCCTGAAGCTTTCCTGAGCCATTGGCCTGGTCCTTCCACACCCAGCCCTCGCTCTGGCTCTCTGCTTCCCAAGCTCTGAAGAAATGAAGAGATGGCTCTGATTGCTGAGGAGGACATGTGTTTAAGTAAATAAACACAGCCATGACACCCACTATACAGTGGACACATCCCTGCCTTTGAGGGAGCGAGGAAGATACATGCTTGAAATGAACAACATCAGCATACATGAGAGTCATGTGTTTTACAGTTTTGTATGTTTTCATGTGATCTCATAGGTAAGAGGTGGGTGCCCCATGGCCACTGCTGCTAAGTCACTTCAGTCATGTCCGACTCTCTGTGACCCCATAGACGGCAGCCCACTAGGCTCCTCTGTCCCTGGGATTCTCCAGGCAAGAACACTGGAGTGGGTTGCCATTTCCTTCTCCAATGCATGGAAGTGAAAAGTGAAAGTGAAGTCTCTCAGTCGTGTCTGACTCTTAGCCACCCCATGGACTGCAGCCTACCAGGCTCCTCCCTCCATGGGATTTTCCAGGCAAGAGTACTGGAGTGGGCTGCCATTGCCTTCTCCATGGCCACTGGAGGCTTACAACAAAGGCAGACCTCGGAGATACTGCAGGCTTGATTCCAAACCCCTGCAATAAAGAGAGTCAGATGAATTTTTTGGTTTCCCAGTGCATATAAAAGCTATGTCTGCAATACACTGTAGTCCATGAAGTGTGAAATAATATTATGTCAAAAAAAAAAAAAAACAATTTACATGCCTTAATTAAAATATTTTGTTGTTTAGTCGCCAAGTCGTGTCCAGCTCTTTTGCGACTCCAAGGACTGTAGCCCACCAATATCCTCTGTTCATGGGATTTCCCAGGCAAGAATGCTGGAGCTGGTTGCCATTTATTCCTCCAGAGGATCTTCCTGACCCAGGGATCGAACCCGAGTCTCCTGCATTGGCAAGAGGATCACCATTATACCAAAAGGGAAGTCCTAATTAAAATATAGGCTATTGCTAAAAAAAAAAAAAAAAAAAAAGGCTAGCAATCATCTGAGCCTTCATCAAGACATAATTTTTTTGCAATAGCCACATCAAAGATCATTGATTGCAAGTCACAATAACAAAAATACCAATGATGAACAACTTTGAAATATTGTGATAATTAGCAAAATATGACACAGGGATAGACATGGGCAAATGCTACTGGAAAAGTAGTGCAGATAGACTTGCTCAACACAGGGTTGCCACAGACCCTCAATTTGTAAAAAAGAAAAAAAAAAACAAACGCAACATCTTTGACCTGCAGTAAAATAAGGTCCACATTATCCTCTGGGGTCAGATCACAGCTGTCCCTCCGACCACAGTAGCTGCTGTGCGAGATAGTGGGTGTTTGGCGTCCGGAAGGCCTCTGCAAACTTCCCAGGGCTTCAGGGCAGGGTTGTAATTACGGACACAGCGAAAGTCCCAGCAGATCCGTGGGCCGCTGGGTGGCCAAGAGAAGCCATAACCTCAGGCCAAGCACCTGACCCACTTTCGCCTCAGTTTCCTCCTTAGGAAGAGAAAAGAGGGTGAAGACACATAATTAAAATTTGTTGATTGTGAGCTTTGAGCTGCTGGGATGAAAGCCTTCCTGTTCCAGGTCTGCTTTATTATAATCACTGCAGACTCTGGAGAAAATTCAAAGAGATGTTTTATAACCCAAATTAGAGAAGTTTCTTGGTCCAGGAGGGAAGATCCCAGTGTAATTAGTGAGGTAACAGGCCGGCCGAGAGACTCCTGGCCACAGAGGGCCAGTGAGCCTTTCACCTGGAAGGCAGGAGAGTGGGGACCAGCAGCCCAGCTGCACGGGAGTCCCCCCAGCCCCCCAACTTCCAGGAGCCCCCTGGGGGCGGGTCCTGCCCACAGAGCAGAGGAGATGCCAGGCACACAGGGTGGACTTAGACCATGAGCTGGCCCCCGCAGCCTTCCCCTGCCCTCTGTCGGTCCTGGGATTCAGGGCTCACCTGGACGTTCCTGGGGGTAATATTTTCTCCAAGGATTACTCCAACTCTGGTGGAAGTAAGGGGTCCTCGGAGAGGGGTGAAGGGCTCCTGCTCTGTGGCAGGAAGTCAAGGGAAAGGGGAGATTGTTTTTGAATGTGAACCCACTTTGTGCTGACAGGTGCCCTCTGCCTACATCCCCAAGCCCGGCTAGTTAGGAAGGCAGCTGGCTTTTTTTGCTCTGTTTCAGATAGGATGCCTGGAGCTGCAAGGAACAAAAATTGCTGATTCTTGTGTGATGAGAACCTGGAAGAATGTAGTAACAGGGATCAGCGCTGATCAGAACCACTGGTTCCTGAGGCCTTTCTCCTGGGTTGTGAGATGACCACTGGCCTCTTGGGCATCATTTCTGTTTTCGTGGCAGCGGGGTGGGGGTTGGGAAATTGGTGGTGCTGGCTGTATCCATCCCTGAGGGCAGAAAAGCAAATGTGGGACTTCCCTGGTGGACCAGTGGTTAAGATTTCGCCTTTCAGTGCAGGGGGTGTGGGTTCCATCGCTGGTCGGGGAACTAAGATCCCACATGCCTCGAGGCCAAAAACCCAAAACACAAAACAGAAGCAATATTATAACAAATTCAATAAAGACTTTAAAAAATGGTCCACATTGGGCTTCCCCTGGTGGCTCAGTGGTGAAGAGTCCGCCTGCCACCGGGGACATGGGTTTGCTCTCTGGTCAGGGAAGATCCCACATGCCGCGGAGCAACTAAGCCGTGAGCCGCAACTGCTGAACTTGTGCTCTAGAAGCCTGGGAGCTGCAAC
Source organism: Bubalus kerabau (assembly GCF_029407905.1). Lineage (NCBI taxonomy): Eukaryota > Metazoa > Chordata > Mammalia > Artiodactyla > Bovidae > Bubalus > Bubalus kerabau. The sequence goes on from NC_073636.1 coordinate 59,723,633, forward strand.
TTCTGAAGCCCTAGAGCCTGTGTTCCACAACAAGAGAAGCCATTTCAATGCTTCTGCCCGCTCCCCACAACTAGAGAAAAGCCAGTGCAGCCATGAAGACCCAGAGCAGCTGTACAAATAGTACTTTTAAAAAAAAATGGTCCACATTAAAAAAAAAAAAAAAATCTTTAAAAAGAAAGAAAGAAAAGCAAATGCCCCAGAGACAACCTCGGGGCCCTCGCCCATGCTTTTCCTTCCCTGAGAATGCTCTTTCCTCTCCTCAAGGCCTGGTTACCTCTACTCACACTGTGCCCCTAGTTCCCATAGGATCCCCAGATGGTCTCCCTAAGGGACTCTTTTGACAACTGTTAACTCATGATTTTATCAATCTTGCCTTAACCTCGGTCTCCCCCAGAAGACCGTGAGACCCTCAGGGGGAGGGGCTTCGCACAAGCTGGCCCTACAGCACCGCAGAGAAGTTTTGAACGTGCAGCCGGCAGGTGTCTATCCTGCCACAGAGAAAACCCTGTCCATTTCCCTCATTTCTGAAGGTGGCCATTGAGGCCCAGTTTGGGGAAGGGATGGGGTGTCCTCTCCCAACTGGAGGCCACGGTCCAGCATTCATCCAGCCACGGCAGGGGTGCTGAGCCCTGGCTATGCGCCATGCGCTGGGGAGACGCTGATAAAGGACAAAGTTCCAGCCCACGGAGAGTTCAGCCTGTGAGATAAATGCAGACTTAAAAGGAGAGGGGCATGCAAAAGGTTGTCCACACTCAGACCAGTATGCCAGCTTCCGGAGCCAAAATTAGAACCAGAACAAAATTAGTACTAGGAGAGCATGTCAATCATACCTCAAAACCCTGCACCCCCAACCAAAAAAAAAAAGTTATGGGGGAAAAAAATGAACCAAAAGAGCAAAGAAGACCCCCATGCTTCTCCCCATCTGAACCCCATGTTTTCCTCTAGGATCTTTTTCTTCATAATTTTATTTATTTATTTTTGGCTATGCTGAGTCTTTGTTGCAGTGAGTGGGAGCTACTCTCTAGCTCTGGTGCGCAGGCTTCTCATGGCAGTGGCTTCTCTTGTTGCAGAGCACAGGCTCTAGGGTACATGGGCTCAGTAGTTGTGGCTCCCGGGCTTAGTGGCACCGTGGCATGTGGGATCTTCCCAGACCAGGGATGGAAGCCCTGCCTTGGCAGGTGGATTCTTTACCACTGAGCCTCCAGGGAAGCCTCTGTCAAGTCTTTAGCATGTTCACCAGGCATCACCTGGTCCTTCAGAGGTGAAATCTGGAGATACTTTTCTTGCATCACTTTCTGGCTTTTAGCTCCTTGAGAAGAAAATTAGTGTCATGAGTCACAGAAAAGTCTTAAGACACTATCTACTCCTTTACTCCCTCTACCCCACCCTTCAGACGATGCATAGGTGGCCACTCAGAGAGCAGAAGGGGCTCTCTTTTCTAAGTGGGGAGGGGAAGGAAAAAGTCTGGAGAGTCTTTCAAAAGTCACTTCTCACTGACATTGTCCCTTGAAATGGGCAGCTTCTGTGCTAGTTGTGAAATCTCCAGCAACACCTGCTTTTCTTGTTGGACTGATTTACGTGCAGAAAAACACAGGTGCATAAGGTGTTGAAACTGGACAAAGGAGCACAGAACCCACACAGAGGCCTGCCTGCTTCACCCTCCAACCCAAGAACTTCTCTGTGCTTCAGGGACTTCCTGCCTTGGCCCCACCTTTAGGAAGAGGCTCACTTCTGGAGGCCATGTTATCTGTCGGCGTTACCCCTCTCCTGACCCCAGAGATGCTCTGAGCATCTCCCTTGTACACTACAGTCTGTGCCCAACAGCATCCTGCGGTGATGCTTTGTTGCCCCAAAGGGACTGTGTGCATTTCATGAAGTGAAGAGGGTATCTTAAACTCTTCATTTCACCCCATGGCATTGTCTTACCCAGCTTCGTTCTCCCTAGTTTATTCTCTGGTCTTCGGTGAACCTCTTGCTGAGATTTAATGAAATTCACATTGTTCTGAACCCTTGGGTCAGCTGCGCTGGTCCCTCTAAGCCAGGAGGGGGCAGCGTTTTCCTGTGGAGCAAAGGGCTCCAAAAACAGGGGATTGGGGTGGGGGCAGGGGTATGGACTATCTTAAACATCCACACTACCCTAGTGTGATGAAATGGTTTTGCGAACCCATTGGAACCTTCCCCTGACATACTCTCAATTGAGGGGGAGGCAGGCAGGTGCTGGAGGGATAACTACAAAGTCAGGGCTTCCCTGATGGCTCAGACAGTAGAGAATCCGCCTACAATGCAGGAGACCCAGATTCGATCCCTGGGTTTGGAAGATCTCCTGGAGAAGGAAATGGCTACTCACTCCAAAATTCTTGCCTAGAGAATTCCAGGGACAGAGGAGCCTGGTGAGTTAGAGTCCATGAGGTCAGAAAGAGTCGGACACGACTGAGCAAGTTAACAGCACAAGGGCCCCATCGCTCCCCCAGGGCCTCAGGAGACACACCTCGCCCAGGGTTCTCAGCCTTGTGACCTTAGCCTCCTGGGACTTGGCCTCTTGCAATGAGTATCCCATTTCCAAACAGCTCCTTTTCTGAAGATGTTGGAGAGTTTCTTTGTGTCCCACCAGTCACCAGCAAACCAAGAAAGGTGCAAACTGGAGACAGTGATCGAAGGCACCACATTGACAGCTGTGTCCCCCTCCCTCTGCCCCCACCTTCCCATTTGTCCTTTTGTTCACGCTAGAGGCTTTCCCAGAACTAGTTTCCACTGGACTCCACCAGCCCTTTGAGGAAGATAGCAGAGGATTCAAGGAGCCCATGTCCTCAACCCACGGCCACCAGTCTGGGGAGGGACACAGGTGTCATCTGGCGCCACCCCTCCCTCAGCGTAAGGATGGGGTCTCCAGGTTCGGGAGGCCCTGTGGCAGTCTGTCTGTGGGTGTCCACCAGTTCCACCTTCCAGCAGAGGATGCCAATGAGCAGTCCTGACTCTGACTGGGGAGGGGTGGGGGACTGGAAGATTCGAGGATGAGCCCCTAATCGTTTGCTTGAAATTCAGGACAATGTTTCCAGCATTATAAAGACCAGCACCCTTCTTCAAACCAGACTCAGAATGGGCCCAGGATGGCTCTGCCCTCTGGGCGCACAAATAAAGGCTGGACTCTGAGGTATGGGCCTGGGGGAGAATGATGGTACAAGAAGGAGTGCTCCAGGCAGGGTCTGATGCGCTCCAGGGGCTGCTGAGGGCGAGAGACCTCAGCCTCTGCTTTAGAGCAGCCCCGGGGCAGGGAGTGCATGGCTGTGCGCTGGGATCTTGCCTCCAGCACTGCTCCCTGGATCTATTCACCTGTGTGGGCAATGGGGGCCACATGCCACCCGCTGCATGGCACGGTTGTCCTGTACGTCAATCACCCAGCTCAGAGCTTGGCCTTGGATGTGAACTGTCAGCTTCATTATCTTTAAAATAGAACCTTTACAAGTGCCTGCCATATAGACTGAGGGTGCATGTGTGGGTGTGTATGTGCGTGTGTGTGATGTGAAACGAGTTAAGCCGCTGGCAAAGAGGACACCTCTGCAGTGATTAGACAGGAGAAGGAAATGGCTACCCGACTCTGGTATTCTTGCCTGGAGAATTCCATGGACAGAGGAGCCTGGCAGGGCTACAAAGAGTCTGACACAACTGAGCAGCTAACACTTGCACAGTTGTTAGCTGCAATTCAGTGAATGCTACGGTTGTAGTGTTGAAGAAAACGGGACAGAAACACGAAAGAAGCCGGAGATTAGTGAGGATTTGCAAAGCTGTATCCCCGGGTTGGTACTGAAGAGTATGCTCCACAAAGGACCACCACAAGGGTCATAAGGATAACTATCAGGAGGTTTCGTAGAGGGCTGGAGGAAGGGTAACACCAGCTGCATGGAAGAATAGCGACAATTCAGCCACAGAGGTGAGGACAAGCACAGGTGAGAGAGCTCTACGCTGCCCCCACTTCCCATCTCTGGCCCTGCCCTGGGGAAGAGACCAAGTTTTGCACCTTCGGAGTCTGCCGCCTCTAACCACAGCCCCCAGCCCCACCCCCAATCACGACCCCAACTAACCATCCCCTTCCCAGAGCTGCTCAGACCAGCGCCAAGTGCAAACCAGGTTCTCCCCCTGAGAAGAAGAACCCGCAGATAGGGGTGGAGGCAGACACTGGAAGGATGTTCTGGGGTTGGTCAGGGGCCCTGGGCAACAGAGCCAGTGTTCAGCCTGAGATTCTGAGGATGCAGGCACCATGAGGAACCCAAGGGAGTCATTTTATAACCCTCAGATTCTACTGGGTAGAAATAATAATACTTAACATTTATAAACTGAGACAGAAATTTTATAGCAAAAAGGGAGAGGTGGATGCAGATTCCTGTGGCAATTATAATAGCCTAAGATTTACTGAGCACTCTGTGCTAGTTGCCAAGTTGCCAAGGTTCTCACTCGGTGTCCTGTAACCCTAGCCCTTAGGTACCATTAGCATCCCCACGTAGACTCCACGCAGGTAACTAATTTGTTCAAGATTCACGACGGAAATAGCAGGATTGGGATTCTAGCCCAGGCACATTGACTCCCAGAGTAGCCCGCCCCCACGCAGCTCTGTGTAATAATACACTCCCATTATGTGCGCTGGCTGTGGTGACTGTTTCTTACAACCAAAAGATGCAAAATTAAGTGAACAGCAACATAGGTATACCTATGGCTGAATCATGTTGATATACGGCAGAAACCAACACAATAATCTTCCAATTGTGTTGGAAAACAAGATAAAACAATTATCTTCCAATTAAAAAATTAATGAATAAAAAATTAGTGTGAACAGCAGACATTGCCTTAAGAATTGAGAAAAGAGTCCATAAAAAAGAGAGAAACACCTTGGCTGCAGGTCTACTACTCCTCTACACCCGATCTTCAGTGCTCAACCCGGGGGAAAGGGGACTGAAACAGGATTGATGCCTATGCTCACCTGCCCTGTGCCAGCCACTGTAGGCCACCTGGGGCTGGACCGGACCCTAGAGTGACTAACCATCTGGTTGGGGAGACTGAACAATTGGTTTTTAGCCAGGTTTTTCTCCAGGACTGATTGATCACGGTTATGCGCTAAATCCTAGGAAGCCCACTGGTGGTCCAGTGGCTAAAACTCTGCATTCCCAATGCAGGGGGTCTGGATTTGATCCCTGGTCAGGGAACTATATCCCACATGTAACAACTAAAAGAACTTGCATGCTACAATGAAGACCTGACACAGACAAATAATTTATATATATATATATATATATATATATTTTTTTTTTTTTTCCTTAAAGGATCCCAGAAAAGGCTCTGATTGGCCAGACTCATGACATATGCCTCATTCCCAGGGTTGGTCACTGCATAGGGAAGGGGGCAGTAAGTTTGGCCTGACCTGAGTCGTGAGCCTCCCTGGGGCACAGAGTGAGGAGTGGGATCTGTGACTGGCAATGCCTATCAGAACCACACCAGGAGAAAACTCCTGAAGGAAGGGGAGGAAGGGGTTCCCTTACCAGAAATGAGAAAATAATGCAAGGCAGACAAAAACAATGAACATCCACCTCATTACCTTATAGAGCTGTTGCAGAAACCAGGTGAGATAACGTGTATGAACACGCTCTCCGAGCATCAGGACTGTGACATGTTGCTGCGGATGGCTGCGATCTCAGCCAGCCTGGCTCCACCCACTCTTGCCCAAGACCTCAGTTTCAGCGCCATCGTGTACCTCTTGTTCCTCCTTCCTGTCGACCCACAGATCTGGCCTGAGGCTGCCTGGACTTAAACAGGATAAAGGGAAGACTGAGCTGCATAAAGGAAATGTGTTCAGGCTCTGGGAGAGTTTAGAAGCCCCAGGAGCCCAACATTAACCCAAAAGAAAGAAGGGAACCATGGGAAGAGTACTGAGGAGGAGACATCACATTTAAGAAGCAGGAAGGAATCAGAAACTCCCTAAATATAATTCATGCAGTCACTTAATAAAAAATCCTTTGGCTGAGTCACTGCCTTGGTCCCAGGTGATGCTGCTGAGAAATGCTTTGTTATCATTTGTCTTCTTCCCATTGCTGGTTTTCTATGCAGACCATGCAGTTGAGTAGTTGCCCAGGATTTTAAGAGTTGATCCAAAGCAGCAGAGCTCCATCACCGGTCAACTTCCAGCATGGGAATCACTGTGTTTAGAAATTCAGAGTCTCTTCCTTTCCATTGCCCATGTGAAGAGCAACATGAAGTCATCCTACTTTGCCACAATATTATGAGTCTAGCCTTGGGTCACAATTAAGCTAAGACTGCAGCCACTAGTCACATGTGGCTCTTGAAATGTGGCTGGTCTGAATTGATGCACTGTAGTGTAAAACACACACCAGAGTTCAAACACCTTGTAACTCAAAAATGTAAAATATCAAGTCTTTTTATTGATTACATGTTGAAATGGTAATACCTTGAGTTAAATAAATTATATTATTAAAATTAATGTCACCTGTTTCTTTTTACGTTTTGGATATGGCTATTAGGAATGTTATTAGGAAGTTATCAGGACTTCCCTAGTGGCTCAGACGGTAAAAGCATCTGCCTATAATGCAGGGGACCCAGGTTTGATCCCTGGGTCAGGAAGATCCCCTGGAGAAGGCAATGGCACCCCACTCCAGTACTCTTGCCTGGAAAATCCCATGGACGGAGGAGCCTGGTAGGCTTCAGTCCACAGGGTCACAAAGAATCAGACACGACTGAGTGACTTCACTTATTAGGAAAGTTAAAATTATGTGTGTGGTTTGCATTTTATTTCTATTGGACAGTACTGTGCTAGAGGATTCTAGCAAATGTACTTCTTTTATTGATGGTCAAAGCAACCCTTTGGGAACTTTTCTGGTGGTCCAATGCTTCCCAGGTAGCTCAGACAATAAAGAATCTGCATGCAATGGAGGAGACCTGAGTTCGATCCCTGGGTCAGGAAGATCCTCTGAAGAAGGGAATGGCTACCCACTCCAGTATTTTTGCCTGGAGAATTCCACAGACAGAGGAACCTGGTGGGGTACAGTCCATGGGGTCGCAAAGAGTCAGACACAACTGAGTGACTCTCACTCTCACTCGTGGTCCAATGGTTAAGAATCCACCTTCCAATGCAGGGGACCCAGGTTTGATTCCTGGTTGGGGAATTAAGATCCTACACGCCTTGGGGCAGCTAAATCCGCGAAGCCTGTGTACTGCAACAAAGACCCAGCACAGCAAAAAATAAAAAAGTCCAACCACCTTTGTATAGACAAGGAAACTGAAGCTTGGTGAAGTTGATCAGTGCCACTAGGGGGCAGCGATAAGTAGCCAGAATGGTGGAGTTCCACAGTTGCTCTTTTTTGTTCTACACCATCCTGTCCAATTATAGCATCAGTCATGATGCTCCGGGCTGCAAGTAAAAGACTCCCAAACTTAATTTGGCTTTAAAAAAGAAGCCATCATTTACTGTCCCATACGAGCCATTCTGGGGTTGTTGAGGAGCTTTGCAATGTCACCGGAAGCCCAGCACCCAAGGTGTTGCAAACTTTCCTCTCTCCCCCTCTCTCCTTGTGCTGGTTTTGTCCCAAGTGGCCCGCTGTGGCCAATCACAGTTGCTGCCGCAGCTTCCAAAAGCGTGTGCCTGCATAACAACAGAAAAGACAGCTTCTCTTTGTGGGTCTCTTTCTTTTTTTTTTGGCCACACTGCAGTATGTGGGATCTTAGTTCCCGGACCAGGAATCAAACCCATGCCCACTGCAGTGGAAGCACAGAGTCTTAACCATTGGACCACCAGGGAAGTCCCTGTGGGTCTCTTTCTATCGGGAGTTAAACTCTTCCCAGAAACTCCTTAGGATCTTATGACTCAAGGTGTGGTCCAGAGACTACAGCATCCACATCCCTGGAGAACTCAATAGATGTGCAGGGTCTGGTGCCCCACCCCAGACCAGGGCTGAACCAGAGTCCACATCTTAAGCATCCTCACTTCACATCCTGGGCCAGGCCAGAGGGACACCACCCTCTCTGAGCACAAAATGGGTAGCTCTGTCTCCCTAGGAAGGGAGAGTCATGCATGGGTGTCTGGGTACGGTGTGGGGTAATGAGGTGATCATGAGGCCAACAGTTCCTTGAAAGTCGGATGTGAAGATTAAGCGAGATCAAGAATATATAGTGACTAATACACTCATTCATTATTTCACCCAACACTTTTTTTTTCAGTACTGGACACAATTTGCCCCTGAGGTTACAGTGGTGCCCAAGACACAATCCCTACCTCATGGGTGGAACCTACATTCTAACGGGGAACATGGTGGGGGGAACTAATAAAACAGCAGAATTACAGTTGTGAACAGTGCCATAAACGCACTTCCCTGGTGGTCTAGTGACTAAGACTCTGCTCAGGTAACTAGATCTCGCATGCTGAAACTGAAACCTGGTACAGCCAAAGAAATACATATATAAAGAAAAAACAGAAAAGAGCTATGAAGGAAACAAACGGTGCTGAACAGAGAATGCAGGGAAAGAGGTGCAGCCCCTGGAGGGAGGCCTTTGAACAGAGACCTGAAGGGAGACTAGGAGCTCATCACTGCTTGAACTGGGAGAAGGGGGTGAGGTGGGAGTGATCTTGCAGAGGATAAGCATCACATACAAAGGTCCTGGGACAGAAAGGAACATGGCAAGTTCCAAGAGTAAATGGACCTCTATGACTCGGGCTGTATACAGTGCATGTGTCCAAACAGGTTGCCAGAACATCTGTTTTATTATTTATATATTTATGACTGTGCTGGGTCTTCATCGCTACGTGTGGAGTTTACTCTAGTTGCAGCCCATGGGCTTCTCATTGCAGTGGCTTCTCTTGTTGCAGAGCACAGGCTCTAGGCTCTCGGCACGGGGCTTCAGTAGTTTTGACACATGAGTTCTGTAGTTGCAGCTCCCAGGCTGAGGGCACAGGCTCAGTAGCTGTCGCACATGGGCTTGGTTGCTCCTCAGATCCTCTCGGACCAGGGATTGAATTCATGTCTCCTGCATTGGCAGGCAGATTCTTTACCACTGAGCCACCAGAGAGGCCCAGGATATCTGTTTTAACAACCTGCGCCTTTCTGAATCCAATTCTACCCTTTGTTGGGAAGCAGAAACCCAGCACACTGTGCCTGATGCTGTGGTCCCTGAGCAGCAGGTGCACATGGCCCACTCGGGAGTCTCTCGTGTGTGTCTCTGCATCTCCACAGCCCTGTCACATCCCCAAGATATCATGTGGTACCTGTCAGTCTGTCCATCTGTCTCTTCCACTGGCTGTGCTTCCCTTGACCCTAGTGATGTTGATTTGTTCTCATTCGTATCCCTGGCCCCTTGCATGGTACCTGAGACACGGTAGGTATATAACACAAGTTTGCTGAGTGGATGGATGCATGCATGGAGGATGAGTGAGTTACGGTTTGTAGACACCTGGGGCTCAATGCTTGAAGGGACTTCCGGAGACTCTCTGGGCCCACTCTATGTCTTTGGTTATCAACCCATTTTGCAAATGAAACAGTTGAGGATGAGTGAGGTTACAGTATGGGCTTCTCTAATAGCTCAGTGGGTAAAGAATCCACCTGCAATACAGAGACACCGGTTTGATTCCTGGGTCAGGAAGATCTGCTGGAGAAGAGATAGGCTACCCACTCCAGTATTCTTGGGTTTCACTTATGGCTCAGCTGGTGAAGAATCTGCCTGCAATGTGAGAGACCTAAGTTCAACCCCTGGGTTGGGAGGTTACAGAATATCCTCTGGACCTACGGTGGAAGGTTACTGGGGAAGGTGGGGAGTACATCATACTGAATGTTGTCGATTTGTAACTGGCCACTTTGCCTCTGTGTTAACCTCATGGAAGATTTAAGAATCTCTCTGTACCATTCATCATGGTTTGAAGAGGTCTTCTGCCACCTTGCAGGGATGGGAGACACGAAGCAGAGAAGAGAAAAAAGATGCAGGTAAACGGGGCTCTTCACAGAATTGACCATCCTGGGAACAGACATTCATTACCTACTTGGGTTTTATCTCATTATCTGAAACTGTGTTAGTCACTCAGTTGCATCTGACTTTTTGTGACCCCAGGCTCCTCTGTCCATAGAGTTCTCCAGGCAAGAATACTGGAGTGGGTTGCCATTTCCTTCTCCAGGTGATCTTCCTGATCCAGGGATGGAACCCAGATTTCCTGCACTGTAGGCAGATTCTTTATCATCTGAGCCTCCAGTCAAAAAGATGGTCAAAGCAGTACCATCCAAAGCCTTGAGTGGGGCTGGGGATCTGGTTTCAAGGTGGCTCCCTCCTATGGCTGACAAGTTGGTGCTGGTGGTTGGTGAGTAGTCTCCACTCCTGCCCATGAGGGCTCTCTACAGGCTGCTTGAGCGTCCTCCAAACACGGCAGCTGGTCTCCCCCAGAGCAGGCAACCCAGGAGGAAGAGAGCTGGGGATGTGACTTTGCATGAGTCTTGGAAGACACAAACCATCATTTCACCACTGAGGTCAGCCCACATTCAAGTGGAGGGAATCAGACTTCTCCTTCCGCACAGAGAATGTCAAAGAATTTAAGATTTTTTTTTTTTTTTTTTTTTTTGGTCACACTGTGCAGCACGAGGGAATCTTAGCTCCTCAACTAGGGATCAAACACATACTCCTTGCAGTTGACACCCAGAGTCCTAAACAGGGAAGTCCAAGAACAAAATTTAAACTTGCCAAACGGATTCCCAAGACCAGCCACTGGGCTGTCCATCCCTAGCCTAGTAGTGATGACCAAATGGTGTGCCATCCTGGTAGACAAGCACCCCTTCCTGATGCTCAAGCCACCTTATGATGGTCAATTGGTGACACAAACTTTTGTCAACAACCTCAGATATGCAGATGATACCACTCGAATTGCAGCAAGTGAAGAGGAACCAAAAAGCCTCTTAATGAAGGTGAAAGAGGAGAGTAAAAATATTGGCTTAAACTTAATATTAAAAAATCAAGATCATGGCATCTGGTCCCATCACTTCATGGCAGACTGAAGGGGGGAAAGTAGAAGTAGTGACAGATTTTCTTTTCTTGGGCTCCAAAATCACTGTGGATGGTGACTGCAGCCATGAAATTAAAAGGCACTTGCTTCTGGGAAGAAAAGCTTCAACAAACCTTGACAGCATATTAAAAAGCAGAGATATCACTTTGCCAACAAAGGTCCGTATAGTCAAAGCTACAGTTTTTCAAGTAATCATGTACAAATGTGAGAGTTGGACCATAAAGAAGGGTGAGCACCAAAGAATTAATGCTTTCGAACTGTGGTGCTAGAGAAGTCTCTTTAGAGTCCCTTTAACTGCAAGGAGATCAAACCAGTCAATCATAAAGGAAACCAATCCTGAATATTTATTGGAATGACTGATGACAAAGCTGAAGCTCCAATACTTTGACCAACTGATGTGAAAAGCCGACTTATTGGAAAAGACCCTGATGCTGAGAAAGATTGAGGGCAGGAGGAGAACGGGGTGACAGAGGATGAGATGGTTGGCATCTCCGACTCAATGGACATGAGTTAGAGCAAGCTCTGGGAGTTGGTGATAGGGAAGCCTGGCGTGCTGCAGTCCATGGGATCACACAGAGTCGGAGAGGACTTAGCAACTGAACAACAGCACTTTTGTTACACCTGTGTCAACGATGTCTTCTACCTAATGCTTTGTGAAGGGGGCCTGAGGCCGAATGCTCCCCGCCTCCCAACCCCTAGCTAGTCTCTTGGGTCAGGAGCAAGCAAAGCTGGAGAGAAGGGAAGCGGTTCCATTTCAGCAAATGGAGCTCCTTCTCCCCCTCCTCCACCCACCACCTTCCAGGCTGGGAGGCTGCTTGCAGAGAAGGGGACTGCTCTGTCCTTATCTGTTTCTTTGGAGGAGATACAGCTGGATCTGGCATCTCATCAAGAGCATCTGCATCTCCCAGACTGCCCCTGGCATCATCCCTCCTGCCTGAGCCGTGGTGAACACTCACTGCTCTGTGGGCTTGAAAATCAGGCACGGTGTCAAATTGGACCCCTGTCAGGCTACTTGGGGTATGAACTGATGCAGCTTCTATGGAGGACAATTAGGCAATAGATTTCTTAATTAAAAAGACACACATCCTTTGGCACAGCCATCCCACCCCGAATAATTTATCCTACAAATACACCCCTACTTGTGAGACAGAATGTGTGCACAAGGGTAGATTTGGCAGCATTGTTCCCGGTGGCAAGAGACTGGAAACAATCTAATTGTATTATTGTGGGGGCTGGTTAAACATATAAGGAAATATCCACTCAACAGAATACTCTGTGGCTGTTAAAAAGAGAGCAAGACTCTCTCTTTTTTTTTTTTAATATAGGGAAAGGGTATCTTCAAGATACATTGCTGAGTGAAATAAATGCATATAACATGCTATCATTTATATAAAAAAAGAAATAGGAAGAGTCTACTTATGTGCATATTTATATATGCACAGTGTCTCCGAATATGAAACTTGGAATTACATGTTGAATCATATGAAATTCCCGTTTTTTTGCTGGTGAGAAACAAATAAATATGAACAATCTCTTTGGGGTCCACCCACCAGTAATAGTGGTTGCCTCTGGGGTGGGGCCCATTGCATGACTGGAGGACAGGGATGAGACGAAATTAACTGTTCCCAGCGTCACTTTTTTGCACTTTTAGAATTTGTACCATTTGCATAATTTAGCTATTTTAACATTTGAATGTTGGAAATGAAACGTCCAGATGCCACTATGCCGTGCTAAGGAGAAGACCAAGCAAAGAACCACGCAGCCACGTCTATCTAGACCAGAGGTTTTCATCAGGGTGCTTTCCGCCCCAAGGGGATGTGTGACAATCCCTGGAGACATTTTTGGTTATGATTACTAGGGGCTGGATGGTATTGGCCATCCATCCCCTAAGCCAAGGATATGCTAAACACCATAGACCCCACAACAGAGAATTATTCAGCCCCAAATGTCAGCAGTGCCAAGGTTGAAAACCCCTGCTCTACACCCTTGTGGCTCAGCTGGTAAAAAATCTGCCTGCAATGCGGGGGACCTGGGTTTGATCCCTGGGCTGGGAAGATCCCCTGAAGAAGGGAAAGGCTACCCACTCCTGTATTCTGGCCTGGAGAATTCCATGGACAGTATAGTCCATAGGGTCACAAAGAGTCAGGTTCGACTGAGTGACTTTCACTTTCTCTACACCCTTAACATAATCCCTGACATGTCCTGAATGCTCAATGAATGTTTGTTGAACGAATAAAAGATGTATTACTGGACTTCCCTGGTGGTTCAGTGGTTGAGAACCCTCCTACCCATGCAGGAGGGTTCAATCCCTAAAATTCGAGAAGATCCCATATGCCACGGGGCAACTAAGCCTGTGCACCGCACCTGCTGGGGCCACACACTCTAGAGCCTGTGCTCTGCAACAAGAGAAGCCTCCACAATGAGAAGCCTGGGTGCCGCAGCTAGAAGGTAGCCCCGGTTCACTGCAACTAGAGAAAGCCCGAGTGCAGCGATGAAGACCCAGCACAACCAAAGATAAATCAATGAATATTAAAAAAAAAAAAAAAAAAGATGTGCTACTGAAAATTCCGCTTGCACACGATAGTCACCACATGGTCAGTGGCATGAGGGCAGGAACAAGTCACAGGCTTGGGGAACTTTTAAGTCTTATCTGCCTCACTTTTGTATTGTTAGCTTTTCTAAGAGGCCCCTTTTATCTTTTAAAGGAAAAGAGGAAGGAACCTTGGCTAAAGCAACCTTATTTTTGCTATTTGGGTTGTTATTTCTGCCCCCATTTCCCAGCTCTGCCGTGGGCGTAGTAGCAGTGCTGAATTCACTGGGCAGTACAGAGGATGAAAACAGCTTGTCCTTGTGAGACACTCTGCACGGCACTAGGCCACAGACGGAGCTCAGGGAAGGCTCTCGTCTTCATTATTATTGAAAAGGAACTCTGGATACCATTTTTTTAAATTTCTTTCTTTCTTTCTTTTTTATTTTAAAATATTTATTTATTTGGCTGTACCAGGACCTAGTTGCAACATGTGGAATCTAGTTCCCTGACCAGGGATCAAACCTGGTTCCCCTGCATTGGGAGTGCAGTGTCTTAGCCACTGGACCATCAGTGAAATCCCATTAAGATTTTCTTTTTAATTTATTCTATTCGGCTGTGCCAGCACGTGAGATCTAGCTCCCCAACCAGGGATGGAACCTGGGCCCCCTGCACTGACAGCGTGGAGTCCTAGCCCCTGGACCAGCAGGGAAGTCCACCTGAATGCCATTTTGATTTACGTCTGGAATATTCTCCAGGCCCTTGGCTGATTGCTCAGGTTCCAGGCAGGGCTTGGCCGTTCTCCCTGGTGGTTTCTGGAGCCGAGTTTGTGCAGGTGCATTTCATGGGCCGGGCAGGCTGTAGGGCCCCAGTAGGTGAGTGGCAGCCCTCTTGTCCTTCCCTATGGGAGCTGGGCAGGTGAGAAAAGTCACAGCTCCCTGCCCCCTCTCCCTCCCTCTCTATCTCTCCTTCGCCTCCATCTGTCCCTGGGGCCTGGGCAGAGTTAATGGAGCATAAGTGCCTGGGCCAGCAAGCAGAGGCCCGTGGCTCCCCCCTGCCCCTGACACTCGGGCCACAGCACGGCTTTCCCCAGACGTCAGAAGACCTGAACCCCCATTTTCTCTGCTCCGGGCCCAGATGTTGACCTGGGTCCAGGAATCCCAGTGGCTGCAAAGGCGTTTTTTAAAAACGGAGCGTTGTCCTGGGAGACCAGAAACTTTCTAATCAATGCAAAACGCAGAGAACGGGGCTCCACAAGAAGCCCATTACCCACCCACCCCCACACGTAAGCCCTATTTAGCAGCAAATCCTTAAGCCAGAGCTTGTAAAAAGCAGCTTGTTTGGGACTGACCTTCCCATTCATGTAACGTGATATTGCACGCTTGGCCGACCTCGGCAAGCGGCTAAACATATGTCGTCAGCTGGGCGCTGCTGTCCTCTATTAAGATGGCTCTGGAAGCATATGTGGGAATAGGCCCGCCTGCCCCAGAGACTCGGGGGGGGAAGGCAGGACACAAGCAATTAGAGGAAGCCCCCACCCCCACCCCGACCCTCAGGCTGGCCTACAAGAGGAAGTCCAGGGCTGCATCTCATGGGCATGGGAACAATTAGGGTCAACAAATAATTGTGGAAAAGGAAACTTTAAAAATAGGACTCTGGTTAAATGACCCAGGAAACCCTGCCCCTGCCCCCAGCCTGCCGGCACATTGCATCTGGGCTTCACGTGGACGCTCATCTCCTCCCCATTTTTGGATAATGACTTCCCTTTGCAATTTCCTGGAGGAAGTTGTTGAAATGATCTTCCAGCGATAAAATAAGCTGGGGTGATTCTGAATTTGGGGGCTGAAGTCTTTTTTTTTCTCCTTCCAGTCCAATTTCCTCACTAACCTGGGTCAGCAGCTTCATGCAGAAGCCACTCCTGGTGTGTGATGGGAAAAATTCAGAGCTGAGAGTGTTCTTCTTGTCCAGGGTGGGGTGGGTGGGCTGATGCTCTGGTGGGGAACAGGAGCCATCAATCAGCTCTGAGGATGGGTGCAGTCATTGTCCTGGTCAAGGTCAAGAAACTTCCCATTTCCTCCCATCTGCTATTCCAAAGGGTAATAACGCTACTGCTTCCAAAGCACTGTCTTAGAAGCCCTTGACTGGCACTAGCCATACGTGGCTCTTGAGCAGCTGATGTGAGGCTCATATGATGGAGGAACTGGATTTTTAATGTTAATTCATTTCAGTCTGGAAACTGACAATTCCATCATTAGAAAACTTTTAAGTTTCCTTGGAACCACTTGCTTTTTCAACTGTAGATTTTACAAGGTCTAAATAGAGATCAGGTATTTCCATGGAAAATTTAGTGCCTAAATTGAGATGTGCTGTAAGTATAAAAAGATTTTATACACATCAGATTTTAAAGACTTAATTTAAAAACTTTTTAAAAATCTCATTAATAATTTTATATTGATTACATGTTGAAATGATAATACTTGTGATACATAAGCTTACATAAACTATAAGATTAAAATGAATGTCACCTCAATCTGTTTCACAATAATATATACTGATCACTACTGAACTATATGCTTAATAGGATTAAGGTGGTAAATTTATGTTATATATTTTTTGCCACTATTTAAAAATTTTAACTTTTTTTCACTTTTTATAATGTGGCTTCTAGAAATTGTAAAGTTACTTTGTGGCTTACCTTGTATTTCTATTGCACATGCTCTCCTTTAACTCATCTACACATGATCCCACAAGGTAGATCTGTAAACAACATCCCCTCCCCCAAAAGAAAGTGAAAGTGAAGTCGCTCAGTGTCTTTGCGACCTCATAGACTATAGCTCACCAAGCTCCTCTTTCCATGGGATTCTCCAGGCAAGAATACTGGAGTGGGTTGCCATTTCCTTCTCCAGGGGATCTTCCCAACCCAGGGATAGAACCCAGGTCTCCTGCATTGCAGGCAGACGTTTTATCCTCTGAGCCATCAGAGAAGCCTCCCCAAAAAGGAACCCCCAAACTGCTCAGGTGAGGGGAGGAAGAAGGCTCACTCCATATCAGTAGGCTTTAGACAACAAGAGCCAAGGAAATGTTTTGGACCAGAATCTGGAGGTCTGGGATGGTAACTTCCCGTTGCCTCTCCTACACCAAACCCTCTGCTTCCTTATCCCAGGGGAGGACATGTGGAGACAAAGACTGCTTAGCTTTGAGCTCAGGCAGAGTCAGTTAATAAAGCTGCCCAGTTAATAAAACTGCACTGTGGGGACTTCCCTGGTGGTCCAGTGGCTAAGACTCCGTGCTACCAAAGTAGGGGTCCTGGGTTCCATAGGCTTGGTCAAGGAACTAGCTCTCACATGCCACAGCTAAGAGTTCACGTGTCGCAACCAAAGATCCGGAATGCCGCAACTAAAATTGGGCACAGCCAAGAAAATAAAAAGAAAATAGTGCAGAAAAAAAGATGTCACTGTGCCCTCAAAGCCTGGAGTCTGAGGGTCTCTCCATCCACATTCACGCTCCCTGCCTCTTCTCCATTAGTTATGTTATTAATAAATAGGAAGCTTTGAAATAAGAAAATTCTTTCCTCTTGGCTGTGTTTTGCAAAGCCCTCTACAGATGTCAGAGGGGGGTTATTTCCCGCAGCCCTAGAATTTCCCAGAGCTCGGAATCTGCCTACAATGCAGGAGACCTGGGTTCGATCCCTGGGTCGGGAAGATCCCTTGGATAAGGGAATGGCAACCCATTCCAGTATTCTTGCCTGGAGAACTCCATGGACAGAGGAGCCTGGCAGGCTATAGCCTACGGGGTCACAAAGAGTTGGACATGACTGAGCGACTAACACTTTCACATTCACTTTCAGAAAATGCAGAGCTGCAAGACCCAGAGCAGCAGTTTCTAACCTGGACACAGGGAGCTGAATTTAAACCCTGTCCTCATGTCCTCTCTGCTTCCATCCATGTGAAGACTCTTGACCTCTGTAAGGCTCACTTCTTAATCTGTAAAGAGAGGAAATAAGAATAGCCCCTTCAATGGGGTGTGAATCAAAAAATAAACCAGCTGGTGCAAAATGCTTGGCACACTGTCTGGCACTGTGGCCCCCACCCCCAGACGGTGTGTGTCTGATGCTGCTCTGTTGGTTGCCTCGGGTAGTCAGTGTCAGTATCTGCCAGGATCTTGTGGCCAGTGTAGAGAGAGTCTCACTATTAGTCTAATAGCTGTGCTCAAGTGCTCTGCTCAGAATTTTCCAGTTCTTGGAAACCATTGGAGGAGCCCCTCTTAGTTCACTCCAGCTGTCATAAGTGGGCTGGGGAGTTGGGGGAGGGGGGGGCAGATAGGTAGCAGAGATGGTGACAGAGGTAACCCCAGCCAGCCCTTCTCCACCTGCCCTCCAGAAAGCTCCCAGCATGCAGAGATGGAGCTTCTGTGGCCAGCGGGCTCCAGGCTGAGGGTGGGGGCTGTTGGGGTTCTGTGTGGCCCAGGGTGAAGCCTGGCCCACGGTGACAGGAACACGCCGTGACAGCTGTCACAGCTCTTCCTAGGTCATTGTGCCGTGAATGTTCGGGGCAGGGAGTGTCGACTGGAGTTGGGAACAGAAGTGGCCAAGGGCACATGAGCATGTTTGATTTCAATATCCATTCATATCACTCCCCACGTGCCCACAGAGCTCATCCCCTGCACCAGGTGCCTCGCCAGGCTTCAGGGACCATCACGGTGAGAAAACCAAACGGGATCCCTGCCCACAGCGGGTGTGACTTCTTCCTGTGGGAGACAGTGGACAGGCAGATTTGACCAGGATCATTTCCGACTGTGCAGTGGAGGAAACCAGCAGGGTAGAGTGGGGGCAGGCCAGGGCGCAGGCCAACTTTAATCAGGAAATTCTCCAAGCACACTGAGAAAAGGGAGCTATCAAGTTGGACCTGAAGGATGGCAACAGAAAACTGCAAGGTCAAAAGCTAGCCCTGGAGCCAAGAGGGAAGAGTGCTCGAGTACCAAGAGTTTCCAAGGAGACGGTCATCCTGGCAACAGGATGGAGGGGATGGAGGATCTGGGTTTGGGGTTTCTCTGCCGCAGAAATAATTCTAGAAAGCACTAAAGATTAGGCTACTTGTACTATACAAAAATTAAAAAAAAAAAAAACTACTATAGACCACAACATAAACATGAGGAAGTCCAACAAAGTTCTGAAATTTCCCAGAATGACCATTTTGATACATTTGGGTTTCTTAACATCACTTGTCATTTCTTTTCTCCAGGGTCTTTGCTCAGTTTTCGGGTGTCCATGTTCAGCTGCTGTTTCAGGGAGTGCTCTGGCAGCTGGTGGGAGGCAGGCGCTGATGGTGGGGTGATGGTGATGGTGGTGCTGATGGTGGGGTGGGGGAGCTGCCCACCTGGGTGCCTGGCACACGGCCTCACTCCTGAGGGGCAGTTCAGCAGCAGGTGGGAGATGCACTGACCCCATGGGGCTGTGATGTCGTCAGTGCAGCAGGAGGTGTGCAGGAGCCGGTTCCCACCCTGGGCACCCCCACCCTGGGTAGACACGGCATCCCCAGGAGTGGGAGGGGGTGGAGGAGTGGCCGTGACTGACAATTGCTACATAGGACAGTGGCCCCTGTGCCAACTTATTCACAACACCTGTCACCACGTGCTGTCAGCAAAGCGCTCAGTTATGATTTAATTTATGCCTTAAATGTCATAAGCCAGCACAGACTGTTTTTAAGCCATCACTCGGACTCTGATATTAACGAGCAGAATCTTGCCTGACAGATGCGGGGGGGGGGGGGGGGGGGGCGGGGGTGTTGTACTGTTGGGGAAGTCCCTAAAAACTCCAAGCCCTTCTGTCCCAGGACAGAAAGCTAACCATAGATCAGTGAAGGGAAAGAGGAAGAGAAATGGCCATGCCAGGTGGAGATGCCCCAATATGGCCCTGCCACCGCTGTCACCGGGACGCCTGTGATAGACCCCAGCAGCCCAGAGAGCTTCCAGAACTCTTGCAGACTTTATTTCTCAGCCACCTGAATATGGATTTCTGTATTGTGCTCAGGGCCAGATTCTCACCACGTCTCAACCTCAAGTGGTGGCTGTAAATAATTCCACGACTATACTCGTGGAGATGTCAATGCATACTTGATTTTTTGAAAAATGCCAGGGATGGAAGTGCTTGATTTACCTCTGACAGCCTGTGCTCAAATTTGAAATGTAAAACAGTAGACTATGTACCCTCCTGTATGTACATTTCACAGATGTTGATGGCAGGAGCGTGTCGGAATATTGTGGTTTTACAGTTCTAAGTGAAGCTCAATCTTCCTTTGTTCAAATTCAATTTCTTTTTCCAGGGACCAACTTCCTGCTTTACATACAAGTTTTTTTGTTTGTTTGGTTTGTGTTTTTCTGTCCAATGTTCAAGTCAAAAGGGCCACTTTAGTGCCAACTAGCTGTCATGGCATGTTACGAGAGCTGTAAGTAGGTATGCTCAGTTTCCTCAGAATATACTAGGAATTAACAAATGAAAAGAGAAGTTATGGAAAATAATCAACTTGCCCAGTGCCCCTAAAGTTGCTATATTCATGTACTCTGGCTACAGCCTTAAAAAAAAACAAACGAATTTATTATCTTCTAATTCTGGAAGCCAGAAATCTGAAGCCATGTCTTACTGGGCTATGATTAAAGTGTTGGCTGGAGGCTCTGGTGGAGAATGCATTTCATTGCCTTTCACATCTTCTAGAAGTCACCCACATGCCTTGGAGAGTTGTCCCTTTCTGCATCTTCACTATGTATTGTTTGTCAAAATGGCGTATAAGCTCTCAGGCCAGTTTCTTTAGGGTTTTCACTTCTTGCTCTGAAGCTTCCAGCCCATGTTAGAATGTTAATATCAACCAAAATGTATCTACTTTTTCCCCTGCTATCTATCTTTTGTCAGTTCAATTCACAGTCTTCAGTCACTTAACTTAAGAGGATAGAAGCAAAGTCTCTCCTCCCTGACAGCAGCCAGTGCCCAGTGAGAAGCACATGTCGGAGATGGACAATGAGGCGGGGAGGAGAGTTCACACGCCTGATGACACCACTGATGCTACTGGATGCAGCCAAACCTGAAACTGTCCCTGGGCTTCACAGTTCCTTGAATCGATAAGTCTCCTTTTCTTTAATGAAGCCAGTTTGCAACCAACAGAGTAGTGAGTATCGTCTTCCCCCATTTTATAGAGGAAGATACAGAGGTTGAGAAGCTAAGTCATTTTCCTTATGACCACAGTGTAACTGGCAAAACAGGGATTTAATATCAGATCCTTGTGACCCTAAAGCCAAAAAGATACCCATTACATGAGACCAAAGGCCAAAAAAACTTAACTGTACAGCAGATCTGCAAGCAGTGATCTTTGGAGAGAAATAAAGACTTAGAAGAAATAGTGTTTCTTTCAGCTCAGGTTGGCAAATCCCATTATGGTGACTACCTGGGAGGTGGGGGAATTGTGACTTAAGCTTTCATTTGACATGTAGCCAATCATTTTTCTAAGAGGAAAGCAGTGTTTCTAAAACAACAAAGTTGTTTTCTCATTTTCATGAGAAAACAGCAAAGTTTTCTCATTCAGAGGTCCTTTTCTTTAATACAACATAGACAAAGACAGATTTCTCAACTAGCCATTTAATGGGCTTCCCTGATAGCTCATTTGGTAAAGAATCCATCTGCAATGCAGGAGACCCCAGTTCAATTCCTGGGTCGGGAAGATTTGCTGGAGAAGGGATAGGCTACCCAATCCAGTATTCATGGGCTTCCCTTGTGGCTCAGCTGGTAAAGAATCTGCCTGCTATGCAGGAGACCTGGGTTCGATCCCTGGGTTGGGAAGATGCCCTGGAGAAGGGAAAGGCTACCCACCCCAGAATTCTGGCCTGGAGAATTCCATGGACTATATAATCGATGGAGTTGCAAAGAGTCAGACATGAATTTGGACTAGAGCTTTCATTTGACACTTAGCTCATCATTTCTCTAAGAGGAAAGCAGCGTTTCTTAAAAAATGCAAAGTTTTCTCATTTGGAGGTCCTTTTCTTTAATACAACATAGACGAAGACTTAGATTTCTCAACTAGTCATTAATAATGGACATTTAAAACTGAGACAAGCCTTCCAAAGCCCAAACAGAATGGTAATATTCTGTATTTTAATCAGGTTTGCCTAATTGCTACATTCATGTGATTAGTCCCAATGGGCTGGTAGAGAAAACTTGGTTATGACTTTTGAAATCCTCCAGAACTTCTCAGTTCAGTTCAGTCGCTCAGTCGTGTCCGACTCTTTGCGACCCCATGAATCACAGCATGCCAGGCCTCCCTGTCCATCACCAACTCCCAGAGTTCACCCAGACTCACGTCCATCGAGTCAGTGATGCCATCCAGCCATCTCATCCTCTGTCGTCCCCTTCTCGTCCTGCCCCCAATCCCTCCCAGCATCAGAGTCTTTTCCAATGAGTCAACTCTTCACATGAGGTGGCCCAAAACTGCTAGATCCATCCAAAATCTGATTTTCCTCTCCAAAAAAAATTGCATTCCAAACATTAGCTGAGATTTTTTTAAATGCACGTAAATATTTGCAATCAGTATCGCTTGGGCTCTAAAGATAAACAGTCATAAAACAATATTGTGACCGCATTTTCCCCTCCTGCACAACAGCTTCCTCAGAGGGGGAAAGGTTAGACTAATCAGAAGCAAATTAGCTGCAGCTGCACCAACCCGTTCTTTCCAGAGAAAACTGTCGCAGGATTGTGCCCTGTGTCCTCACTGCACGGGCTGCACAGTAACTCACCTTGTCCAATCTAGATCAGGACGAGGTGCAGGAGGCAGGCCTCATAACACACTGCTGTTCCTAGAACATTCTGGAACATTCTGAAAAGGCCCTCAGTGGTTTCACTGCAGCAGAAGAATGAGGGGCATGTATGGGGCAGGCAGCCAGTTTTTCTGTCTTCTGTTGACAATCTTGTGATGGGTGTTAATTTAAGTGAATGAATGTTTAGAAATGTTATTTCTTAATTAATTTTTATTGGAACATAGTTGCTTTACAGTGTTATGTTAATTTCTACATACAGTAAAGTGAATCAGCTATCTTCACTTTATAGTCTATGCCTGCCTGCCTGCTCAGTCGCTGCAGTGGTGTCCAACTCTTTGTGACCTCATGGACTGTAGCGGACCAGGCTCCTCTGTCCATGAAGTTTCCCAGGCAAGAATACTGGAGTGGGTTGCCATTCCTTCCTCCAGGGCATCTTCCTGACTCAGGGATCAAACCCAGGTCAACTGTGTCTCCTGCATGGCAGGCAGATTCGTTGCCACTGATCCACCAGGGAAGCCTTATACATTCTTTTCCGTAGGTCATCACAGAGCCTTGAGTGGAGTTTCCTGAGTTATCTGGTAGGTTCTCACCAGTTATTTATTTTATACATAGTATTAATAGTGTATAGAGACTTCCCTGATGGCTCAGAGGGTAAAGCGTCTGTCTGCAATGCAGGAGACCCGGGTTCGACCCCTGGGTCGGGAAGATCCCCTGGAGAAGGAAATGGCACCCCACTCCAGTACACTATTAATAGTGTATATATGGCGATCCCAATCTCCCAATTCATCTCACCCCTCATCCCCTCTTGGCGTCCATATATTTGTTGGATATGTCTGTATCTCTATTTCTGTTTTGCAAATAATATCTATACTGTTTTTCTAGATTCCACACATGTGCGTTAATACGGTATTTGTTTTCTGTTTCTGACTGACTTCACTCTGTATGAGAGTCTCTAGGTCCATCCAAGAAATGTTCATCTCAAAAAGTAGTTTATTGTTTTAATGTATGCAGCTAGGTGTGCCAACAGTCTTTTGCTCTGCCACCAAAAGAAATTTAGATTCCATGTTTATTAAGTCCTCATCCAGTTCTCAATAATTGCATGTGCTCGGTTGTTAAGAGAGGCAAGGCGGCACCGGCAGGCAGGATGTCCTCACAAACTTGCATTTTCTTAGGATCACGCTGCCCAGCAGACTTCCCAACTCCCTTTGTCGACAACATCAGGCATCAGCACCAGGCTATGGGGCTGCCCAGCCCATTCCACTGGGCTGGTTAGTGGCTGCCTGCTTTCAGAGTTGAGGTTAAGGTGTTGAGTTCATTCATTCATTGAACACTTATCTGGTGTCTGCTGGGCACAATACACCATCCTTGGATAGTAGAGACACAAAACAGTGAAGACCTGCTGTTGAGAAGTTTGTGTTCCAGTCATAGTGGAAGAAGACAAAGAATGAGCAATTGACAAATTGTGTGTGGGGGCGGTGAGTGTGTGTGCGTGTGTGTGTGTGTGTGTGTGTGTGTGGTGAGTACCAGGAAGAAAATGAAGGAAGGAAAAGAGTTTGGAGAACTGAAGGAGGGTGGTGTCATTTCATTTTTTATTTGTTATCTAACACTGGGTTATCATAGGCCCTTTTCTCACAGCTTCTTTGTCCAATAAGCCATATTTTTCTGGGCTAAGGGGTTCCAGTTAATCCCGCGCTTAATCATGCAGATTCCAGAAGCAGTTGGTGGGTTTAAACCCGACTTGCCACTCATGAACTGTACAATCCTGGGTGATCTGCTCCCCCTAAAGAGTCTTCATTTTCTTGACTATAAAATTAGGGTAATAACCAAGTCTATTTCACAAGTTGTACTAACTACAACTACCATGCATAGAGGAGACGTTCATTGCCGTGTTGAGTATACGGACAGTCGTTGATCAATATCAGCTGTTATTATTAAGACCTGTAGTTCCAATTATTCCTTTAAATAACTGCATAGCATTACAGACTGTGGATGGCCCAGGATCCATCCAACCAACTGCTGATGTTCAGGATGTTTCCAGGCTCTGCTCTGTTGATGAGACAATGAACTACCTCCTCCATCCTTGCTGTTCACTGGCACGTGTTTCTGTTGACCAGCTCCCCAGAGGTGAGAATAAGCCCATGTTCAGGTGGGCTCCATGCCATTGTTTTGCTTTCACCCGTAACTATGAGGATGCCCCCATCCTCAAGCCCTCCCTGGCATCATCTGTTACCTGTCTTTAGATTCCTGCCACTCTGGTGGGTGAAACCTGACATTCTAGGGGAGAGGGTTTGGATAAGCATTTCACAGACCCCCAGTGGGACTGGACATCTTTTTATATAGAATGTTTTGACTCTTTGCATTTTCTGTGTGATGAATGACCTGTCATAGCCTTTAACTCTTCTAGCACTTCCTCTTCCCCTTTTTAACTTAAGTATCTGTTTCCATGAAAAAAACCTAATGCATTAAGTCCACTTGTCATGTAAAGGAAGAAGCATGGACAGATAGCAAACATTTGTTAAGTACTGTTGATGTACCAGGTATCAGGCTAAGACCATTCCATAAACTCCCTTCATCATCACAGCATTCCTGTAAGATGGATCTAATTCCTGGCCCTGCATAAAGAAGTGGAAGCACAGAGAAGCTTAGACACTTGCCCAAGGTCACATAGCTACAAATCAGGAGCAAGACTCTGATGGAGCCTGTGGAGGTCTATGGAGCTGGCTCCACAAAGCCATCCCAGTGGCCCCTCAGCCTTTTGTTTTGGGCTCCTTATTACGAGCTGAGTGTATGAAAATAGCAAAGAAGGAGGACCAGTATTTTTTCCCCCATCATTTCCTTTTTTCTCCTTCTGCCTAAATGAATGCCTTCTTCAGCAACTGACATCACACAAGCATCACCCTCGGAGCGGATGCTGCTGCCTAAATGTATGTGGGGTGGGGGGTGGGGGCTCCTTGCTGGGTGGCATCGAGAAAATCTCTCAGGAAAAACAACATCTCACGGGTCCTTTTAGGTTGAGGATTTTGCTCTGTTTTGTCTCATTTTTAAACCACACCTCTGCTCCTGTTTGGCCCAATTGAGAAGCTCTGATGTTTCTCTGCTAGGAAAGAGATACTAGATGTTAACACAAATAATTGTTTATCTGTTGCAACTATTGAATTTGGAATGCAGGAGAGAGTTTTACTTCTGGGGGGGAAAAATGCGTGAGCAGTGAATGTATAATCAAACGCATTTTTGCAGGCTCACTGGGCACCATGCCTTGTGCCAGGAGCTTTTATTACTTTCTCCTGCTGATTCTTCACAAAAACCCTATGAAATGGGTACATTTATTATTGCTCCCATTTTACACAGCAGGAAACTGAGGCACACAGACTTTCAGATACTAGCCCAAGTTCTGGTCAGTCAGAGATGGAGCTAGGTTTGGACCCAGGTCTCTGGGTTTCCAAAGTCAAAGGCCAATTCTAGCCCCAGAAGAAGGCATTAGAAGGCACTGCTGGGAAGATTTTAAAATATTTAAATTATCTTCATTGCGGTGACTGAGTGCCTGTTGGAAAAGCCTCCTATACCAAACAGCAACAACTTAACCAAATCACAGGCATTCAGTCCCTCTGGTGGGAGAACCAAGTCATTTACTGGTGAACTGACCACAGTTTCCTTGCTGCGGGTCAGAGATTGGGGGCTGGAATTCCCAGGTTACCTGATTGATAGATTAACCAGGGGTTTCTTGAGTTTCTTGACGATAATCGGGTCTGTGAGTTCTGAATTCAAGTTTCAGTGTGCAAAAGTTAGATAAAATGCAACTTAAAAAGGTCTGTAAAAAAATATTTATTTACTTAGCAGCGCCAGATCTTAGTTGCAACACGTGATCTAGTTCCCTGACCAAGGATTGGACCCTGGCCCCCTGCATTGGAGTGCAGAGTCTTAGTCACTGGACCATCAGGGAAGTTCCTTAAAAGGCATTTAAATTGCACTCAACTAACAAACCACAGGAATGGAAAAGGTCAGTTTTCATTCTAATCCCAAAGAAAGGCAATGCCAAAGAATGCTCAAACTACTGCACAATTGCACTCATCTCTCACGCTAGTAATGTTCAAAATTCTCCAAGCCAGGCTTCAACAGTACGTGAACCGTGAACTTCCAGATGTTCAAGCCAGATTTAGAAAATGCAAAGGAACCAGAGATCAAATTGCCAACATCCGTTGGATCATAGAAAAAGCAGGAGAGTTCCAGGAAAACACCTACTTCTGTTTTATTGACTATGCCAAAGCCTTTGACTGTGTGGATCACAGCAAACTGTGGAAAATTCTTCAAGAGATGGGACTACCAGATCACCCGACCTGCCTCTTGAGAAATCTGTATGCAGGTCAGGAAGCAACAGTTAGAACCAGACATGGAACAACAGACTGGTTCCAAATCAGGAAAGGAGTTCGACAAGGCTGTATATTGTCACCCTGCTTATTTAACTTCTATGCAGAGTGCATCATGAGAAACGCTAGGCTGGATGAAGCACAAGCTGGAATCAAGATTGCTGGGAGAAATATCAATAACCTCAGATATGCAGATGACAGCACCCTTAGGACAGAAGTGAAGAAGAACTAAAGAGCCTCTTGATGAAAGTGAAAGAGGAGAGTGAAAAAGTTGGCTTAAAACTCAACATTCAGAAAACAAAGATCATGGCATCTCGTCCCATCACTTCATGCAAATAGATGGGGAAACAGTGGAAACAGTGAGAGACTTTATTTTGGAGGGCTCCAAAATCACTGCAGATGGTGACTGCAGCCATGAAATTAAAAGACACTTACTCCTTGGAAGAAAAACTATGACCATCCTAGGCAGCATATTAAAAAGCAGAGACATTACCTTGCCAATAAAGGTCCCTCTAGTCAAAGCTATGGTTTTCCCAATAGTCATGTATGGATGTGAGAGTTAGACTATAAAGAAAGCTGAGCGCCAGAGAATTGATGCTTTTGACTGTGGTGTTAGAGAAGACTCTTGAGAGTCCCTTGGACTGCAAGGAGATCCAACCAGTCCATCCTAAAGGAAATCAGTTCTGAATATTCATTGGAAGGACTGATGCTGAAGCTGAAACTCCAATACTTTGGCCACCTGATGCGATGAACTGACTCATTTGAAAAGACCCTGATGCTGGGAAAGATTGAAGGCGGGAGGAGAAGGGGATGACAGAGGATGAGATGGTTGGATGGCATCACTGATTCAATGGACATGAGTTTGAGTAAACTCTGGGAATTGGTGATGGACAGGGAGGCCTGGTGTGCTGCAGCCCATGGGGTTGCAAAGAGTTGGACAGGACTGACCAACTGAACTGAACTGAACTAACCCACAAACCCAAAGCATCTCATCACCTCACGAGGATGATGACCAGAAAGAAAGAGTTAGACAAGAAAGGTCATAAGTATTTTCGATTGCTGGGGAACAGCTTCCCAGGTGGCGCAGTGGTAAAGAATCTGCCTCCCAATGCAGGAGTTGCAAGAGACACAGGTCCCATCTCTGGAAGATCCCCTGGAGGAGGAAATGGCAATCCATTCCAGTATTCGTTCCTGGGAAATCCCATGGACAGAGGACCCGGCGGGTTACAGTCCATGGGATCACAAAGAATTGGACACAATTGAGCACAGAAAACAGCAAAAAAAAAAAAAAAAAATTGCTAAAATGCCCCTGAGATCTTTCAAGACAATTCCTTTTGAAGCTAAGAGGAGAACACAGGAGAAAAGTCTTTGTCAGTGGTGGGACTCAGAGAAAGCAAAACATTCAAAGTGCTATTTTTTAAAATTTCAAAACAAATTGCTTTAAATTTTCTCTGATTATGTCCATGCAGGGTTACATTGCATGTATCTCTGATGTATCCAAAAGATGCATCATTTTGTTAAAAAAAAAAAAAGGACAAAACAGTAAGTTCATTTCCTTTGGGCTCTTTTAAGACATACCATTTCTTCCTTCAAAATACATCAAAGTAAAAAAAAAAAAAAAATACAGCAACGTGAACTGGAACAACTCCATGGAAATAAGATGCATGCCTGTGTCCTGACTACCTCATCCGTCCTCATAACTCCACTGCCCCTGAACAGGTGTCTCATAAGTTATTGGACTGGTCCCCTTCTGATGAGCATTACCTTCCCATAGTTTCCTTAGAACACATTCCTTGAATACAGGGATCAGCAAATTACTTCTGTAAAAAGCCAGAGAGTAAATATTTTTGTGGGCCATATATTCTCTTTTGCAACTACTCAGCTCTGCCCATGAAGCATGAAGAGGTAGTCATGGTTGTGTGCCAGTAAAACTTTAGATCAGATCATATCAGTCGCTCAGTCGTATCTGACTCTTTGCGACCCCATGAATCGCAGCACGCCAGGCCTCCCTGTCCATCAACAACTCCCGGAGTTCACTCAGACTCACGTCCATCAAGTCAGTGATGCCATCCAGCCATCTCATCCTCTGTCGTCCACTTCTCCTCCTGCCCCCAATCCCTCCCAGCATCAGAGTCTTTTCCAATGAGTCAACTCTTCGCATGAGGTGGCCAAAGTACTGGAATTTCAGCTTTAGCATCACTCCTTCCAAAGAAATCCCAGGGATGATCTCCTTCAGAATGGACTGGTTGGATCTCCTTGCAGTCCAAGGGATTCTCAAGCGTCTTCTCCAACACGACAGTTCAAAAGCATCAATTCTTCGGTGCTCAGCCTTCTCCAATGTCCAACTCTCACATCCATACATGACCACAGGAAAAACCATAGCCTTGACTAGACGAAACTTTGTTGGCAAAGTAATGTCTCTGCTTTTGAATATGCTATCTAGGTTGGTCATAACTTTCCTTCCAAGGAGTAAGCGTCTTTTAATTTCATGGCTGCAGTCACCATCTGCAGTGATTTTGGAGCCCAGAAAAATAAAGTCTGACACTGTTTCCACTGTTTCCTCATCTATTTCCCATGAAGTGATGGGACCAGATGCCATGATCTTCGTTTTCTGAATGTTGAGCTTTAAGCCCACTTTTTCACTCTCCACTTTCACTTTCATCCAGAGGCTTTTTAGTTCCTCTTCACTTTCTGCCAGAAGGGTGGTGTCATCTGCATATCTGAGGTTATTGATATTTCTCCTGGCAATCTTGATTCCAGCTTGTGTTTCTTGCAGTCCAGCGTTTCTCATGATGTACTCTGCATATAAGTTAAATTAACAGGGTGACAATATTCAGCCTTGACAAACTCCTTTTCCTATTTGGAACCAGTCTGTTGTTCCATGTCCAGTTCTAACTGTTGCTTCCTGACCTGCATACAGACTTCTCAAGAGGCAGATCAGGTGGTCTGGTATTCCCATCTCTTTCAGAATTTTCCACAGTTTATTGTGATCCACACAGTCAAAGGCTTTGGCATAGTCAATAAAGCAGAAATAGATGCCTTTCTGGAATTCTCTTGCTTTTTCCATGATCCAGCGGATGTTGGCAATTTGATCTTTGGTTCCTCTGCCTTTTCTAAAACCAGCTTGAACATCAGGAAGTTCACGGTTCACATATTACTGAAGCCTGGCTTGGAGAATTTTGAGCATTAGTTTACTAGCGTGTGAGATGAGTGCAATTGTGCGGTAGTTTGAGCATTCTTTGGCATTGCCTTTCTTTGGGATTAGAATGAAAACTGACCTTTTCCAGTCCTGTGGCCACTGCTGAGTTTTCCAAATTTGCTGGCATATTGAGTGCAGCACTTTCACAGCATCATCTTTCAGGATTTGAAATAGCTCAACTGGAATTCCATCACCTCCACTAGCTTTGTTTGTAGTGATGCTTCCTAAGGCCCACTTGACTTCACATTCCAGGATGTCTGGCTCTAGGTCAGTGATCACACCATCGTGATTATCTGGGTCGTGAAGATCTTTTTTATACAGTTCTTCTGTGTATTCTTGCCATCTCTTCTTAATATCTTCTGCTTCTGTTAGGTCCATACCATTTCTGTCCTTTATCAAGCCCATCTTTGCATGAAATGTTCTTTTGGTATCTCAGATTTTCTTGAAGAGATCCCTAGTCTTTCCCATTCTGTTATTTTCCTCTGTTTCTTTGAATTGATCGCTGAAGAAGGCTTTCTTATCTCTTCTTGCTATTCTTTGGTACTTTGCATTCAGATGTTTATATCTTTGCTTTTCTCCTTTGCTTTTCGCTTCTCTTCTTTTCACAGCTATTGGTAAGGCCTCCCCAGACAGCCATTTTGCTTTTTTGCATTTCTTTTCCATGGGGATGGTCTTGATCCCTGTCTCCTGTACAATGTCACAAACCTCATTCCATAGTTCATCAGGCACTCTATCTATCAGATCTAGGCCCTTAAATCTATTTCTCACTTCCACTGTATAATCATAAGGGATTTGATTTAGGTCATACCTGAATGGTCTAGTGGTTTTCCCTACTTTTTTCAATTTAAGTCTGAATTTGGCAATAAGGAGTTCATGGTCTGAGCCACAGTCAGCTCCCGGTCTTGTTTTTGCTGACTGTATAGAGCTTCTCCATCTTTGGCTGCAAAGGATATAATCAATCTGATTTTGGTGTTGACCATCTGGTGATGTCCATGTATAGAGTCTTCTCTTGTGTTGTTGGAAGAGGGTGTTTGTTATGACCAGTGCATTTTCTTGGCAAAACTCTATTAGTCTTTGCCCTGCTTCATTCTGTATTCCAAGGCCAAATTTGCCTGTTACTCCAGGTGTTTCTTGACTTCCTACTTTTGCATTCCAGTCCCCTATAATGAAAAGGACATCTTTTTTGGGTGTTAGTTCTAAAAGGTCTTGTAGGTCTTCATAGAACCATTCAACTTCAGCTTCTTCAGTGTTACTGGATGGGGCATAGACTTGAATTACTGTATATTGAATGGTTTGCCTTGGAAACGAACAGAGATCATTCTGTTGTTTTTGAGATTGCATCCAAGTACTGCATTTCAGACTCTTTTGTTGACCATGATGGCCACTCCATTTCTTCTGAGGGACAAACATTAAAATGTGCATTTCATGTGAATTTCACATACTGTTTATGTGTCATGAAATAGTCTTCTTATCATGTTCTCCCAATCATGTAAAAACGTTTGTGGCTATTCAAAAACAGGCTGTGGGATGTAGCTTTCTGACTCCCTGTTCTAAAGAGAATTGCTGGGTTGGATCTGTGTGTTTTATATCCTGATGAGTATCAGAAATCTCCCTCCAAAAAGGCTATACATTTGATGGCAATTCCAGTTTTTCCTCCCAGTCTAAAGGAGTGACACCTTCCTGTAAATTCTCACCAACCTGGGATAATTGCCCACAAATGTACCAAGTAATAAAATTCGTACTCCCACCCTCTTCTGTGAGACATTAGGTTTGGGGTGGTTCTGATATCAGAACATTAGGTTCTGATATTAAGCTTTTCAATCATAGTTAATAGAAGTGATTGTTTCAGAATTCTCTAGAATCTGCTAATGGGCCTATGATTAGGAGCCCGAAAAAAATGAGATGGAGGAGGAGGAGTTGTGCCTATCTTGGCTTTCAGAAAGTGACCGAGGGCTATCCATGTGCTTCCCTTAAAAATGAACTTTCTGAAGAAGAAATCTAACAAATGGATTGGGCCACCTTGGAGTAGGAAAGGCCAGGCTCCCAGCCTGGGGTCACCTGTCACCTTGTGGAAACCAGAAGTTAGCTGGTTCTTAACAACTACAGATCCTATTGTACTAAAACCAAACTCTTTTGCCTTTTAAAGAGTTGCTAAGAAGCAGTTAAAATCAGCTGATTTTAGATTGGATAAGGTTAACTAATAAATATTTTTGGCCAAAGGCAATTTTCACAGAGTGAAGAATGAATATGAAACCATCTTCAACAAAAGCAAAAGGTTTCAGAGGAGCAGAATGAGAATGAATTTCTGGGTTCACAAACACAGATTTAAAGGTGTTTTGGTTTTTTTTGTTTTAATTTTTTAAAGAGAAAAGTTGCCAGACTAATGTCATCTCATGTTGATTTGACTGACTGATAGAAGTTTAAGTTTTTATTTTCAAAAGATTCAGGGAATCATTCCAGTGTTTCCTGTATATGTAGATTAGAGCACCTGACACTTGACAAACCCTGAATTCTCTTGAGTGAAAATGTGGAAATTCCAGAAAACGCTTTTGAAAAAATTCTAGATACCCAGGTTGGTCCAGACCTTTATCCCTGACATCCTGGAGATGGCAAACCCGGAAGATATTTCATTCTTTCATCCCCAGAGTGGGCAGTTGTTGTTTAGTTACGAAGTCATGTTCAACTCTTTCGTGACCCCATGGACTATATAGCCCACCAGGCTCTTCTGTCCACGGGATTTCCCAGACAAGAATACTGGAGTGGGTTGCCATTGCCTTCTCCAGGGGATCTTCCCAACCAGGGAATTGAACCTGAGTCTCCTGCATTGGCAGGTGGATTCTTCACCACTGAGCCACCCCTGCTAAATGGTAGAAGCTTGAGAAATATTGTTGAATGAATGATAGTGTGCATGGATGATTACATGAAGAATACCCCACACTGAAGTGCTTCTTCCAGGGATACCTGCTAGCCGTTGACCCCAGGATGGGAAGACAAAGGTATAAATAATCCTCAAATGGAAAGACTGACTCAGATTATCAGGAAATGTCAGTTTTATTTTTCACTCTGACCTTATGTCTATTTTGGGAAGAGTTTTGAGAAGCAGTCTCCTCCAACATGTCTGGACTTTTCTCTGAGAACGTGAAAAAAAAAAAGGCCAATGCATAAACTAAAAATTAGGAGGCAAAGACATTTCCGCAAATTCTATCGCTTCTGCTCTGGCTTGTGTTTGCGTTTTGGGCATTCAGAACCAGTTGCATCATTGGAATAAATGAACTTGATAGTCCTGAATGCAAAAAGGATGTGTCTCTGGGAGTAACAAAGCTGGCATTTCTTTCTTTTTTTTTTTTTTCTTTTTATTTTTAACTTCTATTTATAGATATGCTAAGGATGGATGGGAATTTTAGGAAAGGGGAAAATTGGGCCTCAAATAATGCATTGATTCTTTCAGCTCGTTCTAACATCATGATGATGGAGAGGCGGTGACGGGATAGCACTGAATGTTGGGTGCTCTCAGAAAACAGTCCATTCCTTGTCTGTTTGTCTTCAGAAAGTAAAACAAGCTGCCACTGCATGTTATTACTTCACCATCTAAGCATCAGACAGTGGATATGGGATGAATTCATTTCCCTACCCAAGTGAGAAAAGTCAGACTCTTACCACCAGAGACGTGGAATGAAGAGTCCCATCATCACCAAAAGTCTCCTCCTCCCTTCTCAACAGCAGGGAAGTTAATGGTCTATTCCAGGGGTCAGCATACTACAGACCGGGGAAGAATCTGACCCACCACCTGGTTATGCTCAGTCTGCAAGCTGAGAAAGGATTTTATATTTTTAAATGGCTGGAAAAAAATCCAAAAAAGAATATTTTGTGACACTTGAAAATTATAAGAGTCAAATTCCAGTGACCATGTACAGTCAATTCTCATTATTTGCAGATTCCATATTTACAAATTCATCTACTCACCAAAAGTTATTTGTAACCCCCAAAGCAATACTTGGGCTTCCCTGGTGCCTCAGACAGTAGAGTCTGCCTGCAATGCAGGAGACCTAGGTTCAATCCCTGGGTTGGGAAGATTCCCCTTAGAAGGAAATGGCAAACTCACTTCAGTATTCTTGTCTGGAAAATTCCATGGACAGAGGAGTCTAGCAGGCTACAGTCCATGGGGTTGCAAAGGGTCAGACACAACTGAGAGACTAACACTTTCACTTTCACTTAAAGCAATATTTATAATACTTTTTTCGGTTGTTCTCTGATCCATGCAAAAAGGCAAAAAATTTTCATCATCCAGTTGAAACGGAACAGACAGCGCTACGCTGCCTAGTTTCAAACTGTAAACAAATGTCCTCTTCACAGTCTATTTAGTGCCATTTTAGTACCTATTTTCCCCATTTGGGGGCATTTTGTGGGAGGTTTCACTGTTTAAAAAGGTAAATAAATAAAATGCCCCCCAAACACAGTGCTCAAGTGCTATCTGGTATTTTCTAAGCATAAGAAGGCTGCCATGTGCCTTATGGAGAAATTACAGGTGTTAGCTGAGCTTTGTTCAACCATGAGTTACAGCACTCATGCGTTCAGTGTTAGTGAATCAACAATGTACATTATTGCGGTTACCAGGGGGAAGGTTAGAGGAGGGATAGCTGGGGAGTTTGGGACTGATATGTATACACTGCTATATTTAATATGGATAACCAACAAGGACTTACTGTATGGCACAGGGAACCCTGCTCAGGACTATGTAATAACCTAAATGGGAAAATAATTTGAAAAGGGATAGATCCATGTATATGTATAACTGAATCACTTTGTTGCACACCTGAAACTAATACAACATTGTTAATCAACTATGTTCCAATATGAAATATAATGTTTAAAAAATACGTTATTGCTGCTGCTGCTGCTACGTTGCTTCAGTCATGTCCGACTCTATGCGACTCCAGAGACGGCAGCCCACCAGGCTCCCCCGTCCCTGGGATTCTCCAGGCAAGAACACTGGAGTGGGTTGCCATTTCCTTCTCCAATGCACGAAAGTGAAAAGTGAAAAGTGAAAGTGAAGTCGCTCAGTCGTGTCCGACTCTTAGCAACCCCATGGACTGCAGCCTACCAGGCTCCTCCGTCCATGGGATTTTCCAGGCGAGAGTACTGGAGTGGGTTGCCTTCTCTGACTTTATTGCTAAAAAATGCTAAAAAAAAGCCGCACCAATGTATGTTAAATAAAGTGTCTTTAAACAGGTGTCAATACAGTATATCCCTTACATATGAACAATTTCTGTTTCAAGAGTGAGTTCTTAAAGTCCAATTTGTTTTTGTAAGTCCAACAAAGTTAGCCTAGGTACCCAACTAACACAATCGGGTATACAGTACTGTGCTATAATAGGTTTATAAAATTTTTCACGCAAATAATGCATTTAAAACAAACATACACAAAAAATAAATAAAACATTTTTGACCTTACAGTACAGTACTTTGAAAACCACACTGATACAGTACAACAGCTGGCACACAGGGGCTGGCATCGAGTGAAGAGGCAAGAAGAGTTGCTGACTGGAGTGGAAGAGGAGGTGGCAGATGGTGGAGCTGAAGGACCATCGCAATAGGAGATGGAGCGCAAGCTGCAGTTTCACTCACGCCTGATGTTGATGAAACACACATTCGCATTTTTGAAAGTTCGAAACTTGCAGGTCTATGTGTAGGGCACTTACTGTACACGGCTAGGTTATATGTCAATCGACTGACAAAATGCTATGACCAGAAGCTCCTGGGTACCTAACCCTGCATTTCCGCTGGGAACATTTACTCGGTGTTCCCTAATTCGGTGTTGGCAGCACCTTTATGGAACATTACTATGAATAATGGGAATTGACTGAATAAAGTTTTATTGGAGCAAAGCCACAGCCATTCAGCCATGTGTTGTCTATGGCTGTTTTCCTGCTACAAGAGCAGAGTTGAGCAGTCAAATGGCCCCCAGAGCCAGAAATATTTTCTCTCTGACCCTTTACAGAAGTTTTCCAACTCCTGCCCTAATACTCAAGGAAAGCAAGCTGAAAGTGAAGGGAAGGTGAACAAACATTCCAATCCAATCCAATTGTAACTTAAAATACCATTTTTATTTTGTCATAGGCTAGTTCTCTTATTGTCAGACAATTGAGCAGGAAAAATATTCATGGGCCAAAAGGTTGCTGTTGGGTTTTTGTCACTTCTTTAAACCCTATCTTGTGAGCAGAACTAATGATTTTTGACTGATTTGACTGATCAACTGATCTCAACTTTTCCAACGAAATCAATTCTTTTTTTAGATGGTTTCATGCATGTGGTATGACGCTCAGACTGTGTACCCTTGTCAATGAGGGAGACGAGTAGAGCTGTAAAAGCACCATCTTTAAAGACAGGTCTGTGGTTTCATATCCCTGCTCCACCACTTCCTAGCTGTGCAGCCTTGAAAAAGTTACTTCCCCTCTCTGAGCCTCAGTTTCCTCACCCACGCTATGGAGATATTCATTGTACCTTTCTTATTTGCTAATTAGTAAATGAATCTATTGGGCTTCCCAGGTGGTGCTAGTGGTAAAGAACCCACCTGCCAATGCAGGAGACACAAGAGACATGGGTTCAATCCCTGGGTGGGGAAGATCCCCTGAAGGAGGAAATGGCAATCCACTCCAGTATTCTTTTCTGGAGAATCCCATGGACAGAGGAGCCTGGTGGACTACAGTCCACGGGGTTGCAATGAGTCAGACACGACTGAAGGGACTTAGCACAGCACACAGCACAAATGAATCTATGGAGCAAAAACTGAAGGAATGGGCATTGTTTATTAAGATCAACATTATAAAACACCTGATCTGGTGCCTGGTCTGTGTAAAGTACTTAAAATAGAAATTCTACTTTTTAAAAATATTTGGTGGTTTATTAGGATCTTAGAACAGGAGCAAGTGCATATTAGGTGCACAATATTGCTATTAGATGAATGCCTTTAAATAAATGAAGGGAAAATTCTGTGGGTCTGTTTGAAATTTCTGCATTAGCCTCAATCTCAGGAGCATGGAGTTTCTGTTTCAGGTCAAAACTGCTCCCAAAACACAAACTGTGACTTGGGGTGCCATTTTTGACTATGCAGCTTTTAGGTGTACAGTATTGTAATTAGACATCTGTATACACTGCCAAGTGATCACCACCACCAGTCTAGTTTCCATCCTTCACCCACCCCTCAGCCCCTTCCCCTTGGTAACCACTAATCTGATCTCTGTAGCTATGAGATTGTATTCACTTTCTTTTGTTTGTTCACTTGTTTCAGTTTGTTTACATTTCACATTATGAGTGGAATCCTTCGATATTTGTCTTTCTCCATCTGACATTTTACACAGCACAATAAGGTCTATCCATATTTTTATATTAATAAATGGCAAGATTGCATTCTTTTTATGGCTGAATACTGTTCCTCTCCCTCTACTTCCTTCTTCAGGTATAATTGACATGCAGTGTGATATTAATCTCAGGCCATACACCATAATGACTCAGTAATTGTGTGTATATTCAGTATTTTTATTTGATAAATCTAATGATCCTAATTTCTGGCTACATGGGAATAGCTTCTCCATATTTGCCCTCTCCTCAAAAATAACATCTAAAAAAGTTAAAGTACTTTTTCCCTTTTAGACACTAAATTGAATTTAACCGGGCTTCCTGAGAGTAGGTCAGCACTCCCCACCCGCCCCACCCCACCCCACCCTGTCCCTTTATCCTTCAACCAGAGAGATTAGGGCTTCCGCAAATACTGTAAAAATCAGGGTATAAATGCCTTCCTGAACAATAGGCAATCAAAGCAAATGAACCC
The DNA here is from genome assembly GCF_029407905.1 of Bubalus kerabau. Taxonomy (NCBI): domain Eukaryota; kingdom Metazoa; phylum Chordata; class Mammalia; order Artiodactyla; family Bovidae; genus Bubalus; species Bubalus kerabau. The sequence continues at coordinate 59,761,382 of NC_073636.1, forward strand.
ACCGCCCCCCATGTGGTTAGTTTTTCTTTCTGTTTACTGCATCCTCTACTTAAATAAAGGACATAATGATACACTTGCTATTCTTGTCATTTTTGTTCTGTTTGATGCTTCATGATGTGCTCCTTATAAATGGCATTAAAAACATTCCTTGTCTGTCATGAGCGCCCTGAGGCACAAGCAACCTTGCTCAGCTCTCAAAAGTAATTAAAGACAATCAACCAAAAATGCAAGGGGTTTGTGGGACCCCAGATTCCAAACTCCACCCACATGAGGCAGGAGCCAGCCGTCCTGCAAAGACAAGCTATTTACATTTAACTCTTTGATGTCCTGGCTTCGGGTGCTCAAATTTATCAGAACTCACTGAGGATGGAAACATCGGAGAACTCCATCAAAGAACTAGTGGACAACACTGTCCTTTTAGGAGGGAAAGGAAAAACCAAACCAAAGCCCCAGCCCTGAACAACAGAACCCCTTTTCCCCCTTCGACTCTTTGCAGATTATTTCTAGCTCTCGATAAAGACTTAACAAGCAGCAAATAGAGAAGATAATGACAACATGAAAAATTTTCTTAAACCAACAACGGAAGGTATTTTTCTGAAACAACAGCCAGTAAAATTAGATCGAGGTACAGTTAGTTGCAGCAAAATCTTCATGCTTTAAAATCTTTTTTTCATGGCATGAAAGCCTTTAACCAATTTTCAAATACACAGAATACTGCTCCACATTTGTGTCATTCGGCAAAACTGTGGCAAGGGTTGTTTTCACTGGGGCAAAAGGAGCTGCAGATCCTGAGAAAGAAACTGAGAGAGAATCCTGTTTTCTCAGGAAATGCTGCTGGCTGGACAGGCAGAAAACTGGGTAGAAAACAGTTTAGAAGAGCAAAGCATCTCTCGCTCCCTGGGTGGGCACTTAAAAGGAAGCGGAAGGCAGAGAGGGCTCTAAGGAATTAAAAAAGGTTGAGTGGTCTTTTTTTAACAGGTTAAAGAGCTGAAATGCCCAGCGTTCCTCAGTCTTACCTGAAATCACAGCTGAAAGAGAATATTTTAGGCCAGATCTTTACAGTGAGTTTCACAAGCCTCTGTGCAAAGACAAGGTATTGAGGGAGAGTCGTGTCCCGTGCCAGAGTCTTGCCCAGATCTCTTTGCTTATTCAGTAAAGGAATATGCAATTTTGTCTATTTCCAATGCAATCCATCCTGTTGGGCAGGGTGGAGGTGGGGCGGGGATGGGGATTTCCAGGTTTTGATGAAGACTCTGGTTGAGTGATAATTTGGAAATCTAACCCCCTTCCATGGTGAAATCTGCCTAACCAAGTGTATCATGCCTGGTACCTGGGTCCTGTCCTGGGTTTGACCTCCCAACACAGCCGGGGGGCATCTCTGATGCTGGGTTTCCCGCGGGTAGAGTGACTGAAGAGGCAAGGTAACGCCAGCCAAAGAGAGGGTCACACCTCCAAACAAGGGCATGGACCCTCCTCCATTCATGCAGGATAAACACAGCCGGGGCTGTCATTCTCCCTTATGGGAGGGGGAAATTCCATGGCGCCAACCCTCTCAGGAATTTTGAACTCCTGGCTCACGGCGGGATTGGAGCTCATCACTCCATCCTTCCTTTGAGAATAGGTTCCAATTCAAAGTCACGTAGGCTCCTTAGCCATCAAAAATACCATCCAGACACTTTCCCAGCTCTGACTGACAGAAAGAGTTGATGAGGCACTGACAGGGTGAAGGCTTAGGGAAGCTGGTCCTCTCAGACCTGACGTTGGGGAGGACAAATTGGAAGGATTTCTTCTGAGGACATTTTGGCAACAGCTGTTAAGTTTTGAATGCACTCATTTTTGAACCCATTTCCATTGTTGGGAATGTAACAACAGCTTTAGTTACCTGTGGGAGAAGAATATTGCTTGTAGTCACGAGACTGAGCCCAACCTAAAAGTGTCCATTAGCGGGAGACTGGTTAAACTGTGGTTTGTCTCACTGAGGATTACTGATCCAGAGCCTACACATGAAAAGAGCAAAATGCAGAACAAAGTGTAGAGTATATGAACTTTCACTGTAAAAAGGGGAGATGCATATATCCAGCTGTGTGTATGTTTGCAAACATCAATGGAAGAAGATACAGGAAAATAGAGGAGTGGATGCCTCTGAGAAGAGAAATCTAGAAACGGGATGGTGGTGGTGAAGATGAAATGGGGGAGAAACTTTCCACTGTCATGTTTGGAAAAGGTGTTTCCTATATACATGCATTGTTTTATTAAAATTGGATTGAATTTTAAAAGGCTTGCATGCTCAGTCACTAGTCATGTCAGACTCTGCAACCCCCATGGACTGTAGCCCACCAGGCTCCCCTGTCCATGGGATTTCCTAGTCAAAAATACTGGAGTGGGCTGTCATTTCCTCCTCCAGGGGATCCTCCTGACCCAGGGATCAAACCCACATCTCCTGCATTGGCAGGCAGATTCTTTACCACTGAAGCTCCTTCCCTGGGAAACCCTTTAAATGCTTAAATACTTCTTAGTTCCAGCTTTGTTTTCTAACGATGACTTTATCCTGCAGCCCAGACGCAGCTTGGATATCATGTGAGCAGCAGTGATCCCAAAGCAAGGGCTGCTGCTTATTACTCTTGACAATTCCATTCCATCAGTTACTCGCTGTGATTTGCTGGGCTGAGTATTGTTTCTGAGTCTGACTTTGGGACCTCAGGGTAATTTGGTGCTCAGCTCAACTGTGAAAGGATTATGACTCCAGGGAAGGTATCAAAGATGAAATCATTTCTAACTATTGGCTCTAAGAAAAGGACTTCACCGAATGAAGAAAAGAGTGGATAATAAGATCTGAGACATCTTTTTTTCCTGGAATGACCCCAAATTGTCTGTTAAGAAAAAGAAAGTTTCTGGGTTGAAAAGGATGAGAAAATTTAAATGTTTGCAGTGAGGATGAGGACTGAACAGCTAAGTGCATTTTTATGCATTTTCATATGTGACGAAGCCTAGAGTGTCACCCAGGATTGGTCCCAGCTCTAAATATAAACTATTTAAGAGAAATGGCATCTTTTACCCTCCGTGAAACAAGTTATTCATCTTAAAGAGACAATTGGAAGAATGTACAAAAATAGAATGCACAAATATATTCATAACAATATTGCTTTAAAGAAGAAAAATGGAAACAATGTAAATGTCCATCAGTAGGGGGATTGCTTTAAGCAAACAAGGCTGCTCCCATATCACAGCAGTAGATAGCCATTTATAAGAGCATGTACATCAATATTTACTGATATGGAAAAATGTCAGTGAGGGTGGGTTATACCAGGTTGTGAAATACCATGCAGCCTATGGTCTTGCTGATCAAAAGCAGGGCTCTGTTTATGGCATGGGATGTATGATGTTACACACATAATCTTACAGAGAGAACACACAGAGAGGTCTGGAATGAGGCCATGAGGATTATTACTTTCTTTTTACCCAGCAAGTATGATTTCAGTTTTCTAGAAACAGAGTTTTTTGTTTGTTTGTTATTTTTAACTGCAAGAGAAAGGAGGAAAAAGCACGGTTTCAGGCTGTTGGAATGCTTGCCTAGAGGAGTTGGGGCCGCTGGTAGGAGGAGGATAAAGCAGAGAAGGACTTACTTTTTCTGTGTTCATTTATTCATTCATCCATTCCACCAATGTACATTGAGTGCCTATTATGTGCTTGAAAGACCAGCTCTGCAAAAATTCTAAGGGCTGAACAGATTAGAATCCCTGCGCTGCAAAATAATTCACAATGAACTCATGGACTCCAAGTCCTAAAGGAAGCAGGATACTGGTTAGGTTGAATGGCATGAAATTGCCAGCTTCTTAGGTCCAAAGCAGTGGGACACTGGCAGTCATGTGATTCAACAGCATCCAGTGAGCATTCTTTGGGGATATGGAACTCCCTGGCTCTTTCCCCCTTTTCCCTACCCTCACCCCCAAAGCATTGAGGGGGGGTTCTGCTTTGCTCTTGCTCTTGGCAAGGGCCAAGTCTGCTCCTGGGGGAGCGCACAAGTGCCTGGACATGAGCCAAGTGCTGGGCTGTAGGACTTGTTGAACATACTGCTCTTGTAATTAAGAGAGAACAGCTTTGGGGGGCAAACGGAATCTCGATCTTCCCTGGGCCGCACTGGGAGAGCCGAAGCTGGGAGGCCCTCAGGGGCGCGCGGTCCGAGTGGGCCGAGGAGACGGGCCTAGACGCCGGGCGGGGGTCCGCGCAGTGGCCGCGCGCGGTCCATCTGCGCCGCCAGCCCCTGACCTCCAATCTGTCACTCTCCCCGCTGAAAGGCGGCCGCGGAGAGGGGCGCCTCCCGTCCGCCTATTGAGAGCGTGAATGCAAAGTGGTCCAAGTTGACCCGCCGCCAGGCTCCGCGGCTCCAAGTCGGCGAGGCACCCTACAGTTTACACAGCCCGGCCTCAATGCCGCCTCCAGGCGCCCCATTCAGGGGGCCTGCATGCAAAAGAGCCGGCCATTAGATCATCGTAATTATCCCATTGACATCGCCCAGGGCCCCCGTGGGGGACGGGAGCCCATCAAACGCGTCTCTAATGAGGCGCTCCGGGCCCTTTGTGCGCCCGCGCCCCCCTCGCCCGCCGCCGCCCCGGCCGCAGACAGGCGGTCCCTTTCAGGCGCATTCACTCCCCGTGACCCCCGACCCCCAGGGTTATGACATCAGCAGCCCCGATTTGTGATCATTTTTATTGGCACACACTCAACGCTTGTTTCCTGTGTTTAACTCCGGCTCCCCCCGTCCCCACCGCACCCTCCTCCCCTTCTTGGGCTGCACTTATTGGAATCTAATAGGCGTCTGCGCAGCCCCACCAGTGAGCCCGCAGCGTTCTCACAGCGCGCCCTGGCCATTGTGCCAGCCTCCACTCATTATCTGAGCGGGGCTGCGCTAATCGCCCTGCGCTCGACAATCCCCAGCAGATGTCCACAACTTTATGAGTTTTAATTAAAATGTTCTACTTATTTTTTATCAATGCACTTTCCCCCCTAAAATTAAAAAGATGTTACTTCCTCGTAGTGTTTTGCAAATTACTCCTTCCTAAGGGTGATTAAGAGACGCTTATTTGGAACTAATCGGGTTTTTTCTTCTTTCCTTTTAGCGTGCTGCTGCTAAAGTTTTTTTTTTTTTTTAAGAATTAATTAAACTCGAGGTTTAAAAAGATTCTGTTTTTCTTATGTCACAACAACTCCATATAGCAAGGGGGACTGGGTCCGTTTCTTCCTTCTGATGCAAAAGATGGCAATTTACACGATCGCCTTCGTTTCAAACGTGGTTTGACAGAAAAACTCGACTTAGCGTTTTCAGTTCTCCCGTTTTCTTTCCAAACTGACTCAGTGAAGGACGTGATTGTCGCTTGGTGACTCCAAGTTTATGAAAGATCCACTTTAAACACAGCAGTTCGGGCTTTTTAAAGTACAAACTCGATACTCTCCCGCAAAACTTCTTCAGCACATATGGTTTTTAATGCAATTTTGTTTAACCACAATCATAATTTAATTTGCCATAAAACTGAAATGAAAGGACATTACAAACGAGCTTTTGACTTGAGTGTCAGTTAAAATAACCATTTGCCAAGAGGCCAGAACTTAGAGAAGACAGCATCATTTCATTGCAAGTTAGGCACCAGAGTTGGAATGGAAAAAGGAAAGAATTTGTTTGTTTGTTTTTTAAGGTAATTTGTTGTCTATGATTTTAAAATCTTAGAATTCATGTAAAATACACTGTTGTACGTGAATGAAAAGTAACTAACTTTCATGAAGAAGACACAATCAGAATAATATAAAGTGTGCTTTATACCTCATGGATAATAATTTCCAACTGATAAAAAATTGCTACCAGTAGTTGAGGAAGTGAAAAGTAAAGAAATAGGAGACTTTTCATTCCAATAAAACAATTTTCAAATAACCAGCTTTAGAAGATGTCTCCATTAACAAGATTCTTGGGATCTAACATGAAGAAAAAAAATTGGTAGCCATGCAAATTATTTTACCTTCTAATTATAATTTGCTTTAAGTCCTGCTAATGTTTCAGAGTCTTCATCTTATTTATGCCCCTGAGGCTTTGCGAGCAGTCTCACTAGAGAAGACTTTGAACACCAACTGCCTCTAAGTCATCTTGAAGCCCTCCCGATTTTCCCAAATGTTTCTCTCCTGTGACCCGTATCTCCATATACCTTCACTTCAAGGATGCAGAGAATCACCCCATTCTCAGGGCTTGGTAAAACAGAACTCACCGCTACAGCCCAACTGAATGCAACTAGATAGCTTTAACACACACGCACCATAAATCTACTTTGACCATTTCAACTGACAACAAATGCTAAGTTTTCTTGTCCTCCAACATCCAACCTAAATTTTCATTAGCAGCAATATTAAATCCTGAACTGAGTTCCACACCCCCTACACACACCCGGAGGGGAGAGCACAGGCATGACAAGTCTAGGCTTAGACTCTATAGAATTCCTGACTTTTCATTCCATGATCAGGTTGGGACAGTAATCGAATTTGACCACTAAAATCACCACTATTACTTCCAAATATACAACCACCGGGGAATGCTCCCTGTCAGCCCATTTGCAGACTTGAAATAGCACTTCAAGAGATGTCATCACATCTTTTTTATCCGGGGCTGGAGGATTAAAGGCAGTAGAAATGGAAACCGTGTGCCTTGCTAGGATTAGGTTTATACAAAATCCAAAGGCATATTGGAGCTGTTAGAAATGCAACCTCAGAACCGTAAATATTTAGCCATCTAGATCCCTCAGCGGGGTCTTCAGAGAACAGGTTTTCCCTGTTCGAGCCCAGTGGAGTCTGTCCAGCAGCTCACCTGCTTACTCTGCAAGAGACGTGCAGGACATCAGGACTCAGAAGATACTGTAGGGACAGTGCTGTCCAACAGACATATACCACGAGCCACAAGTGGGAGCCACGTGCGCCATTCTGAATTTTCTAGTAGACACATTTTTTTAAAAAAGGAAAAGAGCCAGGTGAAATTAATTTGAATAATATATCTACTTAACCCAGAATATACAAAATATTATCATTTCCATAACACCCATAAAAAAACTTATTAATGGGATATTTTACATTCCTCTTTTGGTATGAAACCTTTGAAATCAGTGTGTGTTTTACGCTCACAAGACATCTCAATTAAGACCAAACACACTTCATGTCCTTAAGGGCCATCACGGGGTGCTGATGGCTGTCAGAGTGGACAGCATCCTGTAGTCTAGCAAGAGAGAAACTGCCCACTCACCATCCCAACTACAGCGGCTTTCCCATTTCATGTGTCTGGCCCCTTACAGAAAGGTCTCACGCCCTCTGCTTTATTCCTTCTGCACTGTTTGAATAAGTTCTGTGGATGCGTTGGATTTTTCATTAGAAAAAAAAAGAGAGACACAAGAGAAAGATTTCAGTTTGCGTTTTGAGTTCACAATTGTTAACAAATCATCTGTCCCCATCTTGGTGGTCGAGGCACAGTGGCTGTGGAAGACTCTCTGGTCCCCTAAGCGCTTTCAGAAAGGTTGTTGATCTGAGGTCCCCTCCAGGAAAGATACGGATGCTATGAAGACCCCCAGCAAGAATTTCTTGGAGAACTTAAATTGATGGGGTTTGAGAGTGCCATTTTTTTTTTTTTTTTTTTTTTTTGCTTTCATCACATACCTTGTGGATCAAAAAGGTTGTGGGCTTCCCTCTCTGACTGCATGGTTATTTAGAGATAAGTTTACTCAGTTTTGGTCTCCAATAACGTAAGACACACGGGTTCAATCCCTGGGTCAGGAAGATTCCTTGGAGGAGGGCATGGCATCCTACTCCAGTATTCATGCCTGGAGAATTCCATGGACAGAGGAGCCTGGCACGCTATGGTCCACAGGGTCATGAAGAGTCAGACACAACTGAAGAGACTTAGCATACACACACAAATGAGATTCTATCATATGTTAATGAGTTTTCTATAATAAATTACTACAAACTGAATGGCTTTTTAAAAAATGCATTATCTTATAGTTCTGGAGGTCAGGAGTCCAAAACCCACATCAGTGGGCTAAAATCAAGGAGTTGGCAGGCTTGCACACCCTCCAGAGGCTCTGAGGAGAAACCGTCTCTTTCCTAGTGTCTGAGGCCACCTGCTTTTTTTGGCCTGTGGCCCCTTCTTTCAGCTTCAACGCCTGCAGCACACGTCTTCCAACCCCATCCCCTACTTCTCTCTGATCCTGGAATCATAAGCACCCTTGTGAGCCCACCCAGGTTATCCAGGATGATCCTCCCATCTCAAGATCCTTAACTTAATCGCATCTGCAAAGTCTTTTGCTACATCAGGTCACAAGGAAATGTAAAAATAAGTTGATAAATGTTTTCAAACCCAGCAGGTACTCACTAAATTGACATCCGAGCTTGATTCTAAGTTTGTAGACATCAGTTTGATAAATCAGACTACATTCTTGGGTCCAGGAAGTGAGGTGCTGCCGGGACACACCTGTCCATCAGCAGGTGTGACCTCTGGACTACTCCACAGGGTTGAAGCAGATAGGGAGCTGGAATCCTTCCTGGAGGAGGAGGGCTCAGCAGATTAGAGAAGGAAAAGCAGGCAGCCACATGAAGAACTAGCCTCCCTTCCTAGGCTGGAATAAAATCAATAAATCGATCATCAATGGCCGTTTCCTGAGCAGCTCCAATGTCCTCAGGAGAAGCAGGCTGAAAGGTACATGTGAGATGCTCAAGGTAGATAAGGGAGGCTCTGAGAGTGACCAGCCTGGCTCCAGACCCACTCTGCCACCTACCTCCCTGCCGAGTGACCCAGGGACGAATCCCTCAGTCTCCTTGGCCTTCTGTTTCTTCTTGTAATAGACTGCAGATAATCACGATGATGCATGAAAAGCACTTGGAACTAAATCTGGCAAACAGAGCTCCAGGGTTGGCTCCAGGATTTGCAGGGCCCAGTGCAAAATGAAAATCTGGGCTCTTGTGCAAAACGTATCAAGATTTTTTTTTTTTCAAAGTATTGAGAATTTCAAAACCGCAATAGCAGAGCATTACACGTGGCCCTTTTCTGTTCAGGGCTCTGTGCCGCTGCCCAGGTCATGCACCCAAGAAGTCAGAAAAAAGAATCATCCACAAAGAGGTGCAAGTAGGAGTACCTCGGCAGGGGAGCCGGGATCGTCTGGGGCCGGGTGGGGGTTGGAGCCAAATCAGGAGATTCCATGGGGCATCTCTTTGAATGGCCTCAGCTAAAGCCATCCTGGCTTCTTGTCCTGCACACAGACACATGCTTCTGTAGCTGGAGGTCAGTGTCCAGAGAGGGCAAGTAACTTGCCCAAAGTGATGACTCTGGTGACAGAGAGAAGCCCAGGACCCGAGTTCTCCCCTTCCAGCAGCAATGACCTTGAGCAAACCACAATACGCCTTCTGAGCCCGTGTGCCTCATCCAGTTGTTCCACATTCATTTATACCACAAATCTCAGTGGCAAGCCATCCACTGGCTTAGCCTGACTCCAGCCCAGCAAGGAGCATGGCAGCCTGGCCTTATGGTCCTTACATTCTAAGGGGAACCAGACCACAGACCACTAAGTGAATGTACAGCCGAGATCATTCAGGATGGTGTGCAGTGCCAAAAAGACAATGAAACCACCGGATTGATGGTGAGTAAGTGGGGATGTGGGCAGGAGGGGAGTTCAGACATAGCTCCAGGGAAGCAGGGCCTAAGATGAGGATGCTGCTGCCCTGGAGTTATTGACGGGCCCTGCTGGAGCCAATACAGTCCGGGAGGCAGAACATAACCTCCCAGGCAGGGTGTTGCCCTCTGGTTGAGAAAAACCCTCTAGAGAAGGAGGCATGGGGGTTCCTAGATTCTGAGGAGGTGACAGCTGAGCAAAGACTTGGTTGAATATCTGAGGGAAGAGGGACTCATGCAAATGCAAGGGCCCTGAGGACAGAGTGAGACTGGCGCCTTAGAACAAGGGGTCAGGAACTCCTCTGGCTGGCCACTTGATTTTATGAATAAAGTTTTATTTGCAAACAGCCACACCCACTCATTTGCAGCCTTTCAAGGGCAGAGCTGAGCAGCTGCAACAGAGACCAGATAGCTTGTAAAGAGGGTTGACCAAACTGTCCGTTTTTGCCTAGGATCAAGGGGTTCCTGGGGCTTCGCTGGTGGCTCAGACAGTAAAGAATCCACCCGCGGTGCAAGAGACCTGGGTTCCATTCCTGGGTTGGGAAGATGGCCTGGAGGAGGCCATGGCAACCCACTCCAGTATTCTTGCCTGGAGAATCCCCATGGACAGAGGAACCTGGCAGACTACAGTCCATGGGGTTGCAAAGAGTCAGACAAGACTGAGTGACTAAGCACAAGGGGTTCCTGGGAACGCAGTTGTCAGTGGTAGCGCTAGGAGAGCAACCACAAACCACAACACGTAAAATATTTACCATCTGGTCCTTTACAGAAAGAACTTGCCACCCCACACCCCCCACCACACCACCCCCGCCTTGGAGCCACTGAAGGCAGCTCAGTGTGGCTGGAGCCGAGTGGTGGGAGGTGAGACAGCAAAGACAGGCAGGTGGTGTAGAGACAGGCGCTGGGGGTGTGTGCGCGGTAACTATGCTACCCGCCCCTTCCGGATGTTGGCGGCACTGTCACGTGGGCAGCGTCCACCAAGTGTCTGCCGGGCCTGGGCTCAGAGGAAGCCCCAGATAATAAAGTGGGCCTTGTTGGTACGATATTTATCACCTCCATGGTAGGTGTTGTCCCCCGTGTGCCTCGGCTCCGCCACTGCCTCGAGATCCCAGGGCTTGCTGTCAATTTGTACCCCATCTGGGAGATGCAGGGCGCCCGCCAGAAATCAACTTCAGGAACCAGAACTCCAGAATCTGCCACATTTCACTCAGACATCAAAACACCCAACCATGAAAACACAAGGGGAGGGGAGCACGTGTGCAAATGAGACACGGTCCTGCGCTGACCTTCACCAGGAGCCTTTCCTACGACATCCGCAAAGGTGCAGAGGTGCCCGAGATGTCGGCAGTGTGGAAGGAAATACTGACATTAATTCTAAAGAACAAAGTTCTGTTTTATTTACTTTTATCCAGAGCAGGACATTTTCAGCATAAGCTCGCTGTCCTGACCACCACAAAGCAGACAGTATTTTCCCACACGTGGCTGAGCTCTTTCCTCTAAAAAAGGAGGTTGGGGGGTGGGGGTGATGGGCATGTGTGGCTCTTCTGTGTGTTTCTGGAAGAACTGCCTTCAAATGGGGGCGCTGACAGCTGTGTACAATCCGGTTTGTGACTTTGGATGATTCTTTTTTTTTTTTTTCCTAAGTCTGAAACACCTGGATGCATCAGGAAGGGGAAAGAAATGAACTTTGGAGTGACCTGAAAGATTAGGGGTTTGCATGTCAAATAAAAGTTAGGGGGTTAGGAAGGAGGGACACTCAGGATTGACATTATAAACTGTCAGATTCTTGTTTTTTAATTTTACTTTTGGCTGCGCTGAATCTTCATTGCTGTGCACAGGCTTTCTCTAGTTGTGGCAAGCAGGGTCTATTCTCTAGTTGCGGTGTGCCGGCTTCCCATTGCGGTGGCCTCTCATTGCAGAGCATGGGCTGTAGGGCACACAGGCTTCAGTAATTGTGGTTTATTGGCTTTAGGGCTTGGGCTCAGTAGTTGTGGTACATGGGTTTAGTTGCCCCAAGGCTCGAGGAATCTTCCCAGACTAGGGATTGAACCCACATCTCCTGCATTGGCAGGAGGATTCTTAACTACCAGACCACCAGGGAAGTCCTAAACTGTCAGATTCTTTTATTTACTCATTCAACAAATGTTGAAATGTTCAATGGAAGGTTCCATAAACCAGGTCCTTTGGAAACGTGAGAATAAGTCTACCAATCCCATCCAGCATTTGGCAGTGGTCATAGACTACTGACTCTAAAGATGCAGACCAGGGCCTGGGATGGGCTTTTATCTGTCCCACATGGTATTGGCTGGTATTTTTTTTTAAGTGGGTTATTTGCCAATATTAAATATGAGAAGGAGTTTTAAGAGTTGGAAGATTCAGGAACATGGAGCCTGCATTCCCACTAGGCAGCTGCGGTGGGAGTTGAATGATGGCTGCTCCCTAAAGGCCAGTGTTTGTGAGTTGGGCAAGATTTTACCCTTCAGGGGATACTCAGTAACATCTGGAGACATTTTTCTTATTACAGATTGGGGGAGGGTGCTACTGGCATCCTGTGGGTGGAGGCCAGGGGAAGTCTTCTGTGAAGAAGACTGAATGTCCATAGGGCCTAAGGTGGGCAGCCCTGCAGTGGGCAGCATGCAGGGCGCAGTTTGCCGCAGTCCCCACCACTCCCTACTGCATCCCAGAGTGTGAACCCAAGAGTGAGTTGTCCTTTGTCATCTTACATGGGGTCCCTTCATTAGATCTCATTATTCTCTGGTCCTCCTATTGGAACAGATGTTTTTACTTTTGACTCTGTGGCCAGTTCCCACGCATGCCCACCCATGCCTCCCCCTGCAAGCCGGTCATCTTTCTATAACTTAAATCAGATCCTGTTACTCCACCATCCCTCAGACTAGACTATGGAATGTGGGTGTGTGCTCAGTTGTATCCAACTCTGCAACCCCACGGACTAGCTTGCCAGGCTCCTCTGTCCATGGAATTCTCCAGTCAAGAATACTGGAGTGGGTTACCATTGCCTTCTCTAGGGAATCTTCCTAACCGAGGGATCGAACCCAAGCCTTCTGCGTCTCCTGCATTGGCAGGCATATTCTTTACCACTGTGCCACCTGGGAAACCTCAGACAATGAAATGGATGCTTCCTATTGGAGATAAAAGAGAAAAAATGTAGAAGGAGTCTGGACAACTGACAGTACAGTCTGAGCTACTACACTGAGATATAAAAGAGAAACCAGCCTCAGCCACTGTTAGTCAGATCTCTGTTACAACAGCTACTGTAGTAACCTAATAAGATAAGTTAGTGTCAGAGGCTCAAGGGTGTGACCCTGGCTCACTTAATGTGTGGCCTTAGGCAGGTCCTTTGATTGACATCTTTGACTTCATTTCAATTCAGTTCAGTTCAGTCGCTCAGTTGTGTCTCTTTGCGACCCCATGAACTGCAGCATGCCAGGCCTCCCTGTCCATCACCAACTCCCGGAGTTCACTCAAACTTTGATGCCATCCAGCCATCTCATCCTCTCTCGTCCCCTTCTCCTGCCCCCAATCCCTCCCAGCATCAGAGTCTTTTCCAATGAGTCAACTCTTCACATGAGGTGGCCAAAGTACTGGAGTTTCAGCTTCAGCATCAGTCCTTCCAATGAACACCCAGGACTGATCTCCTTTAGGATGGACTGGTTGGATCTCCTTGCAGTCCAAGGGACTCTCAAGAGTCTTCTCCAACACCACAGTTCAAAAGCATCAATTCTTCGGCACTCAGCTTTCTTCACAGTCCAACTCTCACATCCATACATGACCCCTGGAAAAACCATAGCCTTGACTAGATGGACCTTTCTTGGCAAAGTAATGTCTCTGCTTTTGAATATGCTATCTAGGTTGGTCATAACTTTCCTTCCAAGGAGCAAGCGTCTTTTAAGTTCATGGCTGCAATCACCATCTGCAGTGATTTTGGAGCCCCCAAAAATTAAGTCTGACACTGTTTCCACTGTTTCTCCATCTATTTCCCATGAAGTGATGGGACCGGATGCCATGATCTTAGTTTTCTAAATGTTGAGCTTTAAGCCAACTTTTTCACTCTCCTCTTTCACTTTCATCAAGAGGCTTTTTTTAGTTCCTCTTCACTTTCTGCCCTAAGGGTGGTGTCATCTGCATATCTGGATGCTTGTCATCAAATGCCAGCTGCCAGCAAGGGGTCGGGTTGCTCTCAGCTCCTGGAGGCCACTCCCAGGTCTTTAATGGGTGGCCCCTTCATCAGCAACAAAAGATGATCTTTCAATGAGTCCTTCTCACATATTGGATCTCTCTCACTTACTTCTCCTTCTGCTACTAGTCAGAGAAAACTCGGATTTCCAGGGGCTCATATGATTAGAATGGGCCTGTCCAGGTAATCTCCCTTTTGATTAACCCAAAGTCGACTGATGAGCAGCCTTAATTACATCACAAAATCCCTTTTGCAAATTGCAACCACTCAGCCCTGATGGAAATGGTTCTTGGACAATCACACAGTTGGAACCAAGAATGCTCAAGTTCATTCTCCTAGGAAACATTTGATCCTGCTTCCAATCATCTCCATTCCACTCAAGTTTTCCATTTTGGGGGGAAACTCATTTTATGCCCAAAGTTTTCCTATCTCAACATTCTAAAGTCACTATTGTTGACAACTCACCCAAACTTCTCACGAAATGCAGCCACACTCATCTGTCAGAGAGAAGGCATCCTTTCAGACACCTTGACCACCTTTTCATCACAATCTGCAGGCATCTGTCAAAATGTACTGTACCTTATAAATATGTATAATGCCACTTCTCATATTTTGTGCTAGGAGAGGGTATCAATGCTACAATTAATTAGTCTAATTTGCATTCAAGACTATACATAATTAATTTCTTCATTAAAAGCTTTCAACATTTCTTTGAGGAAAGTGCAAAAGATCATTGATGAGGTTTGAAGAAGCAATTAGTAATAAAATATGTCAATGCTGGAATGGGAAAATAGTAACAGAAGAGCCCCACGCCATTCAAAGCTGGGATGATCCTGTGACTTAGAGATGTTTGTTTTTCACCAAATCTGTTCCAGGTTGTCATTTTCAGGTAAAGAGGATTCTTCTCATTTATTCTTCCTCCTCAAGCTGTTTTTCCCCTTCTGTGGTTGTCTATGAGCTGCTGGAGAAGAGCTTTAATCAGACATATCTGACAAACAGACGGTACTTGGCCTTTCCTTATAGTGTCCTTATGGGCAGACTACTGGACAAATCAAGTGTATTCCTCTTCATGTAACCAATGCCGCAATATTGATTGAGAAAATAATATTAATTACAGGGACTCCCACAGAAGTCCAGTGGTTAAGACTCCACCTTTCAGTGCAGGAGGTGTGGTTTTGATCCCTGGTTGGGGAGATAAGATCACACATGTCTTGTGGTCAAACAACCAAAACATTATATAGAAGCAATATTGTAACAAATTCAATAAAAATGTAAAAAAAGATCCACATAAAAAAATAAAATAATAATAAACTTTACTGGGTGCTTGCTATTTCTCAGGCACCACTAAAAGTTTTACATGCATTATTTCATTCCATGCTCACAATACAACATTCTACTGTTATCACTCCCCATTCAGTATGCTAGGACTGTGTGTGTTCCGTTGTGTGCGACTCTTTGCAACCCCATGGACCCCCGCATGCTATTCCCTCCAGGCTCCTCTGAAAAGTGTCGCCATATTGTGGCCTGGCCCAGGGTCCAAACTGGCTCCTGTGTTTACCATCAGTGACAGGGGTTGTGAAAAAGAACATACAACCTACAAAGCTGAAAATACGTATTATCCGACATTGTATTAATTTCCTGTTGCTGCTAAAACAAGTTGCCACAAACTTGGTGCCTTAACACAAATGTATTATCTTACAATCAAAAGTTGCAATGGGTCCCACTAGACTAAAAATCAAGGTCTTGACCCAACATTGTAAATCAACTATGCTCCAATATAAATTTTAAAAATTTTAAACTAAAATTGTTTAAAAATAAAATAGAATCTAGGTATTTACAGAGCCTTCTGGAGGCTCTGGGGAGAATCATTTCCTGGCCTTTTCCAGCTCCTAGAAGCTCCCACATTCTTTAGCTCATGTACCTACCCTGTGTTTTCACAGCCAACAATAGCCAGTGGAGCTGTTCTCTGCTGCATTCCGGCACTACACCTCCTGCCTCCCTTGTTCCCTTATAAGGATGCTTGGGATTCCATTAATCCCACTGGATAATCTAGGATAATCTCCCTATCTCAAGGTCCTTAACCCAATCACATCTGCAAAGTCCTTTTTGTAACAAAATAAAACATATTCCCAGGTTCCAAGGATTAGGTTACAGACACTGAAGGCCACTGTCCCCCTGAACAGAAGTCCTTTGCAGAAAAAAAAAAAAAAAAAAACTCTTCATAAGGAAGCTGTTTAGCTAGTTGATAGTCTTATCTTCCAGGAGCATATATGTCCTGCAGCAAGCAATTCTGTTTAGTTTGGTTTCTGTATGGTTTAACACAAACACAGGGATTTCGGTTGACTTCAGTTCTCAAATGTCTAGGGTGTAGTAGGTGTTCAAATATTTGTTGAGTGGATGGATGGATGGATGTATAGATAGATGGATGAATGGATGGATGGTTGGATGAATAAGTGGATGGATACATGGCAGCATGACTTGTCTAAGGTCCTGTTGCTATTAATAGCCAGTAGAAGAACCAGGATTTGAATTCAGGGCTGTTTGACTCCAACAGTTCACTCATTCCAACATCCTTACAACTGATGGTCTCTCAGGGTAGAGGAAAGGCAGTATCTCTTCCCAATTTACCTACTTACATTTTCTTAGCATTTACGTCAGAACTATTTTCTTAATTTAAACCTGCAGTGGACTGAAGTTTTGCTGTATAACTCACAGGCAATCAGAAAAGCAAAAAATCTTCTATCTATGCTAATTATTGTTGTTCTTAACTAACTTCTACATTAGTTAGGGCAGAGATGCCACCTAGCCTAAACTCAGTTCAATTCAGTTGCTCAATCGTGTATAACTCTTCGTGACTCTATGGACTGCAGCATGCCAGGCTTCCCTGTCCTTCACCAATTCCTGGAGCTTGCTCAAACTCATGTCCATCAAGTTGGTGATGCCATCCCACCATCTCATCCTCTGTCATCCCCCTTCTCCTGCCTTCAATCTTTCCCAGCATCAGGGTCTTTTCAAATGAATCAGTTCGTCGCATCAGATGGCCAAAGTATTGGAGTTTCAGCTTCAGCATCAGTCCTTCCAATGAATATTCAGGACGATTTCCTTTAGGATGGACTGGTTGGATCTCCTTGCAGTCCAAGGGACTCTCAAGAGTCTTTTCCAATACCACAGTTCAAAAGCATCAATTCTCTGGTGCTCAGCTTTCTTCATAGTCTAGCTCTCACATCCATACATGAAAAATAACCATAGCTTTGACTAGATGGACCTTTGTTGGCAGAGTAATGTCTCTGCTTTTTAATATGCTGTCTAGGATGTCATAGCTTTTCTTCCAAGGAACAAACATCTTTTAATTTCATGGCTGCAGTCACCATCTGCAGTGATTTGGGAGCCCAAAAAATAAAGTCTCTCATTGTTTCCCCATCTATTTGCCATGAAGTGATGGGACCAGATGCCATGATCTTAGTTTTCTGAATGTTGAGTTTTAAGCCAACTTTTTCCACTCTCCTCTTTCACTTTCACCAAGAGGCTCTTTAGTTCTTCTTCACTTTTTGCCATAAGGGTGGCAGAAACCTTACTGCCATAAGGGTGGAAGAAACATATCTGAGGTTATTGATATTTCTCCCGGCAATCTTGATTCCAGTTTGTGCTTCATCCAGCCCAGCATTTCTTATGATGTACTCTGCATAGAAGTTAAATAAGCAGAGTGACAATATACAGCCTTGATGTACTCCTTTCCCAATTTGGAACCATGTTGTTCCAAACTGTTGTTCCATGTCCAGTTCTAACTGTTGCTTCTTGACCTGCAAACAGATTTCTCAGGAAGCAGGTAAGGTGGTCTGGTGGTATTCCCATCCTTTTAAGGATTTTCCACCGTTTGTTGTGATCCACACAGTCAAAGGCTTTGGCATAGTCAATAAAGCAGAAGTAGATGTTTTTCTGGAGCTATCTTATTTTTCCTATGATCCAACAGATGTTGGCAATTTGATCTCTGGTTCCTCTGCCTTTTCTAAATCCAGCTTGAATATCTGGAAGTTCACGCGTCATGTACTGTTGAAGGCTTGCTTGGAGAATTTTAAGCATTACTTTACTAGCATGTAAGATGAGTGCAATTGTGCAGTAGTTTGAGCATTCTTTGGCATTGCCTTTCTTTGGGATTGGCATGAGAACTGACCCTTCCCAGTCCTGTGGCCACTGCTAAGTTTTCCAAATTTTCTGGCATATTGAGTGCAGCACTTTCACAGCGTCATCTTTCAGGATTTGAACTAGCTCAACTGGAATTCATCACCTCCACTAGCTTTGTTCGTAGTGATGCTTTCTAAGGCCCACTTAACTTCACATTCCAGGATGTCTGGCTGTAGGTGAGTGATCACACCATCGTGATTATCTTGGTCATGAAGATATTTTTGTATAGTCTTCTGTGTATTCTGGCCACCTCTTCTTATATCTATATCTTATATCTTATATCTTATATCTTATATCTTATATAGCTATGTTAGGTCAGTACCATTTCTGTCCTTTATCGAGCTCATCTTTGCATGAAATGTTCCCTTGGTATCTCTAATTTTCTTGAAGAGATCTCTAGTCTTTCCCGTTCTATTGTTTTCCTCTATTTCTTTGCACTGATCACTGAGGAAAGCTTTCTTATCTCTCCTTGCTATTCTTTGGAACTCTGCATTCAAATAGGTGTATTTTTCCTTGTCTCCTTTGCCTTAAGCGTCTCTTCTTTTCTCAGCTATTTCTAAGACTTCCTCAGACAACCATTTTTTCTTTTGGCATTTCTTTTTCTTGGGGTTGGTCTTGATCACTGCCTCCTGTATGATGTCATGAACCTCTGCCCATAGTTCTTCATGGACTCTATCAGATCCAGTCTCTTGAATCTATTTGTCACTTCCACTGTATTGTTGTAAGGGATTTGATTTAGGTCATATCTGAATGGTCTAGTGGTTTTCCCTACTTTCTTCAATTTAAGTCTGAATTTGGCAGTAAGGAGTTCATGATCTGAGCCACAGTTAGCTCCCAGTCTTGTTTTTGCTGACTGTATAGAGCTTCTCCATCTTTGGCTGCAAAGAATATAATCAGTCTGATTTCGGTGTTGACCATCTGGTGATGTCCATGTGTAGAGTCTTCTCTTGTGTTGTTGGAAGAGGGTGTTTGCTATGACCAGTGCATTCTCTTGGCAAAATTCTATTAGCCTATGCCCTGCTTCATTCTGTACTCCAAGGGCAAATTTGCCTGCTACTCCAGGTGTCTCTTGACTTCCTACTTTTGCATTCCAGTCCCCCATAATGAAAAGGACATCTTTTTTGGGTGTTAGTTCTAGAAGGTCTTGTAGGTCTTCATAGAACTGTTCAACTTCAGCTTCTTCAGCATTACTGGTTGGGGCACAGACTTGGATTACTGTGATATTGAATGGTTTGCCTAAGAAACAAACAGATCATTCTGTTGTTTTTGAGATTGCATCCAAGTACTGCAATCGTTTCAGACTTTATTGTTGACTATGAGGGCTACTCCATTTCTTCTAAGGGATTCTTGCCCACAGTAGTAGATATAATGGTTATCTGAGTTAAATTCACCCATTGCAGTCCATTTGAGTTCACTGATTCCTAAAATGTTGATGTTCACTCTTGCCATCTCCTGTTTGACCACTTCCAATTTACCTTGATTCATGTACCTAATATTCCAGGTTCCTATGCAATATTGTTCTTTACAGCATCAGACTTTACTTCCATCACCAGTCACATCCACAACTGGGTGTTGTTTTTGCTTTGGCTCTGTCTTTTCATTCTTTCTGGACTCATTTCTCCACTCTTGTCCAGTAGCATATTGGGCACCTACCGACCTAGTGAGTTCATCTTTTGGTGTCATATCTTTTTGCCTTTTCATACTGTTCATGGGGTTCTCAAGGCAAGAATACTGAAGTGGTTTGCCATTCCCTTCTCCAGTGGACTACGTTTTGTCAGAATTCTCCACCATGACCAGTCCATCTTGGGTGGCCCTACATGGCATGGCTCATAGTTTCATTGGTTTAGACAAGTCTGTGGTCCATGTGATCAGATTGATTAGTTTTCTGTGATTGTGGTTTTCAGTCTGTCTGCCCTCTGATAGAGAAGGATATGAGGCTTATGGAAGCTTCCTGATGGGAGAGACTTAGTGGGGGAAACTGGGTCCTGTTCTGATGGGCGGGCCATGCTCAGTAAATCTTTAATCCAATTTTCTGTTGATGGGTGGGGCTGTGTTCCCTCCCTGTTGTTTAACCTGAAACCAAACTATGGTGAAGGTAATGAAGAAAATGGCGACCTCCTTCAAAAGGTCCCATGCATGCACTGCTGCACTCAGTGCCTCTGACCCTGCAGCAGGCCATCGCTGACCTGGAGACTCCTGGACACTCACAGGCAAATCTGGATCAGTCTCTTGTGGGGTCACTGTGA
Source organism: Bubalus kerabau (assembly GCF_029407905.1). Classification (NCBI taxonomy): domain Eukaryota; kingdom Metazoa; phylum Chordata; class Mammalia; order Artiodactyla; family Bovidae; genus Bubalus; species Bubalus kerabau. The sequence goes on from NC_073636.1 coordinate 59,781,693, forward strand.
GCGCAGTTTCTCCTGGGTCCTGGTGTACACGAGGTTTTGTTTGTGCCCTCCAAGAGTCTGTTTCCCCAGTCCTGTGTAAGTTCTGGCGGTTCTATAGTAGGGTTAATGGTGACCTCCTCCAAGAGGGTTTATGCCACACTCAGGTCTGCTGCACCTAGAGCCCCTGCCCCTGTGGCAGGCCACTGCTGACCTGTACCTTCACACTCAAACACTCAAAGGCAGGTCTGGCTCAGCCTAAGGGAGACCATAAAATTAGAAATCAAGATCTGATCTTGCTTCTCTTTCTTTCTGCACATCTTCCTTCCCTCCTCCCCATTCTTTCACCTACAATGTGTTACAGCAGAAGCTCCAAAGGGAAGATGTTGGCTTTGTCTCCTCTTTAGTCATTCAACAAACACTTGCTCAGTCAACAAATTACCTGGATATTCAAGTGTCTTCTTTGTCTCTTGATGGCATCCACAATACACCTTCCTTTCCCAGGGCCCACTTATAGGAGGGAGGAGAAAAGGTGACAGTCCTGAGCTCTCCTAGAATGAGGTCACCTGCTGCTTGTTGATTAAGAGAAGATAAACTAAGCCACTTTACCCCTCTCTGACCTTCCTTTCCTCCTCATTTAAACAACAATAACCGTATCTCATAGAGTGGACATGAAGACACTCTACTCCTACTCCATTTTAAGTAAATGTTTGATTGAAGCATAGCATCCAGTAAGTCTGCACAACATTTTGAATGAAAGACCTGGACTGACTTATAAGCCATTGGGCACAGGGTTATTTGTTCATTCATACATACACACATACATACAGCAAATATTGACTAACCACCTGCCAGTGTCTAGCACATGTTTCGGAGCCAGGCTTACATTAGAAAACAAAACCTGGTCATGCAATCTCATCCTTCTGGGGCTTACAATGAAACAAAATTTTAAAATAAAACATAGGGGGTAAATTGCCTGGAGAAAAATAAAGCGGGGTGAGAGGGACTAAACCTGAGCATAGAGGGGTGGTCAGGATGACATTAGTGGGAAACTTTGGAGGTGAGCAATGCAGCCTGTGGCTCTTTGGGACCTGCAGGCAGAGGGGACAGCAGCCATTGTTGAGAGCAGGACTGATGGGTTCCAGAAACACGAGGGGGCCAGTGTGGCTGAATGGAACAAGGAGAGGGCAGGTGGGATGTAAGGGGGGCCGGATCTAGGGTCCTGGGGCTGCTGTAAGAGCCTTGGTTTGACTCTGTGTGAAAGAGGAGTTGCAGGAGCAGGGATGAGATGATACCTGGGTTGACAGGGTTCCTCCAGCTGCCAATTGGACAGCCAGTGAGGAGCCCAGTGGAGGCTACTCTGAAACTGTTATGCTCTCTATGGACTCTTGGACTTCCCAGGCGGCACTAGTGGTAAAGAACCCTCCTACCAATTCAGGAACATAAGAGACATAGATTCATTCAGTCCCTGGAGGAGGGTATGGCAACCTACTCCAATATTCTTGCCTCCCCATGGAGAGAGGAGGCTGGCTGGTTACAATCCATGGGGTCACAAAGAGTCAGACACGACTGAAGTGACTTAGCACACACACTATGGACTCTTTCTGCTGTAAGAGAAAACCTTGAGAAAGAACTCTGCATATTTATTCTTTGCAGCACATATCATATGTCCACATACCTTACACACTGATATACACACATTACCCTATAGGATTGGGTGCGCAAACCTACACTCTACGGAGATCTCATGGATTTCCTAGGTTAAGTTTTGCCATAGAAGATGTTTGCCCTCCTCACCAGCTTTAGCATCTCACCCTAGCATTATGCCACTCAACTCGATACACCTTGTTATTATTATTCAGTCACTAAATCATGTCTGACTCTGTGCGACCACAGTGGACTGCAACCCGCCAGGTTCCTCTGTCCATGGGATTCTCCAGGCAAGAATACTGAAGTGGGTTGCCATTTCTTCCTCCAGAAGATCTTCCTGACCCAGGGACTGAACTCACATCTCTTGTGCCTCCTGCATTGGCAGGCGGATTCTTTACCACTGAGCCACCAGGCAACATGAGAACAGGGAAACTAAAGATGATTAAGAGACAATCCCTTCCCTGGGGGTTCAGGGACAATTTAGAAATGTTTGACTGTTTATTTACATGCATGGCATTCATTTCTGAAGTTTTGCCAGGTTAAATAATCAACACATAAAGGATTTAAAAAATAAACAGAAACATCATGATGAGTGGCGGTGAGCTGGGGCCAGGAGGGGTGATTGTCCAATGAAGTCTAGAGTCCAATGAAATCCCAAACAGCAGTCACACCACGCCTCCAGCCAGCCTTAAGTAAAACAACCAATAACCACAAACCACACAAAATTGAGAAGCATTGAGCTCGAGTCTCAGCTCCAACAAAACCCTCCAGAAATCATCCTCTGGCTGTAGCTTCTCCGCTGGGGAGAGAGATTATTGGGTGGGAACTGAAGATCAGCTCCAAAAACCCCATTATCCCGGGGGTCCCTGCAGCCCCCAACCCTTACACCTTACTCTCTGCCCTTGGAAGCCGTGGGAAAGTAGCCCCAAAGACCTTATTGCTCAGACCTTATTGGCCATTAAATTGCACCCCAAACCCAAAAGAGAGTGAGTTCAGAATTGGGGGATCAGGTGAAGATCAGAGAAGATGGGGAATCCTTCTGCATAGTTAATCATGATGCTTCAATTTTCCAAAGTTCCCACTCAAACAATAAAGGGATTTATACATCGGCTCAGAATCAAAGAAGTCAAGAACAGTGTTAGTTTCAGGCAAGGCTCAGCCCAACACTCATGCATACCCTCAAGGGCTTGATTCCTCTCCACCTCTCCTTTCTTCCTTCTGCAGTGGGTTTGTCCCTAGGCTGTACTGAGCAATTGCCAGCAGCTCATCTTTCCGTCTTTGGTAGCAAAATAGTGCACTCAGTTTTTAAACACCAAATCCTCACATTCCACACATGACGCAGCCCAAAAGAGCTTTATTTTCCCAGAACCCCTATAAATATCACTTCCTATCAGATTTTTAAAATGATATTTAAAGTTTTTTTCAGAACCGTTTTAGATTTACAGAAGAAATTTTCAAACATAGTACTGGAGTTCCCATATACCCCCCAAACTGTTTCTTCTATATTTAACATCTTAGATGAGTATGTGTCACAATTAATAGCCAGTATTGATACATGATTATTAATTAAAGTCTAAACTATATTCAGGCTTCCCTGGTGGCTCAGATGATAAAGACTGCCTGCAATACAGGAGATGTGAGTTCGATCCCTGGGTTGAGGAGGTCCCCTGGACAAGGGCATGGCAACACACTCCAATATTCTTGCCTGGAGAATCCCATGGACAGAGGAGCCTGGCAGGCTATAATCCATGCGGTTGCAAAGAGTCAGACATGACTGAGTGACCAACACTCCCTTAACTTTTCCCTAATGTTCTTTTTCTGGTCCAGGATCCCACCCAGGACACTATATGACATGTAGTCATAGTGTCTCTTTAGGCTGTGCTTAGCTATGAGAGATTCTCATTTTCCTTGTTTTTGATGATGGTTTTAAGGAGGACTGCTCTGCTATTCCCTACACTGTCCCTCAATTCAGATTCAGATTTGTCTCGTGTTTTCTCATGTGTATCCTGGAATGGTAAGTTTGAAGGAGGAAGACCCCCCCCAGGTAAAGTGCCCTTCTCATCACATCCTAAGGAATGTCCACACTATCTCTGTTGACCTATATCACCTGCCTGAGGTCATATCTGGCAGGTTTCTCTAACAGTAAAGTTACTCTTTTTTCACTCTTTCCATCCTGTGCTCTTTGAAGGGCTATTGCTAGGAGCAACTCACACTTAAGGATGGGAGGGTTATGCTCCATCTCCCTGGGGGTGAAGTATCTACATAAATTATTTGGAGTTTTTCTGCATGGGAGATTTGTCTATTTTAATGTATTTATTTATTCATTGCTCAATCATTTACTTATATCACTGTGGATTTTACGTCCTCTCATTTTATACTCTGGATTATAGTCCAACATTACTTCACTTTTCTGCTCAAATTGTTCAAGCTTTGACCATTGGGAGGTTTCAGTTAGCTCTCGTGTCCCTTCGATATACAACCCCCCCCCCTTTTTTTTTAACAAATCCTTACATCCTGGCATTGTACAATGCTTCAGGCTCATCTTGTATATTTCCCACTGGGGTCCTGGGATCAGCAATTTTTCAAGGAACCCTGGTTCCTTTTAGTTGAGAATGGCACTGGAAACCAAGGTCTAGACTCTAGTTTGGCTTGTTGTTACTGGGGAATCATTGCTTCTAGGCCCTCTCAGCTGACAGAGCCAAGAAAATATATGTACCCTTCACATCTTCTTAATGTTGACTTGGTGATGTGCGCATCCACTGAGCCAGTCCCTGTGCCCAGGAGGCCAAACTTGATGACTGATTTTATCCAATCAGGGCCCACACTAAGGCAGGTGATATGAACCTCTTGACTCAAAAATTCAGGGTTAAGAACAGAGGAGGTATGGTTTCTCTGAAAACAGGCAAGATTCTCCTAAGGAAGGGTAGAAATTGGTGTTCAAGGTAAGAACAGATGACCATTGTCCTAGGGGGAAATCCATACCAGAGACCAGAAAGAAATACAAAGTCTCTTGAGCCTAACAGTCTGTGAACCCCTCTTCTTCGGAGAAAGTGCTGGGCAGTCAGTGACTCAAGAAAATGATGAATTCTTTGAGTATCTATTCCCATAGTCACATGTGCATTAATGAAATATTTTTAATCTTGTCCTTCAAACCAGCTGGCTTGTCTCCTAATAGGTTCCAATTAAATTCTTTTTTCAAATTACATTGTTGTTAAAGACTTTGCTGTCTTCACATGGTTTTACCCCCACTCCTTCTGGCCCCAACCCTCTCAAAATTGCCTTGCCATCCCCTTTCCTATTAAAAAATGGAAAATTGCACAATTCACCTAATTAGTCAAATTTGAATTGTATGTGGCTATCACAGCCCAATGGTTGAATTTCACACACCATTTGAAAAGATATGGTAGAAATGTCATTGTTGATTTCTTCATACACTCCAGTGATACTATTCAATTACAAAAGGAATTATTTGACTTTCTGTCATTGCGATGCTCTTGCAATATGCTATTAACCTTTATTGATTTTTGCTTAAATATATTCAAGATGGGTACATTTTTGCAAATCTAATGTGCTGGTATTTAAACAGAAATATTTCATTAAATGGATTTTCTTTTTAAATGAAACTTGCCAAATGATTATAAATGACAGGAGATGAGTTTTGAACTTGAACGAGATGTGCAAAGATTCTAGGGAGATGGTTTTCTGTGCTACCAAGTGGCTTGGGAAGTCAGAGATTTTGACAGGAACGTGTGCAGCATGAAAGGAAAGTTCTTGCCCTGACATGCATTGAGGGCGAGGAATGTAAAAACAGGTCCCTTGCACGTTGTTGTGTGTCTTGGAGCCAACACAGGCAAGAAGTGTGGAAGGCTAGCTGGCAAAAGATGGCCATTGAAGCTGATGATGCTGAATATTGGCATCCATCAAGTATGGATCACTTGTGTCTATTGTAGACTCGCCAATGTAGGAGATGCAGGTTCGATCCCTGGGTCAGGAGGAGCCCCTGGAGGAGGGCATTGTTGCCCACTCCAGTATTCTTAGCTGGAGAATTCCATGGACAAAGGAGCCTGGCGGGCTATATATAGTCTATGGGCTCGCAAAGAGTTGGACACGATTGAGCGACTAAACAACTATCATAGACTCTTTCAAGTCATGGTTTTAGAAGAAATGTCTACAATTTTGGGGGAAGCTCACGGAAGCTCAATCTGCTGTATTATATTAACTGAAAACACCATGAGAGTAGTCTCTTGGGGAAAAAGACCCCCTTTCCACTTTTCCACCTCCCCTGTGACTTCAACTTACATTTACAAAGATTTTTCTCCCTTTGGAAAGAAGGTGTGTGTGTGTTACTCTTTATGGTGTTACCCTTCTGTGCTCTGCCCCCACTTAGGTAACCGGCTCTCTTTCACCTGGTTAGACCAAAATCTTAGAGTTGCCATTGACCTCTGGCTTTCATAGGCTCTATTCCATCTGTCAGTAACTCCTATTGGCTGTATCTTCTGAACGGATACACGATCTAACCACCTTTCGTGTGTGTGTATGTGTGTGTGCATGCATGCGTGTGCATGCCTGAGTGTGTGTGTGTGTGATGTGGTCAGTGATGTTGTGCTGCTCTCCTGTGGTTTAGGAAATGTTCACCAAAGAGACCTCGCTTAACCAACCCGGGTGTGGAGAGGACACAGTAAAAACACTCTGATGAATCTCCATGCACCTGTAAATACACCTCTGTGCATCTGAAATACACGCAATTCCTGATTAGCACCATCCAGAGTAGGGGGCATTGACGGTGAAAATTCCAAACATCAAATGACCCACCCCTTAGGTTTGTCCTCAGTATGTATTAGGTGTGAACGGGGCTGGAGAAGGAGCTGCTTTCTAAATTGCTCTAGAATATGCACAACTTGAGGAAATACTAAAATGGGTATTTACAAAGTGGGAAGGCCCATGGATACAGTCTTGGACAACTGACAACTTTCATTCAATGTCAAGAAAGTAAAGTTTTCCATAGGTATGGGCACAAGGTGATTCCCTTCTATAGAGGGCGAACCAAACCGTACTTACCCTTGTGAGAGGTTTCTTATTCAGACTAAAACCCTTTGCCTTTGTGGGGACTGACTTAACCTAAACAGTGTGCTTAGGGCTTGAAGGAGCATGGGCCAAATATTGACTGCTCTCCTACAACTCTTATAATAAAATAATGCAATGATAATGACCACTGACGGTGTTACTCTTCTGTGCTCTACCCCCACTTAGGTAACCGGCTCTCCTTCACCTGGTTAGACCAAAATCTTATAGTCACCATTGACCCCTGATTTTCATAGGCTCTATCCCATGTCAGTAGCTCCTATTGGCCACATCTTCTGAACGGAGGCCCGATCTGACCACTTCTCATCACTTTCTTCATCCAGACTCCTTTCCAAGTCGCCATCACTTCTCATCTGGACCCCATGGCCTCCCAGCTAGTTCCTTGCTTCTGTTCTGACCCCCACACACCTCATTCACGTAGCAACCAACACAACCTGTCATCCTCCTGCTCAGAAACTCCAGTGGCTCCCAGGCAGCATGGAACAATAGGCAAGGCCAGCAGTGACCCGCATCAACGGCATGTCCTTCTTCAGCCTCATCCCTTGATCTTGCCTTGATATCTAAGCTCTAGCCTCAGTGGCCTTGAACTTGCCCCTGACAACAGTGATCTCACTCAGGGCTTCTGATGAGTTGTTTCTTCTGCCATCAGAGCAGTCTCCTCTTGAACATCCAAGGAAGGCTCTGCCTTCCCTCTTGTCACCTCCAACAAGATTTTCCCATCCTCTCTCCCTGAAATAGCACACACGATATCCTCTCCTTCTGTTCAATTGTGTTTCACTGCTTTGTTTGCCCTGATAATAATAGTTCACCCTCACATACCACACACCTATTAACTCATCTAACATTCACAATGATCCCATGAAGCAGAAATTCCTGGTTGCAGGTCCCCTTGGCAGCAGCTATGCCTCCTGCTCAACTTTGTTTCATTCCTAAGCCTCATTGCTCCTCCCTTCTGCCACCGGGATTACGGCCCCAAACCCTTCATGATGCTGGTTTCATCTTGTCACCTGTCAAAAGGCATTTTATCTCCTGCTCCATTCCCCTGAGCAAGAAATGTTACAATGAGACAGGGAGAACCAGAAAGCCAGAGAGAGGAACACAAGGATAGAGCAACTTAGATAGGAAAATCAGATCTCAGCTTGTGAAACACCAAACGAAACAAAACAAGGACGATTTAAAAAAAAAAATAAAAATTCTGCTGCCTTAAAGCTACAGACCTTGCATCCAGAAGTAGATTTTGGGATGCTCTCTTGGAAAATAGTTCACTTTGTTTGGGTACTGACAGGATGTCCTACTTTAAAATCATTTGGGGAAGGGTCTTGGAAGCTTGCCGTGGCTACAGTTCCTGCATCTACTATTGAAACCAATTCGCCATGGAGAAGTCTGGCAAGGAGAAAGTCCCTACAGGCCTGAGCTTCCTCTTCTGCCTCCAGATTCCCTCCTTTGTAGTAATCCCAGATGAAACACCAAAAGCCGGTTAAACTGGAATTTTCAGATAAACAACGGATAAAAACCTTTAAGCATAAGTATGTCCCAGGAAATATTCGGCAGATTCTTTACCATCTGAGCCACCAGGGAAGCCCATTTGGAACACACTTACACTAAAATTTTGGCATAATAAATATGGAACTTAGTATAATAACTTCATAATTTTAGTAGAAGAATTTATTTAGTAAAGTATGTTCCATACATAATTTTGGGAACATGCTTTTTACTAAAGATTTTAGTGTAATAATTTAGAATTTGGTCCAATAATTTTAGAAATTTAGCATAATAATTTTAGAATATTTTTGGCATAAGTATATCCCATGCAATATTTGGGACATACTTATCCTAAGATTTTGTCATAATAAATTTGGAATTTAATATAAAACTCCAGAATTTTCAGTGTAATAATTTTAGAATATATTTTTAGCATATGTATATTCCACGTAATATTGGGTACATTTTATGCTAAAGATTTTAGCATAATTAATTTGGAAGTTAGTATAGCAAAGTGAAAATTTTAGCATAATAATGTTAGACTAACTTTTTAGTGCAAGTTTTTATGCTAAAAACTTTGTTGCTGTTTATCTGAAATTCAAATTTAACTGGCTGTCTTGTACTTTTATTTGTAAGTCTGGCAACTGCTAGCAGCATATGCAGTAGAGGTTTTTACCTGCACATCCCCTCTGAGAGAGAGGGGGCCCATGGCCAGGGTTATGGCATCTCCTTGCAGGAAGGAACATTTGTTCAAGGCCTTGGAAGAATTTGTTGTTCAGTCGCTAAGTGCCAAGTGTCCGACTCTTTGCAACCCCATGGACTATAGCCCTCCAGGCTCCTCTGCCCATGGAATTTCCCAGGCAAGAATACTGGAGCTGGTTGCCATTTCCTTCTCCAAGGGATCTTCCCAGACCAGGGATCAAACCTGCCTTTCCTGCACTGGCAGGCAGATCTTTAACCTACAGCTGAGCCACCAGGGAAGCCCCAGGGAAGAATTAATCACCTGCTTTAAGGGCCTACTTTGTGCTGCACCCTGGGCTGGGCACTGTGTACTCAGGGTGTCTTTCAGAGTCATGCTCCTTCAGTCTGAGCAGACTGAGCAGAAGCTGAGCAGGTGCCCATGTACCAGGGTCTGCAGCCCTTTTCTGTAAAGGGCCAGTCAGTCGATATTTCAGGTGTTGAGGGCCATATGGTCCCAGCAGCAGCTACTGGGTTCCATGTTTGAGCAGGAAATCACCCAACGGCAATCTGTGAACGAAGGGGTGTGGTTTTGCTCTGTAATGTGTATTTCCGCAGACAGGCAAAGGGCAGGCAGGATTGGGTCCTCCGGCCATGGTCTGAGCCCAGGGCCAGGGTTTGTGCTGTGGCTCCTTGAAGGCATAGCAAAAACATAAAGTTGAGCGGAATAGAAACCTCACATGCATTTTTAAGGTAATAAGTGTATAAGCTTGGACTTAGGAGTGTTTAGGATACACAGGGTCCTGTCTTCTGAGCCAGGGAAGGGTAGTGGTAAAATCAGTCTGGGGTCAAATTCCAGTTCTTCCATTTTCTAGCTGTGTGATGCTGGACAAGTCACTTAACCTCTCTGAGTCAGTTTCCTTACTTGTTAAATAGGACTGGTGACAATATCATAATAATAATGATGATGACAGTCTTCCCTGGTGGCTCAGTGATAAAGAATCTTCCCTGCCAGTGCAAGAGATGAAAGAGGCACGGGTTTGATCCCTGGGATGGGAAGATCCCCTGGAGAAGGAAATGGCAACCCACTCCAGTATTCTTGCCCCGGAAATCCCATGGACAGAGGAGCCTGCTGGGCTACAGTCCATGGGGTCACAAAGACTAAGCGACTAAAGAACGATGATGATGATGATGAAGACGGGAAAGAACTCAGAGACTCCAGCCATCAGATTCCATGAGCTTTGAAATGTGCATTCGGATGCTGCAAAAGTGGTCCTTGGAGTTGGGGTGCAGCTGTGGAAGGAGTGGGGGGCAGGGCGAGGGTGAGCTCTGAGGAGCTGACCAAGACAGGGTCATGCAGCCCTGCCCTCTCCCTGCTCACCCAGCTCCTGCCACGCTGGCTTCCTGTGTTCCATGAGCACGAGCCAGGCTTGCTCCCTCCTCCACCTCTACCTTGGCTCTTGTTCTGCACAGAGACCTTTCCCCTAGAAATCCACCAGCTCCCGCCCTCACCCCATTCTTGCTTCTTCTCCAACTTCACCTGTCCAGACCACCAAACCAGAGCAGTCCCCGCTTCATCACTTTCTTTCCCAGTGTCTTGTCTCATTTTCTTTGGTGCATCTGTCGCCACCCACAACTATCCTATATAGGGAGTTGTTTGCTTGTTTATTGTCCTATTTTGCTGATATTGAATTTAAGGCTTAGAATGTAAGGGCTTCCCATTTGGCCCTAATGGAAAAGAACCCACCTGCCAATGCAGGAGACATAAGAGACGCAGGTTCAATTCCTGGGTCTGGAAGATCCACAGGAGAAGGGCATGGCAACCCACTCCAGTATTCTTGAGTGAAGAATCCCATGAACAGAGGAGCCTGGTGAGCTACAGTCCAAGGGGTCGCAAAGACTCAGACACTGCTGAAGTGACTTAGCACACACATGCACAGAATGTGAGCCTTTGAGCACAGGGACTTCATCAAAGTCGTTCATGGCTGTGACACCAGAACCAGTACAGGGCCTGGTGCAACACTGGCAGCCAGTAAGTATTCCCACAGTGAACAGATAAATGTGAGGGGATGGAGAAGAAGCAGGAAACTGGAGTCAGATTCTAAGCCCATTTGCAAGCTCCAGCAAATTGTCACTAGGGAGTGGTAGGGAAACTGCTTCACCTCTCTGAGCTTCATGGAGGATTGGTAGCGTGGGAAACCAGACGGTGTGGACTTCTGGCTTCTGGCAATGATGGTAGATGCTGGACCAATATAAGCAACAGTTAGTTACCTGGAAGCACTGGACAGGGAACAAAAGCAGGCAGTGCCGGAGGGAAATAGGGTACGTTTTCCATCTTTTTAGTTCAGGGTAGACCCTGCTCTTTGACTTATGAGGAATGGAAAGTTGGGATTGAGCACCCATAGTCTCACGATTGTAGAAATTAACTGAGCTCTTGATACACAGTAGGCACTTTCCATGCATTAGTGCAATTCTTACAAAACCTCTACAAGGATGAGCCTGTTTTATCCACAGGCGAGGGGTGAACGGTTTGCCCCGGGCATCCCGCCGGTCGTGATGGACTGGGATCCGAGCCCAGGCAGCCAGCTCGTGTCTGCAGACTGCTCCCCAGGTGTCTTCTCTCTGTACCTTGCAGTTTGTGGCAGGGGATTGGGGGGGAGGGGGGACCTGTTTGATCAGTGCATTTCTCGCACTGATTTAAACACCCTCTCTTTCCCCACCACTCCCAGGAAAGCCAGGCATCACAAAGGCATGCAGGCAGCAGCCCAGGACTGCTTATTTTGCAAAATCAGCAAACCAGGAGGCTGGCAATCTGTGAGTCAGAGCGGTGACTGCAGCACCTGCCTGGCGGCACGCGGGGATCGCAGCCAGAGAACTGCAGGCCCCGCCCTGTCTGCAACCCCGGGGTGGGGCCCCTGGCCAGACCAGCTGCCCTGCCAGCTGCCTTCCTGGCTGGTGCCACCCCTGGAGACAAAGGCCAGGCAGACTCCTATGGAAATGTCAAGGTGCTTAGAGATGTCGCCTCGCCCACCATCGAACCCCTCCTGCATCGAGGGCAGCAGGATTATACAGCAGTGACACGTGGGCCTCCCGAGTCAGTTATGCTTATGTTCAAACTCCTGCTCTGCCATGTCCGACATCTGGGTCCTACTCTTTCTATAAGCTCCAATGTGTGCGTGTGTGAGTGCGTCCATGCGTGCTTAGTTGCGTCAGTCATGTTCGACTCTTTGTGACCCCATGGACTGTGGCCCACCAGGCTCCTCTATCCATGAGATTTCCCAGGCAAGAATACTGGAGTGGGTTGCCATTTCTTTCTCCACCCATCTGTAAAACGGAACAGTAGCAATGAGACAGCCTACTTCCTGGGGCTGTTGTAGGGGTCACATGACAGAGCGTGCTGATGCCTGGCTACCGCCCACCACCTCATCCTGAATTCTCTGCCCCTGTCCCCACAGCCGACCCCAGCTGCTCCTGGGGTTTTATTTCCGTGCCCAGAAGCCCAGCTGTGAGTCCTGTGGCTGCTGGCTCCATAAGCAATGCTCTTGGAGAATGATCCTGGCTGATGGATGCTGCCTTCCTGGAGAGGCCCAAGAATAGACATCCCCCACCCACTCACTCCCCCTGACCCCCACCAAGGACCAGTAAGTGACTGATGGGGCAGCAAAAGCCGGGCTCCCTTGCTTCAAGTCCGGAAGACTGATACTCCTTATACTCCAGAGCTCCCCGTGGGTCCAGCTGAGGCCGAACCCCAGCTTTGCTTGGTCTGTCCCTGTTCCTGTCCTGCCTGTCTCTCTCATTTACAGGCTTTTCTTCTGGAAGCACTTGCTCCTCCATAACCCACTTGCTCTGTTTCTAGGGAACCTGACCTGAAATAGTTCCTCATATTTCTGTCTTTAAAAAGGGACTTTCACTCACAGACTTAGAGAACAAACTTGTGGTTGCTGGGGGTGAGGGAAGGATAGGGGTAAGGGATAGTTAGTGTTTGGGATGGACATGTACACACTGCTATATTTTCCTTTTCTTTTTCCTTTTTTAAATTATGGAAGTATGATAACACATTTACAGAAGATTTGGAAAAGACAGAACAAAGTTACATATAGTTCCACTACATATTACAATTATTTTTTAACTAGATAAATTAAGATTTTTAGTTGGAGTCTCAAAATCAAACTCTCAAAAATTAATAGAATCAATAGACAGAAAAATAGGATATAGTAGACCTGAAAAGCACTATGAACCAAACCAACATAATTAATATTGATACAGTTTTCACATAATAGCCACATTGCTATATTTAAAATGGATAACAAACAAGGACCTACTGTAGAGCACAGGGAGCTCTGCTCAGTGTTATGGGGCAGGCTGGACGGGAGGGGAGTTTGGGGGAGAATGGGTACATGTATATGTGTTCCCTTCACTGTTCACCTGAAATTACCACAACATTGTTAATTGGTTATATGCCAGTACAAAATAAAAAGTTAAAAAAAAATAGAGAGAGACTTTCACACCTTAACAAACAGTTAATTCCCTAGTGGAAAAAGGATAAACAGGAACCCATTACATGCTGAAGGGGCCTAAGGTTTCCAGAAGTAACTGGGGGTTCCACAGTGGCCTGTGCCCCCCAACAGCCCCTCCAGGAACCTGTACACACAGCCGTACTCCAGTCTGCCCAGTGTAACCTGTCCAGTTCTGTTCGGGCAGGAAGAGGGGTCGGGGAACCCACAGACATTGGATCATTGGCACAGAGGCCTGGGCTGCTGCCTGGGTCACAGGCAGGCAGATTGTTACCTTCTGTGATGGATTGGTTAGGGCAGAACAACCTGTTGCCATGCACAGAACCCCTACCCCAACCCACCCTGGGGCACGATGGCGTAGATGCAGGAACAGTTTATTTCTTGCCCAGGTAACAGCCATGGTAGATATTCTGGATGGCCGATCACTCTATGACTCCAGGCCCCAGCTCCGCCTTGTGGCCGTGAAATCCACTAGGACACTGCTGCACCAGCGGAGAGAGGCCAGGAGGAGCTACCCTTCTCAGAAGCTTCACCCCAAAGTGGCCCTTCGTGCTTCTGCTCCCATTTCCCTGGGAAGAGTTCATCACCTAATTGCTGAGTTCATCACCCAGTTGGTTGTGAAGCAGGTTGGGTGGTGCATGACAGTAATAACCTACATCACAGAACAGGAAGGTTAACTGGTAGGCAGCTAACTCTTCACCGGACCTTCCTTCCTCTCCTCTTTCCCTCCCTCCATCCCTTAAATAATTATTTATTGACCTTCTACAAAGTACCAATTATATAATACGAATTGTGGTGCTGGACAAGGCTCTTGAGAGTCCCTTGGACTGCAAAGACATCAAACTAGTCAATTCTAAAGGAAATCAACCCAAATAATCATTGGAAGGACTGATGGTAAAGCTCCAATACTTTAGCCACCTGATGCGAAGGGCTGACTCATTGGGAAAGACCCTGATGCTGGGAAAGAGTGAAGGCAGGAGGAGAAGGGGAGGAGAGAAGATGAGATGGTTGGATGGCATCACTGACTCAATGGACATGAGTTTGATCAAACTCCGGGAGATGGTGAAGGACAGGGAAGCTGCAGTTCATGAGGTCGCAAAGAGTCAGACACGACTTAGTGACTGAACAACAGCAACAACAATCAAGTACCACATACTGGGGTAGCTGCCAGGACTCAGCATGGCCCAAAACCAGACTGGGTCCCTGCCCTGGAGATCTTATGGTCTTTTTAATTGGTGGTGGCTGCCTAGAATCTTCTATTGAGGTTGTACTGAGGCTGCATCTGTGCTGAGAGAGAAGCATCTGTAGACCCATGCACGATGTCTCCTGAGTGCAGGATTGGTGGGGCTGGGGTGGCCCAAGAGGCCAAAATTTAAACCCTGACTCTGTTCTTGATTCAGCCCTCATCTGTGGAACTTTGGTCAAGTTCTCCACTTTCTTTGATGTTGGTTTCCAGATGGCAAACGTTGATTTTATGCAACCTACTTCTTATGATTATTTCATAGATACCTGGGTGGAATGTATGTAAAGCTCTCAGCCCACTGCCTGACCTCTGGAATTACCACTGAGTCTTCAAAGATAGACTGCAGAGAGTAGCAGTGAAATAGATACACTACCATATGTAAAATAGATTGTTGTTTAGTGGCTCAGTCGAGGCTGATTTTTCAACCCCATGGACTGCAGCACAACAGGCTTCCCTGTCCCTCACTGTCTCCCAGAGTGTGCTCAAACTCATGCCCATTGAGTTGATGATGTCATCCAACCATCTCATCCTCTGTCACCCTCTTCTCCCTCCCTCAATCTTTTCCAGCATCAGGGCCTTCCTCATTGAGTTGGCTCTTCACCCAGGTGGCCAAAGTCAGTAGCCAGTGGGAATATGCTATATGAGGCAGGGAACCCAAAGCTGGTGCTCTGTGACAACCGAGAGGGGTGGGATGGGGTGAGAGGTAGGAGGGAGGGGACATATGTATACCTGTGGCTGATTCATGTTGATGTATAGCAGAAACCATCACAATATTGTAAAGGAATTATCCTCCAATTAAAAATAAAATTAAAATACAGCAACAGCAACAACAAAACACGTGGAGCAGACCTGATCCAACCACATTCTGGCCAAAGCTCGCTGTCAGCAGGCTGAAGCAGAGCTTCCCAGCCCAGGTTTGCCTGAATCAGCTGAAGCAGAGCAAATGTGAGAATAAATGCTTGTTGTTGAAAGAAATAAATCAGGAAGAATCAGGCCAAGTAACACAGAGCTCAGTGAGGCAGGGAAGGGCCAGAGGTCTGGTGTCTCAACAGTAAGCGAATTCCTGGAGGGCGGGAGTTCTCTGTTCCACTCTGCATCCCCATGAGAACAGGGTCCCCTCCGGACACACCTGTTGGGGCCTCGTCTTTCCTGGAAGTGATGCTTTTGCACATTTATCCAAACATCTCCCAGGAGAGCAGGAAAGCTGGCGAGGGGGAGGGTCGACTGCAAAGGACTCGAGCTGGCAACCCAGGGGCAGGCCGCAGGGAATGTTAGAGATCATCCCAAATCAGGGTGTCAAGCCAGGTGACCAGGCCCTGCTCACCCTCTCCACGGACCATGCTTGGCTGGAAGGGCGGCGCCAGCAGGGATGCTCTCTAATGACTGTGGACACCAGTGTGTCGGGAATCGTAATTACAGTGAACTCTGACCCTCCCCAGAGGCACCTTGGGGTCACGGAGGGGCTCTGTGGAGCAGCACTGGCCAGGCTGGCAGCCTCTGAGGACAGGACACACGTGCCGGGCCACCCTCGGAAGGGGCTTTGGAGTGAAGCCAGACACTTAATGTGAACGGAAGCAGGTGCCCCTCCAGAAATGGGGGATAGTGAACCCCACACCAGTGCTCACATCATGCTCTGAGAAGGAATATTTCCCCCTAAGTGTTTAAAGACGCATCTCTCAAAGACCCTGAGCTGTTTCTGTTTTATCTTTTCTTGATACATATGTCCGTTAACTGTATACATCTTGTTGTGTTGTTGTTCAGTCACTGTGTCCAACTCTTTGTGACCCCATCTCTAACCCCCAGATATCTCAGGCAAGAATAGGAGAGCAGGTTGCCATTTCCTCCTCCAGGGGATCTTCCTGACCCAGGGATTGAACCCGAGTCTCCTGCACTGGGAGGCAAATTCTTTACCACTGAGCCACCAGGGAAGTCAATAGTATAGACACACACAGCAAAATCTCAAATGTCACGCCAAAGGTTGTGCAGAGACATGGAAGCCTCTCTCCCACCCCTAAACCACCAATTTCTCTGCTCCTTTCCCCAGAGACAAATAAATACCTGTTACTGAGTTCTTGGATGACCATCTGGAGATCGCGTACGTTCCTGACAAACCTGCACATCTGCCTTCTGTTTTCCCAGGCGCAACAGACTGGGCATCATACACAATGCTGTGCATCTTGCTTTGCTACTTCACTATCTCAACAGACTTTCTCAATCAATACAGAGAGAACATCCCTGCTCTTTTCAGAGCAGTCCAGCACCACATCACAGCATGCAGGCGTCCATCACTGGCGTGACCTCATTTAAGCGCATGGAAGGACATTTGTGTTGTACCCACAGCCTTGCTATCCAAAGTCACGCTGCTGTGAATAGCCTTGCACATAGAGCACTGTCAGGCCTAAGTCCAAGGGCATCTGAAGGGCACTATTCCTGGGTCCAGGGAAGAGCATTCATTAGGCATCTACAGAGATCTGCAGATACAGAAACACACAATGCCCAATACACACCAGAGACGTTGACTGGTGCACCCACCAAACAACTGCAGGTGCCCCTTTAGAGGAGTTTTATTTGGGCAGCCATGCTAAGTAAGGCCTTGGCAGGATCCAGCAGAGAGATGGACTGACATGGGGCAGAGGCTGTGTATCCGCACCATCAAACCCACTTCTCAAACTAGCTGCCTCGGCTCTGCCACATGCTGCTGATGCAACTTCAGGTCAGTTACTTAGCCTTTCTGGGCCTCAGTTTCCTCATCTGTAAAATGGGAAAGTGATACCACATGGAGAGGAGGAAATGAGCCAGTCCAGTGAGGCACTGAATTCTGGTGCTTGGCAGAGCTAGGGCTCCAATGCTGGATGTTTATATGAATGTTGTTGTTGTTGTTGTTAAGATTATGTGCATAATCATAGGATTATGTGCCAGGTACTAGGCATGCCACAGTATCACTTATAACTTGAATTTGTTTCCTGACGTACATGCACAGTTAGTAAGTGAATCCGACTTGACAGGGGAGTACTGTCATCCAGGGAAGACTGGAATCACACCTCAAGGGAAGAACTGGAAGTGGTTCCGTGTCCGTTTCTTCCACCCTATAGAGAAGAGAATAAGCCTTGTCCCCCTCCCCTGCGAACGCTGCTCATTCTTCGTGTTTTGCTTAAACAACAGTTCTTTGGGAGGCCTCCCCATTCCCCACTTCTGGCCTCAGTCAAGGTCCTCTTCTAAAACTCTGACCACCCCTCACCTCCTCCTTCAAAGTCAGATGGAGAGTTACCTCTTAAGAGAGGTTAACAATGATAAAGATTCTAAGTTTAGCTCCTATTTCATCATCTTTATCACTTCTTACTGCACATGCTCCTGAGATTAATGCGTTTCCTTCTTCTTATGATCGTGCAGAACAAATATGATACATTCATGGGGACTTCCCTGATGGTCCAGCGATTAATAGTCTGCCTTACAATGCAGGGACGCAGGTTTGATCCCTGGTCGGGGAACTAAGAAGCCACATGCCAAGGAGCAACTCAGCCCCAGAGTCACAACTTCTGAGTCTGTGTGCTGCGAGGAAAGATCCTGCAAGACGCAACGAGGATCCTGAATGCCCAAATAAGACCCAATGCACCCAAATAAATAATTTTTTTAAAAAAAGATACACTCAGAGACATTGCCTTCTATACTGCAGCGTTGACCCATCTTCATTTCCCCCAGCATGTTTGCCAATAGTAAAATTTCTTTAATTCATATGATGCTGTTTACTTCCTTTATCTTCAGACCTAAAGTCCAAACCACTTCTCCTCTGCAGGCCGCTGCAAAGGTGCTGAAACAATGATGATCATGCCATCGACTGAACCAGGTCAAGTTCACATGCGGGACCTCATATCACAAAGAAGCGTCGGGTCAGGGGACTCCAAGTTCTCCGAGCTCCAGGGATGGCCTTCCATGCCCATCAGTTGGGAATCTGTTGCCTGATCCCCAAACATGACTCCAGTGATCACCCCTTGGTTTTGTCTATGTCTTTACCTGCAGATCAGGCTTCCCAGGTGGCTGAGTGGTGAAGAATCTGCCTGCCAGGGCAGGAGATGCAGGAGTCACAGGCTCAATCCCTGGGTCAGGAAGAGCCCCCTGGAGGAGGGCATTACAACCCACTCCCAAATCCCATGGACAGAGGAGCCTGGCGGGCTACAGTCCATGGAGTTGCAGAGTCAGACATGATTGAGCAACTGAGCACACATGCGTGCACACACACATTTGCAAGCACATGCACGCACACACACACGTGCACATGCACACACACACTCACACACGCAGTAGGGACTGACAGGAAGCCTCATGCTCCCATCCCTCGTTTTGGCATTCTGTACAGCCTTGATTAAAAAAAAAAAAAAGTTTTAGGAAACCACTTAAATAGCTACAAGTTGTCTTTCCTGAGCCCTTTTGGCATTCATTATATTTACATAATATTCCCATCTGTTTCCCATGGCAGATTCTGTGCCTGGCAGTAGAATTATTTTATAGCCTTTTGCCAGACAAATTCATTGCCTTTGCTTCCCACTTCAACTATAAATTTCTACCTCATTTTCTCAGGGACTAAATCAGCTTGGGTTGGTCTCTCAGGTCATCTATGACAGAGGGTGAAATAAAAGGGCTCTCACCATGCAAGGGAAGAATAAAATGTGTGCCGTGATTAAGGTAAAAATGATCAAGACCAAAAGACAAGCCACAACCTTCTTGACTGGGAACCACACCCTGGGTTTCACTGAGCAGAGTTATTCTGACCCAAGCAGGGAGCAAATGGACTCAACCCATCTATCTGATGGGGCAACACATCCAGGATGGCTCCCACGGTCCTTGCCTCTCATCTTTGTGTCGTCCCCTCACCGTGAGCTGGCCCATGTGACCGTAGATACATGGAAGCTTGTGAACTCTGAGATGAGTACATAAAAGGCATCAGGGTGACCCCCTTGTTCTCAGATCACTCGCTCTGGGAGAAACCAGCCGCCATGTCGTGAGGACACCCAAGCATCTCTGTGGAGACTCCCACCTGGGGAAGAACCAAGGCCTCCTGCCAACAGCCAGCACCAACTCGGCAGCCATGTGAGTGCACCACTTAGAAAAAGATCCACCAGCCCTAACCAAACCCTCAGATAACTGCAGCCTGGACTGACATCTTGACCACAGCCCTAAGAGAAACTGAACTAGAGCCACCCAGCTGAGATGCTACCAAATCCTTGACCCAGAAAAACTACATGATATCATATGTATTTATTGTGACTTGAAGACACCTAGCTTGGGGATAATTTGCTGCACAGCAATAGGTACCTAATACAGAGCATCACTTATGAAGTGAGACTTCTTATGAAGCACATTTAAGTAAGATCACCCATAAATCTCAGTGGATATGAGGAACCTGTAAGGATCAGAGAAAAGAGGGGGTAAAATGAGAGAAAATAAATACTTCTGCTCTGCTTCTATCTTAATAATAATGATGATTGTTAACAGCTAGCCTTTTTCAAACTTCCACTGGTGGTCCAGTGGTTAAGAATCTGCCTTGCAATGCAGGGGACACTGGTTCAAGCCCTGGTCCAGGAAAATCCCACATGCCGCGGAGCAACTAAGCCCTCATGCCACAACTATTGAGCCCCACACTCTAGAACCCAGAAGCCCCAACTACTGAAACCCAAGTGCTCTAGGGCCTGTGCTCTGCAACAAGAGAAGCCACCGCAATGAGAAGCCCATGCCCTGCAACTAGAGAGTAGTCCCCGCTCGCTGCAACTAAAGAAAAGCCCGTGCAGCAACAAAGACCCAGTGCAGCCAAAACTAAAATAAATAAATAATTATTAATTTAATTAATTAATAATTATTAATTAAAAACAAAACAAACTTTTTTCAGTACTTTGGGATCCATCAGCTTCTTTGCTATTTCTTTCAGCCTGATCCCACTTCACAGACTTTGCTTTTGATGTTCCTATGCCTGGAACAGTCTCCCCAGGTCTTCATACAGTTCCCTTCACCCCCATCATTCAGGTTCAGTTCATATGACACGTTCTTCCCCGACTGCCCTTGCTGAAGTGGCTGCCTCCTCCCACACTGGTCATCCTCTGCCTCTGGGCTGTACATGTTAGCTTGGCATACCTGTCCTCAGCGAGGATGCGACCTCCCCGCGGGCAGGGTCCTCACCTCTGTCACTCGCTGTTGTGAACCCCACCTGGCCCAGAAGGGGACAGAGTTATTTACTGTGTGCTGTGGGTATGCCCCTCAGTCAAACATCAGCTCAGGCACTTTACATGTATTATCGCATTTAATCCTCCAAGAGCCGGAGGGCCAGGCCCATAAAGATCTCATTTTACAGATTAAAAAAAAAAAAAAACAACCCACCGAGGTTGGTTGTACAGCCAGTAAACAGAGTCAGGACTCCAACTGTGGCCTGTCTGCCTTGAAGGACTGATGCTTAACCTGCAGGCCAGGTGTCGGGCGGGGGGACATGACAGCAGATGGGGTGTGCAGAGGAAGTCACGGCGCTGTGGGGAGGCTGTCTCTAAGGTTCACAGGGCAGAGTGTGGGAGGAGGGGTCAAAATGGGCCAGAACGATGGAGATTCGGAATTTGTGCTTGTTTTGTTAGTCCTACAAATTCCATAAATCCTAACTCTGCACCTTAGAACACTGGCAGCTTAAAAGTGGTAAAATGGGTTTTATTCCTTACCCTGAAAATGAAAGTCGCTTAGATGTGTCCGACTCTGCAATCCCGTGGACCATAGCACACCAGGCTCCTCTATCCACCGAATTCTCCAGGCAAGAATACTGGAGTGGGTCGCCATCCCACTCTCCAGGGGATCTTCCCAACCTAGGGATCGAACCCAGGTCTCCCATATTACAGATTTCTTATCCTGAACTCCAACAAATACAGTAGGTATCAGTAAATGCACAGACATTTATTGAATGCCTACTGTATGCCAAACACAGCTGGAGGTATCAATCGCCAAACAGACCAAACTCCCTTCCTTCATTTGCGTCTTCTGACTTACAGTTGAAGGACGGAGGATGCGAACTAAGTAACCAAAAGAAAGAAATAACCATAAACACAAAATAGCAGCAGCTGTCCAGAGCTGCCAACAGGGAAGCAAGAAAGGCTCAGCGGCAGAAATTTCTAACAGAAATCTCTTAGTTGGTGGGCTTAGGGAGGATTTTTGGCTTAAAGCTTTGACTTTGGAAATGGGAGAAACCAGCGACAGGAGGAGGCAGAAGACCCAGCACATGCAAATGTCCTGAGGCCTGGTGGAGGGACTAATGCAGGTCAGTGTGACTAAAGAAAAGCCAGCAAGGATGACGGGGGAGGAAGGGGTCAGACAGGTGGACAGGTACAAACCACATCAGCCTTTCCATGGACAAGGCAAGGATTGGGGGACTTTATTCCAAACGTCAAGGGGTGCCATTGATATACTTGGAGATGCATTTTAAAAATCATAAATTAATAGACTTTATTTTTAAAAATAGTGGTTTTAATTTTACAAAAAACTGAGCAAAAAGTACAGAGAGGTTCTATATACCCTCTCTTCCCCCAACTCTAGGTTAACCTATTATTAGCATCTTGTAATAATGTGGTGCATTTGTTTTTGATGAACCAGTGCTGATACATCATTATTGACGCGGTCATAGTCTACAGTAGGGTTCATTATTGGTGTTGTACAATACATACGTGTAATGTATAATGTACCACGTTCAATGACATGTACCCACTGTTACAATGTCACGCAGACTAGTTGCATCCTCCTAAACATTCCCTCTGTTCCAGCCACTCATCCCTCCCTGCCTCCCCCTGCCCCTAAACTCCCGCAGCTGCTGATTTTTGTATTGGCTCTATAGATTTGCCTTTTCCAAAATCTCCATAACTGGCATCACAGAGCATGTAACCTTTTTATACTGACTTCTTTCACTTTGCAAGACACATCAGGTCACTGTTTTTGTGGCTGTGGAGCGCCTTTCTTTTTATTGCTGAATCATATTCCATTGTCTGGCTATGTCATGGTTTGTTCGCCCATTTGATTTTTTTAATAAAGAGCCCATGGTGCTATGTGATCATCAGGTAATTGAGCCAGTGGGTGATTGTCCAGTCCTGTGAAGAAGGGAAGGAAGCGGATTGAGCAGAGAAGTCTAACAGTGAAGCCACTCTGTCCTCCTTTGAGCAGCAGGGCATCCTCTTCACCCCCACCCCGTCCCTCCCAAAGCTGTCCACTCGCTGGATGTGGCCACCAACAGGCGATGGGAATCAGCCTGGAAGCCCTGGGTTCTCACAGCCTCAACTGAGGATGTTGAAAGCCTGACTTCACATGGCCTCTCAGGGAATGACAAGACAATGAAAAATAAAAATACGACAGGGACGCCTCTTGATGAAATCATCCTCAAAACCATTGCCACATTTGAAAATAGCATCCAGTCAGTTCTTCCACGCTGGTTCCCAGGCCGTAGTCATGTCTCACTGGAAACCCAGCCGCCGGGACTTTGAAGATGCTCCTGCAAATCCAGAGGCTGATTCAGAGCTGGGCTTGTTGACTGTGTGTGAGCATGTTTCCAGACAGGCCACCAGAAGCCCGCATTGTCTGAGGATCCCTTCAAACGTAGGCAATAAATCAAACTTCTCCAGCGCACACTGGCCAAAGGCGCAGCCTGTTTTGCTCTTGGTGTTAAGTAGCTCTGTTTAGATCAAGGGCAGCTTAAAGAGGGCGGGAGCAGAGGCAGGCTTTTCTGTGGCTCAATCCATTTTTTTCAGCTCAGGGTTTGCCACCCAGGCTGGCAAGCAGGGCAGGAACCATTGATTTGCAGATGACAGACAGACTCAGAAGATAGGGAACGGGGAGAGACAGACCAGTTTGTCAGTGCTTCCATCTTGCAGACCTCACTCGGGGTGATAGCGCATCACAGCTTAGTGGGGGCTGACTCCAAGGCAGGGAGTAGATCAGGCTAGTGACGGCCCCTCTCCGAGCCTTGGTTCTCTAGTCTGTGAAGTGTGAAAGATTCTTCAACCGTTCACACTGCAGCCTGTAGGTTTGTGCACTGCACAGCCTGCACAACTGTCCATGACTTGCTCATTTATGTGTCTCACTCACCATCAGTGACTTCTCCCTAAAAATCGGATTTCCTGGAGGAAAAGCTCAGGTTACAACAGAAAGTGAAATGGAACTGAAAACTAAAAAAGCTTACGTGCGAGCGTGCTAAGTCACCTCAGTTGTGTTAGATTCTTTGTGACTCCGTGGACCGTAGCCCACCAGGCTCCTCTGTCCGTGGTATTCTCCAAGCAAGAATACTGGAATGGGTTTCCATGCCTTCCTCCCTGATCTTCCCGACCCAGGGATTGAACCTGTGTCTCTTATGTCTCCTGCACTGGCAGGCAGGTTCTTTACTGCAAGCGCCACCTGGGAAGCCCAGAAAAGTCTTAACTTATTTTAAAATGTATGTATACACATGCACTGGAAAAATAAGACTGGAAGGAAAGATATCAACCTTTTTATAGTAATAACCTTGAAATGACAAATTTAGTTATGATATTGGTTTTGGTTTTTTTTTCATTTTTTTCAAAATCACATCTTTGGGGTATAGCCAACTGACAACAGCAAAGGGACTCAGCCAAATATATACATCAGCAGATTTTCTATAAGATACATGCAGTGTTTATAATGAAATAACATATTTGGTTGGAAAATGGAGATAATACATTTGTCTTTTCTTTTTTCAAAACCAGTGGGTTGATTCCCATGGCATTTTTCAATACCAATGAGTTGACAAAAAACCCTTTAGGATCTTCATATTAATTTTGCTTCTCAAGGACAGTGCTCATGATCAGTCACTTCAGTCGTGTCTGCACAGTGAGAAATAATAAAATAGCCCACGCCTCTGTTTCTCACATGTAAGAACACACACAAACATGCACACACACACACACACACACACACACACACACTGTACTAAATAAGCCTTCTTCACAAGATGATTTATGGAGCTTGGTCAAATGAGATTCTGCAGGACAAATCTGATTTGTCCAGTAGTGTTAAACATCCTTTCATGTATGGATTCTCAAGGCAAATTTAAGAACAAAAAGCCTCCTGGTTCTTCAGAGGAGATCACCTCTCCATTTGTAGAGAATTAGAAATTCTCCTATTAAAAATTCCATGTAAATGGTTCAACTTTCCTAAAATTCAATTGGCCATTGAATGAATAAAATACCCATGTTTGGACTATCTCAAAACCAGTTGCTATTTCCTGTAGGGTGTCCCCCGTCTGTAATGTTCTGGGGCAATTCTTCTTAAAGAGCTATTATCTGTTCATCAACAACCACTTTTCAAGTCTGTTGGAAAAGCTCTCTTTATATCTTATATGTAATAGTATCCTTCAGTCAGGAAGCTGGTCATTGGAAAAAAAGAAAGAAAAAGCTTAAATTTCCCGAAAGCCCCCTTTTCTTGGTTAAGTGAAATTAGTAACGTAATATTAAGTGTAATGTAACACTAATTGTAATTAAGTGTAATTGATATTAAAACGTTAAGTACTCACACACACAAATGCCAACCACATGGAATATAACGTTAGCTATATTATTAATGCTCATCCTCTTGCTTAATGAGCTGTTTTCTGAAGTAGGATCCCTTAAAAAGCATCATCACATATAGACCAATATCATAAAGTAGAGTTTCAGCTCTGTTTATGCTTGGGAGACATAAGGATACTCCTCCTGGAACTTTCTAGAATAGCAGCGATTTTGTCCCCCAGGGACATCTGTCTGCAGACAATTTGGGTTGTCATGGGTTTGGGGGCGGGGGGAGGTAAGGATTGGTTTCCACTGGCATCTAGTAGCTAGTGGCCAGGGATGCTGCTAAACATCCAAAAATGCTCAAGACA
The DNA here is from genome assembly GCF_029407905.1 of Bubalus kerabau. Taxonomy (NCBI): domain Eukaryota; kingdom Metazoa; phylum Chordata; class Mammalia; order Artiodactyla; family Bovidae; genus Bubalus; species Bubalus kerabau. The sequence goes on from NC_073636.1 coordinate 59,807,194, forward strand.
GCCTCATAACAAAGAACTATCTGGTCCATATGTCAGTCTTGCTGAGGATGAGAAATCATGTCCTAGAACAAATGAAAATTAACATTGCAAAAGCCATTAAAATATTCACAATTTGACTGCCAGCATGTCAAATTTCCTGCAAAAATAGTCAAATACGCTTGAAAAACATCAGAAATGACAACTAATCTGTTTTGTGGGTGGTCAAGTGAGCACTGAAGAGTTGATGCTTTTGAACTGTGGTGTTGGAGAAGACAAGTCTTGAGAGTCCCTTGGACTGCAAGGAGATCCAACCAGTCCATTCTGAAGGAGATCAGCCCTGGGATTTCTTTGGAGGGAATGATGCTAAAGCTGAAACTCCAGTACTTTGGCCACCTCATGTGAAGAGTTGACTCATTGGAAAAGACTCTGATGCTGGGAGGGATTGGGAGCAGGAGGAGAAGGGGATGACAGAGGATGAGATGGCTGGATGGCATCACTGACTCAATGGACGTGAGTTTGAGTGAACTCCGGGAGTTGGTGATGGACAGGGCCTGGCGTGCTGCGATTCATGGGGTCACAAAGAGTCAGACACGACTGAGCGACTGAACTGAACTGAACTGAACTGAAGTGTGCTTTGGGAACTCCTTTTAGCATTGCTTGTTTGTGTGCTTAGTCACTTAGGCCCGTCCAAATCTTTGTAATCCAACGAACTGTAGCCCACCAGGCTCCTCTGTCCATAGGATTTCCCAGGCAAGAATACTGGAGAGGTTTACCATTTCCTCCTCCAGGGGATCTTCCTGACCCAGGGATCGAACTGTGTCTCTTGCAGCTCCTCCACTGGAGGAGAATCCCATGGACCGAGGAGCCTGGCAGGCTACAGTCCAAGGGTTCACAAAGAGTCAGACATGACTGAGCAACTCAGCACACGACAAGAACACTCTGTCAAGTCAGAGCATCTTATGCAGCCCCGGTCCCAGAGGTACCACCTGAATCAGAGCCCCCAGGGTGGGCTGAAATCCCACAAAAGTTAACAAGCCCTGCAGGTGATTCCGACATGGGCTAAAAGCCTGAGACCCCCTGGTCTACAATACCTCTAAGTGTCTTTTATTTTTCAGCCCAGATTTCATGGACTAGTGACATACCTATGCCTCAGTTTCCTTGCCTGTAAAGCAGAATTAACAGCATCCACCTAGGAGAGTTATTAAGAAAATACAGTAAATGTTCATGTATCAAGCCCTTCCACAGGGCATGGCTCATAGTAAGTGCTCAATCAACATGGAGGCTTTAATAAATATCATCCCAAGAGCCTCTGACAGAAAATCAACTACCAGCTTCAGAAGGGGCTGATTTGCAAACAGTGCTCTCAGCCCCTCTCCTTTCATCGCATCCCTCTCCTCTCCTCCAGCATGTGTTCATCCTCTTATTATCTTTCAGCCAGGACTCAGGCCATCCCTCGAAGTCCAGCCCCCAGGGTACATCCCACTCCTGTCATTTCCTTTCTATTCCTCCTTAAAGTAAATCTTCAAAACAAAACATCCTCACAGTGGAAACAACCCAAAGGCCCATGAAGGGATGAGTGGATAAACAGAATAGGGTCCATCCACACAATGGAATATTAGTCATTCCTTGAAAAGTAGGAAATTCCAACACCTGCGGCTACAACAGGGATGAACCTTGAGGACATTATGCTACATGAGATAGGCCAGTCGCAGAGAGACACTTATTGTACAATTCCACTCATATGAGATTCCAAGAGTAGTCAAATTTACAGATACAGAAAGTAGAGCAGTAGGGTACCAGTGTCTGGGTTGGATGGGGTGGGGGACTGTTGTTTAATGAAGGCAGAGTTTCAGTTCTGCAAGATGAAAAGAGTTCTGGAGATTGGTTGCCCAACAATGTGACTGTATTTGACACTGCAGAACTCAACACTTAAAAATAGCTCAGACGGTCAATTTTATATGTTGTGTATTTAACCACAAATAAAAATAAAGTTAAAAACAACCTTCCCACCAAATGCAAGCCCGTGGCCAGCAGCACACTGGCCGGGTAGCTTTATGTGGGCGCAGGTGGGGTCCTGGGATGAATCCTGATTTCCCCACCAGTCTCTGGCCTCCTATGGGCAGCCTGGGGCCCCCAAAGGGAAATAGGACACGGTAAGGTCTAGAGATGAGGCTGAAGCCTGCCCCCCAAAAAGGGAGAGGAGCTTGCAGGTGGAGACAGAGGACCTTAGGAAAAGGCAGGCACTTAGGGAGCAGCTCGGGGAAGGAGCTTCTCTGGGCTCCTTTGAGAGTTTGCCTGGGACTAATGGGGTTCCCAGGACATGGACTTTCAATCCAAAACCTGGCAGAAAAGTCCCAGGAACACTGCGACAGCATGTCACCCTACTTGCTCAAGGTCACACTTTTTTCTAGGGAAAGACTTGAGCCCAGTCTCCACCCTGCCTCCCTCCACCCTCCACCCCATAGGACTTTCAGCCCCCAGATGGAAGGCAATTCCAAAGAGAGGAACTGTGGTGGAGGCAGTTAACATGTGTTACCCAATCTCCACTATCATTATCCTGAGAAACATCTCTGTGATCCTTGCTCAGCCTTGGGCCCTTGTTCCCTTCATTTGCTGATACAGTTCTTTTAAACCCACTTCTCAACATTAATAGGGGCTTCCCAGGTGGCACTGGTGATAAAGAACCTGCCCGCCAATGCGTGAGACACAGAGACACGTGTTCAACCCCTGGGTTGGGAAGATCCCCTGGAGAAGGGCATGGCAACCCGCTCCAGTATTCTTGCCTGGAGAATCCCATGGACAGAGAAGCCTGGCAGGCTACAGTCCATGGGGTCTCAAAGAATCAGACATGACTGAAGTGACTTAGCACGCACACATGTACAACAATAAGAAATTCAGCCTTGCCCATTAAAATAGACGACTGATGAAAAAGTGAGCATCTGTGTAGTCTCTCCCCAGGATGAGGATGGCCATCCCTCCTTGTGTGGACACTACGGACAGCTCCCATCACCATCAGCCCCCAGTAAAAAGTCCAGAGAAGGAGTAACGTGAAGCTATGATCTCAGAAACATCCTGGAAATTGATCTGATAAGAGAGAGTCCTAGGGACTTCCCTGGTGGTCAGGAGGTTAAAAATCCACGCTTCTACTGCTGGGGGTGCAGTTTTGATCCCTGATGGAGGAACTAAGATCCTGCATACTGCATGGTGTGGATAAAAGAAAGAAAAAAAATTGTTTTAAAAAAGGAACGAGTCCTAGAGGGTCCTGGGAGCAGTGATACTAGACAGGCAGAGGGAGGGTTGGGTGGGGATGAGTGGAGGAGTGGGGAGGCCTGACCTCAGGGCAGGGGGCTGGCGGACACGAGAGAGCTGGAGAGGGGTAATAGGAGGGAGATGAGGGCGGAGGGTCCTGGGTAGTTGCTGAGCAGTGGGGCTCCAAGGGTCAGGGGTGCACCCTGGTGGGGGCAGGGACCTTTTCCTTGGGGATAAACAGTGGGTTTCATTGCCAAGACAAGGGCTTCTGTGTGTGTGTGTGCATGTGTGTGCGCGTGTGTATGTGTGTGTGTCACACACTCAGCCTGCATCAGCAACAAGCACAACAGCCCCCGCCCTCCTGTCGCACTGCGGGACCAACCAGGCGATTCCAAATAGTGCCAAAAGGGGAACAAGAAGGGAGGGGCGGCCCTGGGGGCACCTCCATCTGAGATCCAGGACAGAAGAAAGCCCCTGAGTAGCTGACATTTGAGCTGAGACCTGAAGGATGATGAATGGGTCCAATTAGAGCAAGAAGGGATAGCAATGCTCCAGGCAAGGGTTCAGCAGCACAGAGGCTGAGCCGGGACCCTGGGGGCAGAGGCCTGACATCGAGGAGGGAAGCGGCAGGGTCCTACAGAAGGCGAGGCTGGGGTTCAAGCAGGACTGGCAACAGGATTCAAGTCATCCAGAGCAAAATGAAAATGAGGGCCCTTTGGGCAAAACTTATTAAGAATTTAAGTCAGAGGTGAGGAAGCATGAGAATTAGGCTCCACGTCCACGTGAGCACTGGCCAGAGCACTGTCCAGGTTGCTTGTCCGTGAAGCCAGCTCTAGGTACAGATCCTCAGGGTCTTGCCCGCTCAGGAGCGTGGACTTGACCTGGCTTTTAAACCAGGAGGGCTTCCTGGAGGCTGCAGCTTTTGTAGGGTGAGAGGCAGTGGTAACCTTGACTTTGACCTCAAGCCTGCTGCACACGTGGTATCATTGGACAAGTCAGTGAGTCTCTGACCCCACTCTTATCCACACGGCATCCTGAGGACCAGGGTTCCATGGGGCCCACTTTGAGAAACCCGAGTTCGGCACATCAGTGCTATGAAATCCCTTAAAGAGTAACACTCTCTCATGTCAGACAGGGGGAAACTGAGGCCCAGAGAGGGGCCAACGGCCCACTGAGGGCACACAAGCTGTGACAGAGGTGGGAGCAGAGGGATGGCCTTCTGGGCCTCCAGGTGGGGTTCTTTACTGAGTCCAAAGCCAGTGCCCATAGAGCATGGGCAGTCACAGGGCCCAGAAACCAGCCAGGTGGCCTCAGATGTCACACTGGGTGGACCGAGAGTTCAGTGTGGGGGAGGAGAGGCAGTGGGCGAATGTCTGAGCTTCGGGACTTTTGAGAACAGACAGATGCATGCGTTCCATTCAGACAGCGGCTCCAGCCCGCTGCTTCCGAATGAGCCTGGGTGTGTAATTTAAATCTTATTAAATCATGAATCTGGGTCAGTGGTAATTTATAGATTACCTTCATTAACTGGATAAAAATAATCACCAACTCAACAGTGAGTCATAACAGCAATTAAAAAAAAAAAAAAAAGCTACAGCTTAGCGCCGGTTGGGGTGTGGGGGACATGTCTCCAATTATTTCCCGAAGATTCTGGAGACTGGCAAAAATCAACACACGTTTGGCCTGAGACAACTCCCCTTTTTTCTCCCCTTAATTTTTAAGCCTTTGGGAGAAATTTAATCCACATGTTTCGGATTTGTTTACATTTAAACCATCAAAACAGTGTTTGTAAGAAGCATTTGATGTCCAAGAGCTGTTTTTTCCCCTTCTTTTTTTTAAAGGCCTTTGGTCTTTGAACCAGGAAGCTGTCTTCTGCTGAGATTAAATGAGGCCATGTCTATAGGAATGCTGAGAGTAGGATGGGCCCCCTCCCACCTCCCTACCTGCCCTTCTGCCCTGGGGGTCTGCCAGTGTCCCAGGGAATCCTCCTCAACCCTCGGGAAGCTCTGAGGGTGGTAAGGAAGCCTCAGAGAAGTGGGTCTCCATCAGGCTCGGGTCCTGCATGTAAGAACAGCAGCTTGAGTTTAGTAAGCATCTGCTAAGTGCCATTGTACAGGAGACAGGGATCAAGACCATCCCCATGGAAAAGAAATGCAAAAAAGCAAAATAGCTGTCTGGGGAGGCCTTACAAATAACTGTGAAAAGAAGAGAAGCGAAAAGCAAGGAGAAAAGGAAAGATATAAGCATCTGAATGCAGAGTTCCAAAGAATAGCAAGAAGAGATAAGAAAGCCTTCCTCAGCGATCAATGCAAAGAAATAGAGGAAAACAACAGAATGGGAAAGACTAGAGATCTCTTCAAGAAAATTAGAGATACCAAGGGAACATTTCATGCAAAGATGGGCTCGATAAAGGACAGAAATGGTATGGACCTAACAGAAGCAGAAGATATTAAGAAGAGGTGGCAAGAATGCACAGAAGAACTGTACAAAAAAGATCTTCATGACCAAGATAATCACGATGGTGTGATCACTCACCTAGAGCCCGATATCCTAGAATGTGAAGTCAAGTGCGCCTTTAGAAAGCATCACTATGAACAAAGCTAGTGGAGGTGATGGAATTCCAGTTGAGCTATTTCAAATCCTGAAAGATGATGCTGTGAAAGTGCTGCACTCAATATGCCAGCAAATTTGGAAAACTCAGCAGTGGCCACAGGACTGGAAAAGGTCAGTTTTCATTCCAATCCCAAAGAAAGGCAATGCCAAAGAATGCTCAAACTACCGCACAATTGCACTCATCTCACACACTAGTAAAGTAATGCTCAAAATTCTCCAAGCCAGGCTTCAGCAATACGCAAACCGTGAACTTCCAGATGTTCAAGCTGGTTTTAGAAAAGGCAGAGGAACCAGAGATCAAATTGCCAACATCCAATGGATCATGGAAAAAGCAAGAGAGTTCCAGAAAAACATCTATTTCTGCTTTATTGACTATGCCAAAGCCTTTGACTGTGTGGATCACAATAAACTGTGAAAAATTCTGAAAGAGATGGGAATACCAGACCACCTGACCTGCCTCTTGAGAAACCTGTATGCAGGTCAGAAAGCAACAGTTAGGACTGGACATGGAACAACAGACTAGTTCCATATAGGAAAAGGAGTACGTCAAGGCTGTATATTGTCACCCTGCTTATTTAACTTATATGCAGAGTACATCATGAGAAACGCTGGACTGCAAGAAACACAAGCTGGAATCAAGATTGCCGGGAGAAATATCAATAACCTCAGATATGCAGATGACACCACCCTTATGGCAGAAAGTGAAGAGGAACTAAAAGGCCTCTTGATGAAAGTGAAAGAGGAGAGTGAAAAAGTTGGCTTAAAACTCAACATTCAGAAAATGAAGATCATGGCATCTGGTCCCATCACTTCATGGGAAATAGATGGGGAAACAGTGGAAACAGTGTCAGACTTTAATTTTTGGGGCTCCAAAATCACTGTAGACGGTGATTGCAGCCATGAAATTAAAAGACACTTACTCCTTGGAAGGAAAGTTATGACCAACCTAGATAGCATATTCAAAAGCAGAAACATTACTTTGCCAACAAAGGTCCATCTAGTCAAGGCTATGGTTTTTCCAGTAGTCATGTATGGATGTGAGAGTTGGACTGTGAAGAAAGCTGCGCGCCGAAGAATTGATGCTTTTGAACTGTGGGGTTGGAGAAGACTCTTGAGAGTCCCTTGGACTGCAAAGAGATCCAACCAGCCCATTCTAAAGGAGATCAGTCCTGGGATTTCTTTGGAAGGACTGATGCTGAAGCTGAAACTCCAGTACTTTGGCCACCTCATGCGAAGAGTTGACTCATTGGAAAAGACTCTGAGGCTGGGAGGGATTGGGGGCAGGAGGAGAAGGGGACGACAGAGGATGAGATGACTGGATGGTATCACCGACTTGATGGATGTGAGTTTGAGTAAACTCTGGGAGTTGGTGATGGACAGGGAGGCCTGGCGTGCTGCAATTCATGGGGTCGCAAAGAGTCGGACATGACTGAGCAGCTGAACTGAACTGAACTAAGTGCCAGGCTCAATACTGATCCAATACTTTGGCCACCTGATACAAAGAGCCGACTCAGTGGAAAAGACCCTGATGCTGGAAAATATTGAGGGCGGGAGGAGAAAGGGGCAACAGAGAATGAGATTGTTGGATGGCATCACCGACCCAATGGAGATAAGTTTCACTGAGGCTCTGGGAAGGACAGGGAAACCTGGTGTATTGCAGTCCAGAGGGTCAAAAAGACTCAGAATATGACTGATCGACTGAACAACAAAATCAGCTCAATGAGATAGCTTCCCTTACCATGCCCATTTTAGAGATGGGAAACTGAGTTCATTAGGGACTAAGCCCTTGAACACAAAGCTAGAGAGGATGGGGACTTCACTGGTCCAGTGGTTAAGGATCCACCTTCCAAAGCAGGGGATGTGGATTTGATCCCTGGTTGGGGAACTTAGATCCCATATGCCTCTGGACAACTAAGCCCATGCACTGCAACTATCTGAGCCCACTCAGTCTAGAGTCCATGCTCCAGGAGAAGCCTGGGCAGCACAACAAAGACTAGCACGACCAACCAACAAAACAAACAAAGCTAGAGGGTGGCCAGAACAGGAGGTAGAGATCTCAAGTGTATCTGGAGCTCAGAATACGTTAAAGGTGACACAAGGGTTGGGATAAAGGATGTAAAGTGTTTCAAAGGTATCACCTGCTCTACACACAATGATGGGTTAACATCACCCCAGTGAATGGCCTTCCCAGGTGGCTCAGTGGTAAAGAATCCGCTTGCAATTTAGGAAACGCAAGAGATGCGGGTTCTATCCCTGGGTCAGGAAGAGCCCCTGGAGGAGGGCATGGCAACCCACTCCAGTATTCTTCCCTGGGAAATCCCATGGACAGAGAAGCCTGGCAGGGTACAGTCCATGGGGCCACAAAGAGCTGGACACATCTGAGCAACGTCAGCACCGCAGTGAAGCGCTGGCCATGCCCTCTCCTGTCCTGTTCCTGCTCCCTCCCTCCCACTCATCCTTCTCCCTCTCTTTTTTTTTTCTTCTTGGCTGCATTTATGGATTCAGATGGCTTTCCTCTGACCTTTTTTGGTGTCCCACCCTTTTCCTCCATTTATTTCTACATAATTGTAGTCACTCTGCGTGTACAATTTTACATGCTTCTTTCAGCCACTTAACCTTATCACTCAGGATCTTTCCACACCATCAAAAATGTTTCCTAAGTGTCCTTTTAGTGGCTGCACATCATTCCTTCTCCCCACAGTCCCTCCTGACATATCTTACACTACTCTGCCCTTTGGGTGAATGTTGGTTTGTTTCCCTATTTTTGTTCTTTTGCTGTGACTAACACCCCATGGACATCTTTGTGCACAGAATCTGAAGAACGTGTTTGGCTTCAGTTTTTATTCTAATGCAGGACCTCTGCGGACACTTTCCAGACTGATAAAAGAGTAAAAATAATTAACACTTACTGAGCATTTGCCAGGTGCCAGGCACCGAGCTGAGGTCTCACATTTATTACTTTATTTAATCTTCATGTAAATGTGGCCAGAAGCCCCGTTTCATGGATGAGAAAGCAGAGGCTCAGGGGCAGAAGTAACCTGCCAGGATGCAAACCACATTGCCCGCAGCCACCAACTGTTTCCTGATGCGGCCATAACAAATTATTGCGATCTTGGTGGTTTTAAGGGCTTCCCTCTTGTGCAGCTGGTAAAGAATCTGCCTGCAATGCAGGAGACAGGGTTCAATTCCTGCGTCGGAAAGATCCCCTGGAGAAGGAACTGGCAACCCACTCCAGTATTCTTGCCTAGAGAATCCCCTTGGAGAGAGGAGCCTGGCAGTCTACAGTCCATGGGGTCACAAGAGTCAGGACACGACTTAGCGACTAAACCACCACCACAAAAACCAGTGTAGTAGTGGTTTTAAAGCAACGGAAGATTTAGTCTCTCTCAGTTTTGGAGGCCAGAAGTTCAACATTAAGGTGTCGGCAGGATCGATTCCTCCCAGAGTCCCTAAGAGAGAACGCATCCCTTGCCCCTTTCTCGCTGCTGATGGTTCTGGCTTCCCAGACTTAGAGATACATCACTCCAATCTCTGACTCCATCATCACATGGCCTTTCACTCAGTGTCTCTCTGCTTTTTCTTCTTTTCTCTCTCTGATGGGGACACCTGTCACTGGATTCAGGACCACTCCAGTTCAGGATGATCTCACTTTGAGGTTTTTAAACATGATTACAACTACAAAGACCTCTATTCCAATCAAGGTCCCAATCTGAGGTCCTGGGTACCAATTTTGTGAGGTACCTTTGAATACACAGAAGCTATATGGTTCCAAAGGGGGTCTCTTGGAGGAGGGGACAGTTTGGCCAAGACCTGAAGAATGAGGGGGTCCTGGCTGCAGGACCAGCTTAGCCTGTATGTTCCTGCTATCCAGGATATGCAAATAGTGTAACAGAATTCACTGATTTTCCACTGATGGACTTTTAGGTTATTTACAACTTCTCAAGGTTCAAAACCACTCCTATCCCAAATCTGTTTGCCCATCTGTAATTCTTTCCTTGCAACCAATTTCCTCGGGTGGATAAATAAGCATCCCTCAAAGACTTCTGCTGTAAACTTTTCTGCAAGGCGGCAGTGGGGATAAGCAGGTGGTCTGGTTCACACTTACAGGATGCTTGACCTTAGCCAAAACCAAAGCATAGTGACTGGTCCCCAGCACTGGGGTGACACCAAGGTGACATCAGGACAACTGTATGCTCCGTGTTAACCAACTTCAGAAACTGGAAAGCTCTTTCATCTTTGCCAGTTGAATCGCAAGACTGACAATGATTTTAATTGGTATGTATCAATGGATCTCTCAGGCTTCCCAGGTGGCACTAGTCGTAAGGAACCCTCCTATCAATGCAGGAGACATAAGAGACACAGGTTTGATCCCTGTGTTGTGAAGATCCTCTGGAGGAGGTCATGGCAACTCATTTCAGTATTCTTGCCTGGAGAATCCCATGGACAGAGGAGCCTGGAGGGCTACAGTCCATGGGGTCACAAAGAGTCAGACATGACTGAAGCGACTTAGCAGGCATCAAGGGATCTCTATCAGTCATGTGGTAAATCAATAATTTGCTGGCTAGGAAGGTGGGGGTCTCATGTAAGCTGTGAATCAGCAAGTGACAGAGGCTGGCGTAACTGTATCCCCAGGAAGCAAAAGTTTAAAAATCTCATCTTAAAAAAATCCAGACTGTTACACTGCCACATTCACCGACTGAATGGTGAATATATAGACATATAAGACATATCTACATCTTTATAGACATAGGTATGCAAGGCGTATCTATATCTTAGGCAACCGAAAGACGACTGGTTTACAGGCTGAGCTGCCCAAATGGATACTGTGAGGATTTGCCGCCTGGTTCAGTCAAAGTGCTCTCAAGGAGTTTTTCATAAGAATGTAGTAGACTTAATGAACAAAAACAATGTCAGCTTCCTGCCTCACATGATATGCTAAAATTTATTCCTAGTGAACCAAAGATTAATGTTAAGTAAGGTATGAATATATGAAATAATGAATCTAAAAGAACTGAAGAGGGAACTTCCCTGGTGGTCCAGTGATTAAGAATCTGCCTTACAATGCAAGGGACATGGGTTTGATCTCTGGTTCGGGAACTAAGATCCCACATGTCCAGAGCAACTAAGTCTGAGTGCCACAACAAGAGAGTCTGAGCTCGCCAACGAAAGATCCCACACACTGCAACTAAGACACAACACAGCCAAATAAATATAGTAATTAATTAAAGAGCTGGAGAAATAAGTATGAATTAATGTTTTATAATCTTGGAAGTGGAAAGAATCTTTTGAGGCATGGCATGTAAAGTGAAATGATAAAAAAACTATTTTAACTACCTAAAAATTAAAATAAAAACTCTGAACAGCAAATGAAACATTATAAACAGGTTGGAAAATAACAAAATTGGCTTCCTTGGTGGCTCAGACAGTAAACAATCTGCCTGCAATGTGGGAGACCCAGGTTCAATCCTTGGGTCAGGAAGATCCCCTGGAGAAGGGAATGGCTCCCCACTCCAGTATTCTTGCCTGGAGAATTCCATGGACAGAGGGGCCTGGCGGGCTACAGTCCATGGTGTCTCAAAGAGTCAGAATGACTGAGTGACTAACACTTTCACTTTCAAGGAAAATATGCAAAATGTGACAAATATATATGGTGTATGACCTTAGTATATAAAGAATAATTGCTAATCAATAAGAAAAAATGTCAAATACACCAGTACCATATTTACAGGCAAATACCTAAACGACAAATACAAATGACAAATATGAAATTCTAACCACTTCATTTAGTGTGGTGCCTGCCACATCATAGATGTTTGGTATAATGATTGTTTGATGCCTGAACCTGCCCTGGGTCGCATAACAATAGCTCACTAAGCCCTTAATGGGGGATGCAAAGAGTTGGAACAAGCACAGAACTCAGCTGTCTCCAGCCACTGAGGAAGTTCCTGCTACTTATGAGCTGTGTGACTTTAGCCAAGTGGTTCAGCTTCTCTTTGCCTGAGAAGTTGAGAAAATGGGATAAGTGAGGACAGGATTAATGCCAACCTCATGGGACTGTTGCAAGCGTGAAACAAGTTAATACACGTAAAGCACTAAGAGCAGCGCCTGGCTCATCATGAAGGCTCAACAACATGCTCCAAACTTCAGAAATAATGTTAGGAACGGAAGCTAGGAAACGCCCACCATTCATGGATCTGTTCATTCAACACCTACGTAGTCAGTGCCTAGTACGTGTCAGGCCTTAGCAGAGTAATGACGGATGCTCATTTACTGTTAAAACACACGCTGAAGCCATCACAGTAAAGGAGAGATGATCCATTAGAAGGGTAAACACCTGGCTGGTGGAGGGATCCCAGACTCAGGGCCTGACACAGGCTCAGCACCCACAGGCAGCTTCCCGGAGGAGGCAGTTTTCAAGCTCAGCCTGGAGAGATGAGTGGGGGTTTTCCAAGAGAGCATTATTCCGGACAGAAGAAGCAGTCAATTCAAACTCAAATGTGCAGGAGATGTAAAGTCATTTCAGTCCATATTTTCTTACAGTGTTGCTCTGTCACTAAGACGGTGGGCTTGGGAGCAAGTCTGCCCTGAGTTACACTGGCGGGGGTGGTCTGCCAAACTTGTGTGTGTGTATGTGTGTGCGTGTGTGTGACTCTGCATCTACAGAATGAGGATAAATGTGGCGTGGGAGTTCAGTAATTTCAGGTGTGTGAGACACAACCTGAAGCCTGCTGTGTCGGGAAGGCACTAGGCAGGCCCTTCAGCCAGAAATCCATCTCTTGGATGGGATTTTCAACTGGTCACACAACTGACGCTTAAAGGCCGCTGCTCAAGAGTTACGACTTCGGGCAGCTAGAAGCCAGCCCTCCCAGATCATCTTCAGGATGATTCTCGTTCAGATTTCTCAATGTTGGCATTTGGAGCCAGACAATTCTTTACTATGGTTGGGGCGGGAGGTCTGTCTTGTGCACTGTAGGTGTTCAACAGCATGCCTGACCTCTACCCACCAGCTGCCAACAACAATCGCCCTCTGGAACAGGCCATTGCCTCCCACCACCCTGTCTTGATCATGGAAAATGTCCCCAGACATTTCCAAATGTCCCTTAGAGGACAAGCTCACTCCATTGAGAATGACTGTTCCAGGTCAATGAGGATCTTCTGGGAACAGCCCAACCGGGCAGGGTAGTCCCTTCCCCAATGGGAAAAACAGCTACACTCCACTGGGGTCCACAGGCCAAATTTCAGCCTTGAGTGTGTTTTGTTTGAGCCCGGGAATATTGTAAATCTTGATGAGCTGACAATGATCTTAAAAATCAGGAAATTTCATAGACACATGCTATGCATGCCTACTGGAGAAGGCAATGGCAACCCACTCCAGTACTCTTGCCTGGAAAATCCCATGGAAGGAGAAGCCTGGTAGACTGCAGTCCATGGGGTCGCTAAGAGTAGGACACAACTGAGCGACTTCACTTTTCACTTTCCTGCATTGGAGAAGGAAATGGCAACCCACTCCAGTGTTCTTGCCTGGAGAATCCCAGGGACGGGGGAGCCTGGTGGACTGCTGTCTATGGGGTCGCACAGAGTCGGACACGACTGAAGTGACTTAGCAGCAGCATGCCTGCCTACATGCTAAATCGCTTCAGTCATGTCTGACTCTTTGCTACCCTATGGACTGTAGCCCGCCAGGCTTCTGTGTCCCTTGAATTCTCCAGGCAAGAATATTGGAGTGGGTTGTCACACCCTCCTCCGGGGGATCTTCCCGACCCAGGGATTGAACCCATGTCTCTTATGTCTCCTGCATTGGCAAGGGAATTCTTTACCACTAGCGCCACCTGGAAAGCCCACACACTGCTATATATATTAATACAATAGATAACCAAGATTCAGCAGGCAGCAGGCAGCAAGTGCGGAGAACTGAGTTGTATCTTCCTCTTTCGGCTGGACACAGGCTTCCTGTTTGCCACGTTCCCACTACTCTCTATTGCACCCTGAATTCTGAGGACCAAAGTCAGTTTCCATCTATCCCATTCCATTTTCACAACCCTGCTGGACCCTGATGCTGTTGGAATTTGGGGCTCTTGATCTAATGTGTTTGCATGTACACACACACACATGCACACACATACACGCACCAACACACACATATACACGAATGTGTACGCATGTATACACGTGCACAAATGTGCAGGTATATATGCATGTACACACATATACACACATGTGTACACCACACAGATACATACAAACATGCAGGCAGGCACGCAGACACACAGACCCCTGTCACTCACCTACTCTCACGGGCTGCAGCCCAGGGCACCCTGCGTGCCTGGTGTGCACACCTGGTTGTGAACCTCTGCACTTTGAAGTGCTGCCTTCCTCCCCACGGGGACTCTTGGGGTGTCACTCGGATTGATGGATGGCATAGCCCAGCTCTCAAAAACTGCCACATGTGTTTATTACGGCGATGAGTGTGGGCCAGCCCGCTTCTGGCTTGTGTAAGTGTCAACTGGTGACAACATGTGCTTCGCAGAAGGCAGATGTCAAAGCAGCCGGGGAAGCTGAGCGCGTGCATGGGGACCACCCAGGGGCAGCGCGCACACAGCCCAGCTCTGGTCACACACTGCTTCCCTGGCCTTTGGCGAGAGAATTAAAGGACATGAAGAGTGACACTGGCCACCAGGACAGGTCTGATGTGAAGACTGAAGCCACTCAGGACAGTGCCATCAGTTGCCAGACGTTGCCCTGGGGCCCTGGGGCCCGCTTCACCTGGGAGTGTCCACAGGCCACACAGCCAGTTTCATTCGGTTCTCTCCCAAAGACCTCCACCCCCTGGAGATCACAAGCTCAGTCACCACCAGTGGGGCAGCACGATTTCTTCACCTCTGAATAGTGATCCTTCCACACTGAGTTCCGATGCGGTACCGAGCACTCTGTAGTCACTTCAAAGACATGAGTTTCTCATCCCCATTTTGTTGATGCTCTGAAGGCTGCATCAGCTGCTAAGACGTGTCTGACACTGAGTCTGCACTGAGCATAATTTCACAGACATCCTATCATTCCAGCTCTTCCACAGTCTGATGAAAGAGGTTTTAGTATTGTTCCCATTTTATAACTAAAGAAACTTGAGGCTCACAATCTTTCTTCTCCTTATTTTCCTGTCTCTCTTCTCCTTCTCCTCTTCTTCCTCGTCACTTCAGGCTAAGGTCTACCAAGCCCTCATATATGCCAGGCACCGAGTCAGGCACTTGACCATCTCAATTCATCCCCCAACAGCTCTGGGAGGGTTGTCCTACATTAGCCTTTGTCACTAATCCCCCGAGGAAGGAACCAGGACTCAGCGTCACACTTGGAAACCGCAAACCCAGCTGGGACTCAGGAACCAGTGGAGACTGTCCACCCTGATGGCCTCAGAAGATGTGCAGTTCTCAACAAGGACCAGCCAGAGCTGACCCCAGAAGCCCCCCACACCCCACACCAGCAGCTGGAGCATCAGCAGAGGATCACCATGTCCAAGCAGGCACTGGGCTCCAAGAAGAATCTCCACCGTGACTTAGTCTAGCATTTGGGGAGCCTTCACCTGGGAAGTCACTCCAGTCTCTTTATAAGGTGCAAAACCTGCCTTGCAACTTCTAATCTGTGAAATTGGCCCTAGAAAACCGGGTGGTAGCCGGATGCCAAGCCATCTCAAGAAATAAGCAGAAATAATTGAAAAGAATACAGTGGCATTTGTTATCTTAAAAACATGGGGCATTTTTTTAAGCACCCAGTGTGCTGGGAAACATAAATTGTCAAGACTTACAAATTGCTTTCTTTCCTTCAACTTTAAGGATGCTGCTAGAGTGAAAAAGCTGGCTTAAAACTCAACATTCAAAAAACTAAGATCATGGCATCCAGTCCCACCATTTCATGGCAAATAGATGGGGGGAAGTGGAAAAGGTGACATTTTATTTTCTTGCTTTCCAAAATCATTGTAGATGGTGACTGCAGCCACGAAATTAAAAGACAACTGCTCCTTGGAAGAAAAGCTATCACAAACCTAGACAGGATATTAAAAAGCAGAGCCATCGCTTTGCTGACTAAAGTCTGTATAGTCAAAGCTATGATTTTTCCAGCAGTCACGTATGGATGTGAGAGTTGGACCAGTTCGAAAGCATCAGTTCTCAGCACTGAAGAACTGATGCTTTTGAATTGTGGTGCTGGAGAAGACTCTTGATAGTCCCTTGGACAGCAAGGAGATCAAACCAGTCAATCCTAAAGGAAATCAACCTTGAATATGCATTGGAAGAACTTATGCTGAAGCTGAAGCTCCAATACTTTGGCCACCTGATGTGAAGAACTGATTGACTGAAAAAGACCCTGATGCCGGGAAAGACTGAGGGCAGGAAGAGAAGGGAGCAGTAGAAAGATAGTTGGATGGCATCACGACCATCTCAATGAACATGAATTTGAGCAAACTCCAGGAGATGGTGAAGGACAGGGAAGCTTGGCATGCTGCAGTCCCTGGGGTTGCAAAGAGTCAGACACACGACTTAGCAACTGAACAACAACAAGTCATATCTGGGTGCAGTCAGACATTCTTCTTTTTTTTTTTCCCTACAAACCTATGTATTAATAATAGCTTGACTAAAACCAGCTCTTTCCAAGAGACAGCATATATTAACCAGACTCTGGAATCAGCCAGATGTGGGTGCCAACCCTATATCACCACCCATTTGTTAGCTGTGTGGACTTAGTGAATGATTTGGTCTCCGAAAGCTGCAGTTTCTCTAACTGCAAAACGGAGAAGAGAAGAACATGAGGATGCAACAAGCTGAAGGTATAATTTAGCCCAGCACCTAACATCGGAAGTGGCTGATGAGTGTTTGCTGGCAGTCTTTTAATGCTGGTCATGGTTTCTCCCTGGCCACCCCCTTTCATAAGCTAAGAAGCCCCTGGCAGTGTTCATGCTCAATTATAAGAAATGCCTGTTATCCTGAAGACGGGTGTTTTCCATTTCCCACTCCTACATCTTTCCTCCAGATCTGGAGATTTTGCCAAGCTCAATATCATATCTTTTTAGCGAGCATTGAAAACTAGAGTTTAAGTATTAAAAAAAAAAAAAAAAATCTGAACTTGGAAAAAGGAGGGAATTTTTTTCCCTGAAAGAGAGAAGTGTGCAGAGAAAATCTGGAAGCCTAGTTTTATTCCTAATTGAAGCAGAGTTTTCTCAGCCACCTAGATATGTATCAAATAATTACAGCCCAACTGTTGTAATTCAGCACCTGGGCTATGGTGAAATTATTTTTTAATGTATCACCCGGGCTGTTTTTATGTTTGATTTATGCCTGGATGTCAAGGTATTAGACAAATACCCAACACTGTGTTCCTAGGGCAGCTGCTATTGTTGAATTGAGGAAGGTAGGTGTGTCAGAGACTGGAGGTTTCTTACCAATATGGAGACAAATCATCTTGGTGACATCCAGGGCTTCCTGGAACGTAGGACTTTCAGTACTAAAACTGAGAAAGTTCTGGGCAAAGCTGGGAGTTGGCCAACTCAATTATCAAAGACATATTCTTACTTTCTTCCAAACAAGCAAAACCACATTTTATTAGGGCAACAAGGCACACACTAAAAAGCTATATTTCCCTTGCAGTTAGGGATGGTCATGTGGCACAGTTCTGGCCAATGAAATGTGAATCAGATCAGATCAGTCGCTCAGTCGTGTCCGACTCTTTGCGACCCCATGAATCGCAGCACGCCAGGCCTCCCTGTCCATCACCAACTCCCAGAGTTCACTCAGACTTATGTCCATCAAGTCAGTGATGCCATCCAGCCATCTCATCCTCTGTCGTCCCCTTCTCCTCTTGCCCCCAATCCCTCCCAGCATCAGAGTCTTTTCCAATGAGTCAGCTCTTCGCATGAGGTGGCCAAAGTACTGGAGTTTCATTTTTAGCATCATTCCTTCCAAAGAAATCCCAGGGCTGATCTCCTTTAGAAAGGACTAGTTGGATCTCCGTGCAGTCCAAGGGACTCTCAAGCGTCTTCTCCAACACCACAGTTCAAAAGCATCAGTTCTTCGGTGCTCAGCCTTCTTCACAGTCCAACTCTCACATCCATACATGACCACAGGAAAAACCATAGCCTTGACTAGACGAAATTTTGTTGGCAAAGTAATGTCTCTGCTTTTGAATATGGTATCTAGGTTGGTCATAACTTTCCTTCCAAGGAGTAAGCGTCTTTTAATTTCATGTGAATAGAAGTCCCAAATAGGGCTTCTGTGGGAAGCTCTTTATAGGGACTAATTCAATAAGTACTTGCCCTTTTAAATCTTCTACCTTCCTGCATCTCCATGCCTGGGATATAGATGTGATGACTGAAGATGCAACTGCCATCTTGGGACCATGAGGCAACCTGGAGGCTAAAAGCTAGGCTTTTAGGATGGCAGGACAGAAAGCAAGGAGCTTGAGTCCCTGATAACCTTATGGAGCCATCATCCAGCCCTGGGCTTTTTCTTTTATATAAGAAATAAATAAACCCTGTGTTTCTTTAAGTCCCTCTAACAGGCTTCTTTTTGTAGCAGCCAAATCAGTAAAGGGACCGAGTGCCCTGGTTTCCCTGAATTTGCTCTGCTTTAGCTCTGAAACCCCTCAGAGCCAAGCAAACCAGGATAGTTGGTTACTCCAGAATGAGAATCCTAATGGAGATGACTGGGGACTTTGGAGTAGGTAGGGGTGGAGAGTCTTCATTTAGGGGGAGGCATCTGAAAAAAAGATGATCCTGGATGAGATTCTTGGGTGTAACAGGATGGAACACAGCATCCTCTGCTCTTAGCAAAGGGACTGAGGGATAAACCAGAGAGAACACACCTCAGCCTGTGCTGGCGTGAAAACAGTAATTATAAATGAGGGCTTCTCTGGTGGCTCAATGGTAAAGAATCCACCTACTAATGCGGGAGACACGGGTTTGATCCCAGGGTTGGGAAGATCCCCTGGAATAGGAAATAGCAATTTGCTCCAGTATTCTTGCCTGGGAAATCCCATGGACATAGGAGCCTGGCAGGCTACAGTCCATGGGGTCACAAAAGAGCCAAACACGACTGAGCAGGCACGCAAACAACACACCATTAGTGTCAAAGCCCAAGGGGGAACAGTTTCCACAGATGATCGTGACTGAATCAATGATACAGGTGAATAAAAAGACCTGGTTCTGAACGCAACTGGAGCAAGAGTGCTGCACAGAAACCTCCACAAACATTGAGCTCATCTTTTCAGTGCTGAAAAGTCTCCCCTGCTCCTTCCACCCTGCTCTACCTAAGTCGTGGGAGGCAACACCTGAATAGGTAATTATAGCTCTGAAGACAAAGGAAGGACTTTGTCTTGTTCCTGGAGTATTTCCCCCACCCCCTCATCACTCACCTCTGGGGCAGCAAATGAGTGGATTCTCCATCAGTCACTAAACAGACACGGGGCAAGGCCAGGATGCCATCCATCGAAAGCTCTGACATCCCTTATGCCCAGCCCAGCACTGTCCCCACACAGGACCCTCTGGTTTTCCTGGACACAACCGGAGGCTACCCCGCCTCCCTGTAGGAGCAGGAAGTCACAGCTGTGCCCCGGCGGCTTTCCTGTCATGTCTGCTGGGCTGTGTGCAGCCAAGAGAAATCTCTGAAATACATTATAAGCCAAAAGCCTCTATAGGAAACTCTATTAACTTTCTCCATAGCAGGAGAGATTATAAACACCTCATACAGGGCCCGTCTGCTTTAGTATCTCATTTGATTTCCGGAGGAGGGGAAATTTCTGAGTGTCCTAGAGGGAGACCTTTTAGAAAGTTACTCCTCTGACTCTCAGAACTTAACTACAGTAGCCCCCTTCATAGGAACCCAGTTCCATTCCTAGAGTGCATTCCTAAGTCAAATTTGTTAGTAAGTCCAAAAGTTAGCCTAGGTACTTAACTAACACAATCGGCTATATAGTACTGCACTGATTATACATTTCACATACATAACACATTTAGAAAAAACAGAAAAAATAAAGAAATAATTTTTAATTTTGCAGTACCTCAAAAAGTATGCCAGACACAAGAAGTAAGTTACGTGCCTGGACACATGAACACACATTCTGTATCTTTGAAAGTCTGAAACTTAAAGGTTTGTATATAGGGCACTTACTGTATTCTGACTCCAGATGCCTTCAAGCTCTGTCTCCAGGAACATGGACTTGGTCACAGACCTCCCCCCCTCCCCACACACACACACTTGTTTCACATCCCTCTTGGAATTTCAGAAAATGGCATGTGTCTTAGGTCAGCTATCCCAGAGGTAGAGCCTGATTCGAGGATTCATGGACACATGATTCATTATTAAGAGGAGACAAAAAGGACTTGGGGCAGCTGCCTGGGACAGGTGGAGCCGAGGAAGGTGTGATTGCAAGGGAGTCCAGGAGGGTGGTTTCACCTGGTCCTGTGGGGACCTCTGGAGGCTAAGTTACCCCCTGAGTTTTCCTGGCCTGGAGGTAAGATGCCAGACTTTCATAACCCCCACCTGCCTGCCTCTGGTGGGGTGTTACCTGGACTTGCAAACTCCAAGTATCTCTGGATCTCTGGGCCTGCCCGGTGCCGCTCCACTAGTCCCCAGGCGAGTTTCCAAAGACTTGTCACTGGAAACAGATGGCCCAAGGAGAGCAGCACACAGATCCTAGGAGACCCAGAAGGACCACCTCTGTCAATCACAGACTTTTCTTCTGCTTGGATGTTTCATGAGTGACTATATCTCGAGTCAGTCACAGGCCTGGAATGCAGAGCTTACATCAGACATTGTCTCTCTGCATCCTAGAACCTAGCTGGCCTTCAGTCTCCAGTGACTGAGTAAATGAATTAATCAACAGGAGACTGACTCTGTGATGGTCTGGGTTCAGGGACACCCCCGCCAGCTGGCCCAGACAGGCCCTGCTGTGGGATGCCCTCGTCCCCAGCCTCCCTTTCCCCACTGTTCCTCTGCTGGATGGTGAGGCCCTTGGGTGACAGCAGGTCTTATAACCAACCCCCTTGCACCATGACTGCTAGGTGGGGTCCCCGGCCCAGCAGCATCACATCACCCAGGAACTTGTTACAAATGGAAAATCTCAGTCCAGAAACTATGGGTGTGGGCCCTGAAGTCTAGCCCACAACCCAGCCCTCAAGAATAATAAGGACCTCGGATCCTGAACATTTGTCGGAGCCCCGCACAGGACAGAGGACTCCGAGGGCACCACTGAGCCTCTTACGGCTGAGGCATTATTGCTACAGTGGTTGTTTATGTGGGAGCCTCTCTTTTCCCCGGCTGACTTCTTGACCTCTTATCTTATCTGCTTCAAAAGCTGGAGTCAGTCTGCCTCAGGCCTCTGGGTGGCTTTGTTCATGGGTGCGGAGCAAAGATGCTTCCTGACAGATGTGCCCAGACCTGTGTTTGCATCTTGGCTCACCTACGAGCCTGGCTGAGATGCTTAGTCTGGAAGGCTGGTTGGGTCCAGCTTCTCCACACCTCTGGGCTGTTTGTTCCCCTTACATGATCACCTCTGAATGTCCTTTACCCAGGGTCTGGCCCCCAGGCCTGGTCAGCCAGGTGACAATTGCAGACTCTGAAATTCACTACCCGTAGCAACCAGGTAGGACCAGTTTCTATGAAGCAACACAGGGCAAAGGTGAGAACTCCTCTCGGCAGAGCAAAGGGCAGCTGGGTAGTCCCAACTATGGTCCACCTTTCACAAGAAGACAGTAATTGCCCATCTCAGGGTCTTCCCAAGATGAGGCAATGGCTTTCATTCCTCACTTCTCTCTCTGCTGCCCAAACTTGGAAATTGACAAAGGACAGACATTGTACTGCCTCCAGAGGCCTGCCTGAATAGGAAGATGCAAGACTTATAAACATGGTCCCAAACCCTAGGAGCACCTGGAGGAGGTCCCTCCGACCTCAGTGCCCAAGCCCACACTGGGAGTCTTTCCATGTGTTTAGAATAGAAGTGAAATGGGATGAGGAGGCGTGGGTGACTCAAGATTGAACCAGAGCAAAGCCCAGGGCTTTGGCTCTATGAGACCGTGGGCTCATGGCTTCAACTTCCTGGGTCTGTTTTCTTATCTGCAAGGGCTGGATCAGAGCAGAGATGGCAGACAGAGTCCACCTCTCTTGGTAGTTCAGCCTGAGCCATAGTACCTGTGTGCTGTACTGGGTGGAGAAGGACTCCTGCAGCTGAATCAAGCCCTGGCTGTGTTGCTGCTACTGCTGCCACCTAGCATTCAGGGAGCATTATGATACCCCAGACAACGTTAAGTGCTTTGGGTAAATCTCATTTTATTCTCACAGCAACTCTGTGAAGTGGTACTATTTATGTCTATTTTGCAGATAAGGAAATAGAAGCTCAGCGAGGTTACATCACTTGCCCCAGGACACACAGCTAGAAAGTGAAAGATCCTGGATTCAAAGCTAGCCAGTCTGGTTTTGGAGCAGAAGCTTCTTAACCTCTGTACCTTTCGCAGGGCCACAATCGATTAGTGAAGTCTGCCTCGGGTGCCTACGTGGCAATGATGCTACATGGAGTAGGAATCCAACTCAAATTCCTCAAAAAGAAAACAAAAGGGGGTGGGGGCAGAAACGGAGGGAGCCAACAAGTTAGTTAGTGTTGACTCAAATAGCTAAAATGTCCAGGGGTCGTTGCTCTGACTTCAGGTAAAGCACAGTCCCAGGGTTCTTCTGCCCTCCTGAGACACGGCCTCTCCCCATGGCGTCCCTGCGCCGCCCCCTCCCCGAGTCACTTTATTCATCCTCAGTTTTCCCCCCTGTGGAGGCCACTGGCAATTCCAGGCTTAATTTGTACTATTTCCCAAATATCCATTTCCCCAACTTCCCTGTAAACAGATCTCTGATTTTATGTTTGGGTTAGCATTCCCCCGACTGAAAATACTCACCTTCCCAGTTAGGTCACCCAGTTTTGATCAATAAGATATAGGGCACGATTATAAAGTGGAGCCAGAAGAAAGCTCTCGTCTGTTTTTGTTTTTTTTTTGACTGTGAGGCATGTGGAACCTTAGCTGCACTGCATGCTGGATCCTAGTTCCCCAACCAGGCATCAAACCCATGTCCCTTGCTTTGGAAGCACAAAGTGTTAACCACTGGACCACCAGGGAAGTCCCTGGAAAGCTCTCCTCTTGATATAGACGAGCCAGGACAGCACAGTGGTCAAAGTGGAAAGCTTGAGAACCAGACGTTGTTATTATTGTTGTTGTTCAGTCACTAAGTCCTGTACGACTCTGCAACCCCACAGACTGCAGCACTCCAGGCTTCTCTGTCCTTCACTATCTCCTGAAGTTTGCTCAAATTCATGTCCTTTGGTTCGATGATGCTATCGAACCATCTCATCTGCTGCCACCCTCTTCTCCTTTTGCCTTCAATCTTTCCAGCATCAGGGTCTTTTCCAATGAGTCAGCTCTTCACATCAAAGAGTTAGGTGATCTCAGTCTTAATTCTGACGCCCTGCATGATCTTGGAAGTGTTGCCAGGTTTGGCAAACAAGAACACAGAACATCCAGTTAAATGTCAGTTTCAGATAAACAATGAATGATTTTTTAATATAAGTGTGCCCCAAACAACAGGTGTCCTGTATTTCACTGGGCAACCCTAGCAGGTGTCTCAGCCTCTTTCCCTGGATCTAGAAAGGTAACCTTATTGAGGGAATTCCTAATTTGGCCAAGAGTAAGTGACAGGATGTCACGGTCCTAGGCATATAGTCAGCGCCCATACATTATTTACTTTGATTATGTTGCCACACCCAGAATAAGTCTTGGAGGTTATGAGTAAGTTTTAGCTCCCTTCCAGGTACAGGAAGATGTTTACTCAGCATTTATTGACTGACTCACTGAGTGATTTTTCACAGAGAATGGAGACCGTAGCCTCTGTTCAACTAGACCTCAGGAGATAATAATGAAATTGTGGTTGAAGGGTTACCAGCCCATTTTTCTAGCTACCAGTGTAGAAAAACCAGACCTTATCTGACCCTGCCAATGGCAACAGAACTCAGATTATTGCTTCATTGGGCAGGAGGAGGCAGGAGAGGAGGTTGTGGGAACAAGCAGAGCTGAGATACAAGTCCACCGATAATTAGCTCCCTGGCCTTGAGTAAATCATTTTAACTTCTGTGAGCTTCAATTTTCTCATCTGTCAAATGGGGATAAATGAGGGTTGCTCAGCATGCCACAAAGCTCAGACAGGCATCATGAAGACAGCCCCAGAGGGAGGAAGTGAAAGCATTTTGGAAAATAAATGTGCCAACAAATATCCTTTATTATTGGTCATCTTTGAGAGAGGTGAGCAAAACCATGTGGCTGCAGAGGGTTTATCACTCTCATCAGCTTTGTGAATATCTGTCCTTCTACGTATAAGACACAAGAACTTAATGAGGGTCATGGCTATTTGTTCCAGAGCCCAGCACTGCGCCTGGCATCACTGAAAGACTCAAATGAAATATAATAGTAAGGATTTGGGGTCAAAGCAGTGAAACCCCCCCAGAGCCTTCAAGGTCCTCTGTTCAGATTCTCTGATTCCTCTCTGGGAGAAACTGAAGCCTGGAGCAGGTTACATGCTTACTCAGGATGATCCAACTTGATAACAGAGCTCTATTGCCAGCAGCATTCTGGCATCCAGAAGGGGTACAGTTTTAGAATCAGAATAATAGTAATGATGAGAGCAACAGCCAGCTTTGATCTAGGGTGGATCAGGTGACCAGCGTGCCGTGCAGAGTTGTAACAGTTTACAATCCTCAAATCCCACAAAGAGGCAAGAACTCTTGTCCTCACTTTACAGGGGAGGAAACTGAGGCACAGAGAGGAGAAGTCATTTGCCCGAGGTCATCCTGCTGGAAAGCAGCATCAGAGGCTGGCGACCGGATGGCCCAGAGCACATGTTCTCCACCATCTTTGGCACCTCCTTCTTCCTGGAGCCAGAGGCCACTGTGCGTCAGGGCCCTGCCCCTTTTCTCAGGGCAACCTCCTGCTAGGATGGAGCCCTCCCGAGTCTCAGTGCCCTCACCTGTACAGCTGGGCAGTGATCATGCTCCTGCAGTCAGACTGGCCAGCACTGCAGCCCAAAGTATGAGCACCAGAGCTCAACATACTGGGATCCAGTCCTGGGACCACCATTTCCCTGCTATGTGATGTTGGGCACAGGACTTAACCTCTCTAAGCCTCTCCTTCCTCCGCCACAGAGTTGGAAGCAACGATAAGAGTGTCCACCTCAGGGTCCACGGTGAGGATTCCATAAGGTACTCCCACACCTGGCACAGTAGCCTCGCTGCTAAGCACAGGCTGAGTTGTGCCATCAGTGCATAGTAGGCTTTCAAGATAGCAAGGTGCAGGGAAGCCTGCTCTCACCTTTCCAGGCTTCTCAGGTAAAGCACTCTCATTCAAACACCCTGCCCTCCTCCAAAAGGAGAAACCGCACCCACCTCTTCTATTCAGTCTGTTGACATAGACTGTGCATTTCTGCCAATCAAAAACACACTGGCCCACATGGCAAACTCGATCACCATCTTCATTATAAATACTACAGAAAAAGCTAATACTCAGAATATGGAAAAATGTTTGATGTGTCAATGCTATTCAATTGACCGGGTAATTTTGATTTATTTAAGAGCAAAACAAAATATTTTGTTTGAAATATAATGTCTGGGAATCAGAAGACGTTTAATCTGAATTCGTTTTCATTCCAATGGAAACAATAAGCGCCTCGTGGGGAACTGTTTCCCATCCCAGTGCTCGGCTTTCTTCTAATTAGCGCCGAATAACAAAAGTATAACAGTAGCACCTCTCCTCCCAACTTTTCTAACAGCCTGTCAGAGACAGAACAGTGTGAAAAACAGCTCGGGATTCTGAGCGACTTTGTCATTTTTCTTTCTTTTTTTTTTTTTCTATTGAGAATAAAAGGCGCCCACCCAAGGAAAAGGCCCTGAGGATCTCATTGCAGGAAAAGGGGCTCAGGGTGGAAGCTGGGAGGTATAGGGGTGAAAAGGGAGGCAAGAGCCTAGATGGAGCGGGTAGGGGGAGGGTTGCACTTCACAATTCAATCAGAAAATTCTGACTTGCTGTGTGATCTTGTAGGCAAGTTCCCTTCTCTGGAGTGATGATGGATGTAGGATACTCAGACCAATAGAAACAAATATATCAATACTCTGTGCTAGCACGACTGGATACTTCTAGGTCACATGCTCAGCCTCAATTAATACTCAAAGTTGTATGGTGACTGGGATGCTGGTGTTCTCCCCACTTTACAGACGAGTGTCTGATGCCCAGGATCACAGCGTCAGGAAACAGCAGATCCAAGGCCCCAGTTCTGCCTTCTCTGGCTTCATGGTGTCTCCACCCCTCGAGTCCTGCTGGGGAGGCTGAGAGTTTGAGCCCACAGAGAGCTTTCAAGTGCCCTGGCTCCCTCAGAAACTAGCATGGTATTAGAAATCCTTCATTCATTAAATACTCAGGTCTCATTAATGGACCCTTGGGGGTTCAGAATGAATAAGATATGGGACTTCCCTGGTGGGCCAGTGGTTAGGACTCTGCACTGCAGGGACATGGGATTGATCCCTGGTTGGGGAACTAAGACCCCATATGCCGCTCCACATAACCCCCAAAACAAACAAACAAAAATAAATAAATAAAATAAAATTAATAAAACAGGTTCACACTCTGCAGAGAAAGCCAGACACATAAATAGCTCATTTATTCATTCAACAGATATTTATTGAGCATCTATTATGTGTCCCATCACTTCATGGCAAGTAGATGGGGAAAAAATGGAAATAGTGGCAGATTTTATTTTCTTGGGCTCCAAAATCACTGCAGACAGTGACTGCAGCCATGAAATTAAAAGACATGTGCTCCTTGGAAGAAAAACTATGACAGACCTAGACAGTGTATTAAAAAGCAGAGACATCACTTTTCTGACAAAGGTCCATATAGTCAAAGCTATGGTTTTTCCAGTAGTCATGTACAGATGTGAGAGTTGGACCATAAGGAAAGCTGAAAACCAAAGAATTGATGCTTTTAAATTATGTTACTGGAAAAAGACCCTTGAGAGTCCCTTGGACAGCAAGGAGATCAAATCAGTCAATCCTAAAGGAAATCAACCCTGATTATTCATTGAAAGGACTGATGCTGCAGCTGAAGCTCCAATACTTTGGCCATCTGATGCGAAGAGCTGACTCATTAGAAAATACTCTGATGATGGGAAAGACTCAGGGCAGGAGAAGAAAGAGGCGACAGAGGATGAGATGGTTGGATGGCATCACTGACTCAATGGACATGAATTTGAGCAAACTCTGGGAGATGGTGAAGGACAGGGAAACCTGGCATGCAGTAGTCCATTGGGCTCCAAAGAGTCAGACACAACTGAGTGACCAGTGGCCATGGATGAGATAAAGCTGACAGGAAGCAGGGCTGCCAGGGATGATGAGGGAAGGCCTCCCAGAGGAGGCAGCACTGGAGTGAAGACATTGAGTTGTAAGGACTGAGCCACGAGAAGATATTGGAAAGGGCAATCCAGGCAGAGGGACCAGCAAGACCAACGGCCTGAGCTGCTGGGGACTGCACTTGGTAGGAACTGTATTAATCAGCAAGCATCCAAGGGTTCAGTGCTGAGGGGCAGGGCAGGAGCGTGGAGGCAGGAAAGGGGGAACCTACGTGATCATCCAGTAAAAGCTTCTCTGGTGGAGTTAGGACAGTGTTTATTTCCCTTGCTTCCCACCATGAACCCTGCCTGTTCATTTATACACCTTCATCTATCCTTCACTTCTGTCCATTCTGATTCAAGGCCCCCAGGGCCTGGTACACCCACCTGAAAGCCAATGGGAGAGAAGAGATGGCCTCTGAACTTGAAGACACACTATAGGCTAGTTGAGGAAACCCACAGCAACAACAGCAGCATTCTACTGAACGCTTAGAATGAAGGAGAGGGTGGAGAAGCCCTTCACACAGGAGTCAGCTGGTCCTCTTTTGCTGGGTTGGGCAGAAACTTCAACTCTAATTCAGGTGAAGAGGGGATTTATTTAGGTTTAAGCTCAGGTTTCCCTGATGGCTCAGCAGGTAAAGAAACCGCATGCAGTGCAGGAGACACATGAGATGCCACTTTGATCCCTGAGTCAGGAATATCCCCTGGAGAAGGGAATGGCAACCCACTCCAGTATTCTTGCCTTGAGAACCCCATGGACAGAGGAGCCTGATGGGCTACAATCCATGGGGTCACAAAGTATCAGACACAACTGTGCAGCTAACACTTTCTTTTCAAAGAAAAGTCCAGAGGCTTTGGGGGTGGCTCCATCAGTCATCATCTTTTTCTTCCCATCCCTCAGCTATGCCTTGCTCTGCGTCAGCTCTTCCTCAGGAAAGCCCCCCAGCAGTTCCCATCTTACAGCTTCCAAGACCAGGTTCACAGATAAGAGCATCTTTCGCTGAAATCCCCCAGCAAAACCACCTTATTTCCCATTGGCTCTGCTCCGGTCACATGGTGTCCTATGAGCCAATTGCTGCACCTGGATAAATATGAACATCTGATTGGTCAAGACTGGAATCAGGGCTAGCTCAGCCCCACTCCTGGGAAATGGACTGTTATTATTCCCTGGGAAAGGAGGGGTTTCGTGACAGGACAGCAGTAGGTGAGGCTTGTTTCTCACTGAAGTTTTGTCTCTCGAACTCTCTCAACATGAGATGGGAGCAGACATCATGACCGCTTTTTACACCGAAGAGAGAAAGGCTCCAGGAATTTAAGTGGCTTTTCTGAGATAATATGGCCAAGAATGGGGCAAACCAGGGACTAGAAGCAGTTATTCTCACTTGCTTTTTCCCCCTTAGTCAGTGGGTCTCAAAATAGGGTAGAGGGCAGGGACTGGTGGAGAATATATTGCCTTCCAGGTAGGATGGCTATATTTAGCAAGCAAAACTATAGGCTGCTCGGTTGACTTTGAATTTCAGGTAAACAAAAAATAATTCCTAAGCACATTCCAAATACTGCTTAAGATATGCTGTAGATAAAAGCATTCATTGTTTATCTGAAATTCAAATTTAATCCTGCATTTTATGGAACAACTCAACCCCTAGGGGATATTTGGCAGTGTCTGGAAATACTTTCTATTGTCCTGCCTTGGGAGGAGGGGTTCTGTGCTCTGACATCTGCTGGATATAAGCCAGAGATGCGGGCTACTCATCCTGTAATGCCCAGGGCGGCCCTCACAGCAAAGATTTATCCTGCCCCCATTTTTGATGATGCTGAGGCTGAGACCCAGCGCTCTATGTGGCTGCCCTCCATCTCCAGTGATGGAGATACCAGGGAAGCAGACAAAGCAGCCGGACCACCTCAGCGGATCCACATGGGCATTAGTGCGAACACTCTGCCTACGGTCAGCAATTAACGAGGCTGAGGAATGAAGGAGTCACCGCCACAGCCATTAGCCTCCTCCTAAATGGGGACCTTTAGTTTCACTATTTGGGATCCAATTTGGAAATGACGGAGGAAATTAAGAGAATCTTGGAACTGGGTTTTGGCATCCATACCCAGGCAGGCTGAGATAAATATGATCTGCTGATACTCACTGGAGAAAGGAGAGAATGAAGAGGAAGTGAAAAAGTTGTGCTTTTCTATTTGTTGTCAGAATCTCCAAGAGACGGCTCTGAAAATGAATCACCGTTTGCTAAGAAACGTGCCCCGGCCGCTCCCTCCTGAGTTCATCACAAGCCCCTGTTGTCAGGATGGATGTGCTGTGCCTTGTTCCAGGGCTGGGCTGGACGGGGGAGGCGGCGGGTGAGGACAGTCGGTCCTCCCTTTCTACCCAACCCACCTGGCCAGCTCTGTTTGGGGAGGAACAAGGGAGCCGACCTTTTAGGTTAGATTGGCGTCACTCTCTCGGGGACTGGAGAAATATTTATCACGCCTCCAATCAGACCTACTAATTTTGCCCCATGTTTCACAACAGCACAAAAGCCTGGTGTTGTAACTCTGCCTGCGACATCAGTGGATTGTGGCCACAATGTTTCAAATCTGTGTCCAGAGCCATCCCGGGGTTGCTAAATGAACTTGTATCAGTTGGGTTTTGTTTTGTTTTGTGTTGTGTGTTGTGTTGTGTTTGAGGAAGGAGGAGATGGAGGGACATATTGGTTTTGTATGTGTATGTGCTGGATGGATGTAGCTTTTGTCTTTGAAGTTTAAGACCAGTTGTAAATTCCTTGAAGTTCGTCCTATTTCCTTTTATATTAGCATGTTAACAAGCTTTGGAAAACTGACAGAGCTTACAGGAAAGCACAGCTGGGTTGATCCTTCAGCCTGGGCTTTAATTCAAACCAGAACCCTGCCATAGCACCGTGGTCGGGCTGGTGTTTACAAATGCAGCAGGAAGAGCCCTCTGCACGGTGATGAAGCCATCAACCGCGGATGCTTGCTCTAGACGAAGCCCCAGTTGGGATTAATTAAGAAAGGAAATGCCACGATGCTCTAAATTACTTCTCTAGAGGAAACCTTAGCACCAGATGAAGTTCAACAATAAAAATGGAATAAGAAAGAAAAAAGAAACACCTCCCAGAATCGTGTTTAATATGAATTTTAGTCTTCATCAGTGAGGGTGACCAAGGGGGTAAGCTTCCGATTCCTTGTATGGAATCACATGACACACATGCCCAGAAAGGAGAAGGCACTAAATACGTGGCAAAGCTTTTCCCTAGGAGTTTGAAGCTGACCTCTTTGTCCATGAATATTATACATGTTGAGGTCTACTCCTCAAAGGCACTTTGGTGGGAGGGAATCAAGGTAAGACATCTTCTCACCTGGTACCAAGAACAAAGGAAGGATCTTCTTCCCTAAAGACCACAGTGCCCTCTGAAGTAGCAGGGGGACTCTCAAGAAAAACATGGCCCTATTTGCTATTTTTCTATCTGTATATGACAGGTCTGATGGGGTTTGAGGAGAGATGTGTAAAAATGAAGTAGGTCCCATGGCCGCAGAAGTTAAAGGTCAAAATTTAAGTGATACCGGAAATACATTTTTCAAAAGAGTTAGTCTAGCTCTGTTTAACGTTAAGTTGGCTCCTATCAGCCACCCGGTACAGACATTCTCCTCTCCAAAGGGCATGCATGCCTGCTCAGTCGCTCAGCCATGTCCAATTCTTTGTGACCCCAAGGACTGCAGCCCGCCAGGCTCCTCTGTCCATGGAATTCTCCAGGCAAGAATACTGGAACGGGTTGCCACGTACTCCTCCAGGGGATCTTCTGGACCCAGGAATCGAACCCATATCTCCTGTGTCTCCTGCATTGGCAGAAGGATTCTTTACCACTCAGCCATCTGGGAAGCCCTCTTCAAAGGGTATCTGAGTTAAGAGAAAAGATCTCTCTTCCTCCCAGCACTGGCCTGTGCACACCATCCACCCTGCTTCGTATCTCCATTTTGCTGCTTTCTGTCCCCCTAACAGAAAATTATGTCCAGGGCACCTCCCACATATCAGAAAGGGCTTCAGAGCAACATGGTTGAATTTTATTTTGATGAGATATCAGGAAAAATAAATAAGTAAAACGTAAACACTGAAGACGAACATACACTTTCCATACGGCCCAAGCTTAGTAAACATGTGCTGGGTTTTCATGCACCCTTGGACTTTCTGATTGTTACCAAACTCCATGTGTACCTGGTTATGGGACCAAAATATTCTGCCAGAAAGATAAACAATGGCTTTGGAGACTCAAGCTCATTAGAACCATCTTGCTGAAACAGGCACCTCCTTATAAGAGGGGACCAAGAGGGGAATTCGTGTTTAGGCGAGTAGCCTCCTTTCTCATAGCCTCTGCCTTCAAGGAGTTGGGAGCGAGTGGTTAAGCTGGGGGTCTCGAATCAGAGAGCTCTGAAATAGACTTGCACCTTCTTTTACTGTTTGGGTGACAAGTGACTTTCTCTGCCCTGGCCTCATATTTAAAAGACTGACATAATTGACCTCGAAGGGTTCTTTTCAGGACCAAATGAGGGCATGTGTGGAAGTCCTTCCCAGGGCCAGCTCCAAGGGCATAGTCCATGGGCCCTGGAGATAAGATCAGACTCTCTGGGAACAAGGCCATTTCAGTATGCCCAGAAACCTAGATGGAGTTCTAATTTTTCCATACTGTTGAGCCTAAATTATGAATGAAGGGGGGGTTAATTTGGAGTCTATTTGTGTGAAATGAGATTGGAGCAGGCTATTCACACTTCCCTTGCCTTTTTCTGCCCATCATGGAGTTATTTTTCACTGTGTGTATGTGTTTCAAGTACCTTTACTCGACTTTGCTTGTGAAAGTCTCACAATGTGCATAATAATTTCAAAGCATTGTAGAAATGTAAAAGATTTGCTCCCACTAAGCAGTTTAACCCTAAAGCCTCAAGATAACCGCTCAGACTCTATTGGTACTTCCAATAAACACACATATGTGACTGTGCTTTTTTAAGGGAGAAGGCAATGGCACCCCACTCCAGTACTCTTGCCTGGAAAATCCCATGGGTGGAGGAGCCTGGTAGGCTGCAATCCATGGGGTCACAAAGAGTCGGACACAACTGAGCGACTTCACTTTGACTTTTCACTTTCATGCATTGGAGAAGGAAATGGCAACCCACTCCAGTGTTCTTGCCTGGAGAATCCCAGGGACTGGGGAGCCTGATGGGCTGCCGTCTATGGGGTTGCACAGAGTCGGACACGACTGAAGCGACTTAGCAGCAACAGTGCTTTTTAAAAATGGAGTCACTGTTTTCATTCAGTCATACGTCTTAAACAACTTTCATATCCATCTATAACTTTCTGTTTTTCAATATTTGGCTGCACTGGGTCTTAGTTGCAGCACATGGGCTCTTCCACCTTCATTGCAGCATGCAAACTCTTAATTGCAGCATCTGGGATCTAGTTCCCTGATTTGGATCGAACCTAGGCCCTCTGCATTGGGAACACGGAGTCTTACCTCCTGAGCCACCAGGGAAATCCCTACCCATAAATTTCTGTCTCTCTCTTCTTTCTTTTTTTTTTTTTTGCGGTAGCTTTTGTTTTTTAGAACAATTTTAGATTTACAGGAAAATTGTAGGGATAGTACAAATTGTCCCCACATACCCCACATTGTATTAATAATAGTTTATCCTATTATTAGTATCTTAGGTTAGTATTGGAGAAGGCAATGGCACCGCACTCCGGTACTCTTGCCTGAAAAATCCCATGGACGGAGGAGCCTGGTAGGTGCAGTCCATGGGGTTGCTAAGAGTCGGACACGACTGAGCGACTTACACTTTGACTTTTCACTTTCATGCATTGGAGAAGGAAATGGCAACCCACTCCAGTATTCTTGCCTAGAGAATCCCAGGGATGGGGGAGCCTGGTGGGCTGCCGTCTATGGGGTCGCACAGAGTCCGACACGACTGAAGCAACTCAGCAGCAGCAGCAGGTTAGTATTGTACATTTGCCATAATTAATGGACCAACATTGATACATTATTATTGACTAAAGTCATACCTGATTCAGATTTCCCTAGTTATTCCCTAATATCCATTTCCTGGTCCAGGATCCCACCCAGGACACCATATGTCATTTACTTGTCATGTTTCCTTAGGCTCTCCTTGGCTGTGGCCATTTCTCAGACTTTCCTTATTTTTGGTGACCTGGGAAGTTTGGAGGAATATTGGTCAGGTATTTTGTAAAATGCCCTGGTGTTAGAGTTTGGTATTTTTCTTGTCGTTAGACTGGCATGATGGGTTTGGGGACGATGAACCACAGAGATGATGTGCTCTTTTCATCACATCCTATCAAGGATGCAAGTTATCAACGTGATCTATCACCATCACTGCTGACCTTGATCACCTAACTGAGGCTGACTTCATTTTTCAGTTCAGTTCAGTCGCTCAGTCGTGTCCGATTCTTTGCGACCCCATGAATCGCAGCACGCCAGGCCTCCCTGTCCATCAGCAACTCCCAGAGTTCACTCAGACTCACATCCATCAAGTCGGTAATGCCATCCAGCCATCTCATCCTCTGTCGTCCCCTTTTCCTCCTGCCCCCAATCCCTCCCAGCATCATTTTTAGGCAGCTGTAAAATGTTCTGTTGTTGGGAAGTATAATCATGATTTTAAACCAGTTGGGGGTTAATGATAATGTGTGTGTATCTCACACATACACCTGTGTGAAACCATGCCACAGGGCCGATCCTTGCTACCATCATCTTGGCTAGTATTTCAGATGTTTCCAAGATATGCTTCCTGGAAATCAGTTTCTTGGTTTTGAAAGATAAGCTACTTTAAAATTTTTGTTATCCTGCCAAACTGCCAACAGAAAACACGGTTCCCATGTATCCACCCACTGACAGGTGTGAGTTCCCATCATCTTCCCCAGGAACACTCCTTTCCTCTCTTTTATCTTCGCTAGTGTCATGGGGCAGCTGGGGATAAATACCTGACGTGCTGAGTCTGTTGGCTTCCCAGGAATCTGACTACTTAGGTTGGTACCCAAAAATCTAATTTCAAAAACGAGTTGAGTTGTTGGAGCCTATCCCCAAAGAAAATCCCCTTAATGATAAATATCTGAAAACATAGGAGAAACATAAGAAATAATATCAAATCGTAGGGGCTTCCCTGGTGACTCAGTGGTAAAGAATTTGCCTGCCAATGCAGGAGATACTGGTTCGACCCCTGATCCCAGAAGATCCCACACCACGTGGAGCAACTAATCCCATGCACCACAACTATTGAGCCTATGCTCTAGAGCCCGAGGGCCACAGCTACTGACGGCCAAGTGCCCAAGAGCCCCATGCTCCACAATAAGAGAAGCCACCACAAGGAGAAGTCTGCACACCACAACTGGAGAAAAGCCCCTGCAGCAACGAAGAGCCAGCATAACCAAAAATAAATAAAATTATTTTTAAAAAATCAGATTGTATTTATAAGCTGAAAATCATCACATTTCTAAGCATTTCTACTTTTCTAAATGGAAGCTGTGCCTGTCGGATGCGGGACACATTTGAATCTATGTTATCCTCCTTCTTAACTCTAGCCCATCTCCATCTCTAAAATGAGTTCATATCTCAAAGGTTTGCATCTTTGAAACTCGGGATGTGTCCCTGGGGTAGAGAGACCTAGTTTTCCGTGTGTGCGGCCTCTACTCTGGTCCAAAATTTATACAAATCTCAGGGAAGCAGTGCTTTCAAAACTGAAGATTTGACAACTATTTACATGCTGAATGAGAGCCAAGCTACATCCACTTTTAAATGTTTATATCGGCTCGACAGCTGCTCCAAAGCAAAGGCAATGTGGGCACCCTGGAGGTGGGGGGAGCCCAGAGACGGCCAGCCCGACACCCCCCATCCGCTGTGTGACACGTGCCGCACAGGGCACACACCATGAAGGTCCCTGTGCGCCCCCCACCCCCATCCCAGGCCTCCCTCGTCTCTCTCCTGGATTATGACTTAGGCTAAAAAAGCAATCTGTTTATAGGGCATATATTAACTTTAAAAATGTAGTCCAATATACAGTGTGTGCTAAGTTGCTTCAGTCACGTCCGACTCTTGGCGATCCTGTGTCCATGGGATTCTCCAGGCAAGAATACTGGAGTGGGTTGCTATTTCCTTTTCCAGGGGATCTTCCCGCCCCAGGGATTAAACCTGCGACTCCTGCATCTCCTGCATTAGCAGGCGGGTTCTTTACCACAGCACCACCTGAGAAGCCCCTAATATACAGTAGCACAGACAAGTACTGTTTGAGTCCATTTATATGAGGTACCTGCTGCTGCTGCTAAGTCACTTCAGTCATGTCCGACTCTATGCAACCCCATAGACGGCAGCCCACCAGGCTCCCCCATCCCTGGGATTCTCCAGGCAAGAACACTGGAGTGGGTTGCCATTTCCTTCTCCAATGCATGAAAGTGAAAAGTCAAAGTGAAGTCACTCAGTTGTGTCCGACTCTTTGAGGCCCCATGGACTGCAGCCTACCAGGCTCCTCTGTCCATGGGATTTTCCAGGCAAGAGTACTGGAGTGGGGTGCCATCGCCTTCTCCAATACGAGGTACCTAGAATAATCAAATTCATAGAATCAGAAAGGCTCATCGAGAGATCCAGGGGCCAGGTAGTGGGGGGGACATGGTGTTGGGGAGAGGAGATGGGGAGTTAGTGGTTAATGGGGACAGAGTTTCAGTTAAGGAAGGTGAAAAATTCGGGAGATGGATGATGGGGAGAGTTGCACAACAAGCTGAATGTACTTAGTGCCGCTGAACCTTACAGTTAAATATGGTTAAAATAGCATGTTTTATATGATGTGACTTTCACCACAATTAAGTAAAAAAAATTTTTTTAAGAAAGAAAAAACACCTATCACCATCAGCCTCTCTGCTCCCCAGGACATTTTTCTGTATAGCCCTAACTGAATGAGGGGCATTATGCTGAGCGTATTTACCTGTTGATTTGATTTCTATGTCCTTACTGGACTTTGGGGGAACTGGGACTTCATCTTGTGCACTTTTGATTCCCCCTCGCCTGGCACACCATCAGTGCTCAATAGACACACACCCGCCTG
Source organism: Bubalus kerabau (assembly GCF_029407905.1). Classification (NCBI taxonomy): domain Eukaryota; kingdom Metazoa; phylum Chordata; class Mammalia; order Artiodactyla; family Bovidae; genus Bubalus; species Bubalus kerabau. Next base: position 59,843,571 of record NC_073636.1, read on the forward strand.
CAAACTATTCCTCACTCGGCCGCCAGCAACATCTTCCTGAAATGCAAGTGGACCCAGAAGCTCTCGCATTCAGCTCACATCCTCTGTGTCCCCCTCTTGCTTGGAGGGTTAAATCCTGGCCCCTGAGAGTCTCTGGGTCCCCAGGGGTCTGACCCTCACTACATAAATCCTCCTTCCTGTGTCATCTTCATCCTTAAAATAGGCAATAATGTTAAATTCTAATGTGATTCTGCAAAGGTTCCTAGACAGGTTCTGGGAATACATTGTACCCTGTCTACATGGGTTCATTTAAAACTGGTATTAATTTATTATTTTTTATGATGAGATTTTTTTTAATGCTGCTGCTAAGTCACTTCAGCTGTGTCCGACTCTGTGCGACTCCATAGACGGCAGCCCACCAGGCTCCCCTGTCCCTGGGATTCTCCAGGCAAGAACACTGGAGTGGGTTGCCATTTCCTTCTCCAATGCGTGAAAGTGAAGTCGCTCAGTCTTGTCCAACTCTTAGTGACCCCATGGACTACAGCCCACCAAGCTCTGCCATCCATGGGATTTTCCAGGCAAGAGTACTGGAGTGGGTTGCCATTGCCTTCAATGATGAGATCTTAAAAAGCCTAGAGTGTGATTTTCAAGACCTGTTTTGTTGAATCAAAGGGAACAAAAGACAGTCATATTTTTCTTCTTCATGAACAATTTAATGGCACTGGAATGCTTTGGAAACCTCTGCTTCTTAGGTTCAACTGAAACATGGGTTGTCTTTTTGTTTGTACCCCAAAATACCTTTGACTGGAAGTCCTTAAGAAGATAAGAGCTCCCTCATGGCTGCCACCTGATGGATGAGTAATTTACTGAAAGTCGGGGGACAATTGGCTAGCTTCACCCACAGCCACATCCCAACTCCTTAACACAGTGAGTTTTTAATTACATCGAACAGTGCTTCTCAATCAGGACAATTTTGTCCCCCAGGAGATATCCCACAATATCCAGAAACATTTTTGGTTGTCATACCAGAAGCACGCTACTAGCATCTAGCTGATGGAGGCCAGGGATGCTGCTAAACATGCTCCAGCACACAGGACTGCCCCCACCACAAAGAATTATCCAGTCCCAACTATCACTAGTGTCATGATTGAGAAACCCCAGCGTAGGCTAGTTAACCTGGCAGCCAAATGTTCTGCTTAGCCTTAAAACACTGGCCATCAGTCAATGAATCACAACAGAAAGGATCAGAATAATTCCTGTAGGTGTAGTGGTAAGTGGGGGAAAGTTCTTATGCCGACACATCCTTGGATCTGAAAGCAAGTATAAGCTACAGGCAGAAAAATCAAGCCAAACAAAGAATAAAGTCTTGGGCATCTGACATTTCCAATATGGCAGATTTTCTCATTCAGCAAAGCTCCCTTACTAAGTAAGTTTAATGGTACCAGCAAAGACTGGACCTTGAGGGACTCCCCTGGTGGTCCAGCAGTTAAGACTCGGCCATTCCAGTACAGAGGGTGCAGGTTAAGATCATACATGCCTCATGCCCCAAAAACAAAAGAACAGAAGCAATATTGTAACAAATTTAATAAAGACTTAAAAAAATGGTCCACATCAAAAGACTAGACTTTCAAAACTTGGGGTTCATTTCAACAGATATAAATGAGAACCTGCTGTGAGCCAAGCTAAGTTTCAGGAATTGAGAGTCTTGCAGTGAAAATACCGAGAAAAGTTTCCCAGCCCTCATTCTTGTTGGTAGTAGGCATTTGCGGGAGTGGGTCATTGGAGGAATGAAATGAATAGTGGGGGTGGAGGGGGTGGTCAGCAAAGTCTTCTCTGGGGAGGTAACAGGAACAGAGACCTGAAGACGGGCCAGATGCAAGCCATGAAGATGTTTGGAGGAAGAGTTTTCCAGGCAACTAGAGCAGCCAGTGCAAAGGCCCTGAGCCAGGGCTATGACTGAAGACTCAAAAGAGACAGCGGGCCTGCAGTGAAGAGGGCAATGGGTGGAGAAGAGGGTGGCAGAGGATGAGATGGTTAGACAGCATCACCAACTGAATGGACATGAATTTGAGCAAACTTCAGGAGACAGTGGAGGGCAGAGGAATCTGGCGTGCTGCAGTCCACGGGGTCTCAAAGAGTCAGACACGACTTGGTGACTGAACAACAAAAGAAGAGAGAGTACCCATGCTGGGAGTGGAGAGGTGGTGCAGGAGACACGGGGCTGCTCTGAGGTTTTAGCTTTTCCTCTCATGAGATGGGAGACATGGGAGGGCTGTAGAAACAATATGCCAGAGATAACTTGCATTGTTTTTAAAAGGCCTCTCTGGGGACTTCCCTGGTGGTCCAGTGGCTAAGACTCAGCTTTCCCAAGGCAGGGGGCCAAGGTTTGACCCCTGGTCAGGGAACCAGATCCCACTCACCACAACTAAGATTCTACATGCCACAACGAAAGACCCCACGTGTGTGCATGCTAAATCGCTTCAGTCATGTCAGACTCCTTGTGACCCCATGGACTGTAGCCCATCATGCTCCTCTGTCCAGGGGATTCTCCAGGCAAGAATTCTAGGATGGGTTGCCATGCCCTCCTTCAGGGGATCTTCCCAACCCAGGGATGGAACCTGCATCTCTTTACATCTCCTGCACTGGTAGGTGGGTTCTTAACCACTAGCATCACCTGGGAAATCCCTGAAGCTCCCACATGCCGCAATAAAGACCCGAAGCAGTCAAATAAATAAAAGACCTCTCTGGCTGCTGTGTGGAAAACAGTGCAGGGCATGGCTGGGTGAGGGTACAGCTGGGAGGATAGTTGGAAGTACTGTGGTGGCCCGGCTGAGGGGAGAGTGGCTTTGACCAGGCACGGGAGGTGGTGACAAGGAGTCGGGGTCTGGAATGGATCTCAGTAGAGCTGGAAGGATTTGCCAGATGATCAGAAGAGGGATAGGGAGAGACTGAAAGGCAGAAAGACTTCTGCCAAAACTGAACTCTAGCAAGACTTTATGTTATTGATGACTAAAGGAACAAATAGTGTCTATTTTGTTCACTCTCGTACTCCTAACTCCTAGCATATTTAACACATTAAAATGAATAAAATGTTTTATGAAAGCCCCTTTACGGTATCTTCTCTCGCCTTTCTGTTTCCTGGAATGTGGATGTGATGGCTGGAGCTCCAGCATCTACTTTGGATCATCAGGTGACGTAGTGTAGTAGGTCACAACTGAGGATTAGGGGAGTGCTGCTGGCATCCGGTGCGCAGAAGTCAGGAATACCTCTGCACATCTATAATGCGCAAGACAGCCCTCACGACAAGGAAGCACCCAGAGTCAGAAGTCAATAGTGCCAAGGTTGAGAAACCCCGAGGGGGACAAGTGAAAGCATAAACACAATAAAGTGATATGTCTATAATCAGAAAACCCCAGAATACTTGGGGAGCATAGAGGAGAGGCTCTTAGCCCAGTGATGTCTATGTTGAAACCAAAAGAATACACAGTATTGGTGGGCAAAAACAGAACAAAAAGCATTCATCAGGCAGATGGGATGCTGCGTGCAAGACCGAGAGACAGGAGAGGGTTGGTCTCCTTGAAGGAACCAGAAATGAGTCAGTACTGCTAGGGCAGAGACTGCAAGGGCAATGGTGAGCCATCGAAGGTTCTGAAGCAAGGAGGTGATGCAGTCCGATTTCCCTTCTAGAGAAACAGTCAAGGAGACCCTTGGGGAGACAACTGTGGTCATTCAGCAGTATTTAAAGATCTCAAAGTAAGCTGTGGGGATCACAAACCCACAGTCTCTGACCCACTTGTCTGTTCCGCTGCTGCTCTTGTTTTGGGTCTAGGCACCATTCTGTTTTTGTGTTTTGATGTCTATTTGATACATCTGACAAGGCGTTAGGCCTCACTTCCCCAAGCCTCCTAGCATCTGATCATGGCCCCTGAGGCTTCTTGGTTGGCCTCAGGAGGCAGGTTTGCCTCCTGGACGCAGGAACCCGGCCTGCCCCCTGCCCTCTGTGCCCCTCTGCAGTCTGGCTGGGCTTGCCACTAAGCCCATCCCTCACGAGGCCCCAGCCTCAAGAACAAAAGCCCCAAACCATTTCCAGTAATGTAATTTCATGCTCAGAAGTCTTTCACCACCCTCAGAGCCTTTTGATTCCAAAAAGAGCATGTTCTTGGGAAAGACAAAACAAAGTTCAGCATTTCTGTTTAGTTCCAGTAAGCGCTTTGAAAAGTCCCAGCCCTCCTTTTGACAACTCTGCTTCCTTTGTAAGTGCTGCCACCAGACCTAATTGGGTTTTTTTCCCTCTTAAAAATGAGTTTCCATTGCTGAAAAACTTAAAAAAAAAACACTATTAATTCTCTCTCCCTCTCTTTTTCTTTATCACTTCTATTCTCATGTGACCCTGCTCTTGCTACTTTCTGAAGCCGAATAACTGGGGTTGGGAAGGACAGGAGGGGACAAAGGGAATACCGGCCTGGGTGTCACATGGCCTGTAAAACTGAAAGTGGGCACACTCTTGGCTTAAAGGGCATTTGCCCTGGAAACAAGCCAAGTGTCCATCAACAGATGCCTAAGCAAAATACGGTATATATGTACAAAGGAATATTATTCAGGCTTTGTTGTTGTTCAATCGCTAAGTCGTGTCTGACTCTTTGCGACCCATGGACTGCAGCACGCCAGTCTTCCCTGTCCTTTACTATCTCCCGTAGTTTGCTCAAACTCATGTCCATCGAGTCAGCGATGCCATATAACCATCTCATCCTCTGTTGCCTCCTTCTCCTCCTGCCCTCAGTCTTTCCAGAATCAGGGTCTTTTCCAGTGAGTTGACTTTTCGCATCAGGTGGCCAAAGTATTCAGCCTTAAAAGGAATGAAATTCCTTTTAAATGAAATTTGGACTTTGCTGGTGGTGCCAGTGCAGAGGACACAGGTTTGATCCCTAGTCCGAGAAGATCTCAAGTGCCATGGAGCAACAAAAGCCCATGTACCACAACTACTGAAGCCCATGTGCCTAGAGCCTGTGCTCCTCAAACAGAGAAGCCATCGCAATGAGAAGCCATACACTGCAATGAAGAGTAGCCCCCACTCACCGCAACTAGAGAAAATCTGAGCAATATAATGAAGAACCACCACAGCCATAAAAAAATTTTAATTCAATGAATAATAGATTTTTTAAAAATAATGAAATTTGGACACATGTTGCAACATGGATAGAAGTTGAGGACGTTAAGTGAAATAAGCCAGACACAAGAAAGACCAATACTATATGGTTCCACCTAAATGAGGGACACGGGATAGACAGGTTCATAGAGAAAAGAAAGTAGAAGAGTGTTTGCCCAGGGCTGGGGGAAGCGGGGTGGCGAGATGTTGTTCAATGAGGGCATAGTTTCAGCGTGGGAAGATGAACAAGTTCTGGCAATGGATGGTGGTAATGGTTGTACAACAATGTGAAAGTATTTAATGCCACGGAAATGTACCCTTAAAAGGGGGTCAAATGGTAAATTTAATGTTATGTGTATTTTACTGAACATCACATTTTTTAAAAAGTCATTTGCCCTTGACACATTCTCACCGTGGAGTCAAGTGTGTCTCAGGGCTTGTCTTCTGTGTAATTGCTTCTCCTAGGGGTAAGCACAGGGCAGTGAAGGTGAGGGCTGTCCAAGTCCTTACTGTAGACACTGCTGTGTAGTCTGACCAGTAGTCACCATCTCTCCTTCCAGTGGCAGAGCCCCAGTTTTCCTCGCAGCCACTCCCACTCGACCCCACCCCTGACACATACCCTGCACCAGCCCACCGAGGGGAGTACAGCTGGCCCTGTCTCCATGTCCAGAGCTGATAACACCTGAGTCAGGGCTGGCCAATTAGCATAATCCATCTCCTTGGTTCTGATCTGATCTGATCTCCTCGGTTATACAAGAGGTACAGGAATAGGTACAGCAGACCCACCAGACCAGCTGATCAGACCAGCAACAAAGTACTGACTCCTTCGAGCCTGCATAGAAAATGCAGCCGTAAAGAGAAAACTTAGTTGAGTGCAATGCCAACGGGAGAGAAAGAGACAGAAGATATATACAGATCAAATCCTGATGATGTTGTTTGAGCCCCTGGATCAAGCCATGCCTGAAGCCTATCACTTCTTCATCTATGAGGGACAGGTGCCAAAGGAATCACGCTTTTGTTTAAGCTAGTCTGACTTGAGCTTCTGAACTGACAACTAGTAGAGTCCTGTCTAAATTCCTTTTAGCAACCCTTTGAGATGGGTTTTATTACCATATTTATTCTACAAATTAGGAAACAGTTTCAATTTGCTTGGGCTTCCCTGGTAGCTCAGCTGGTGAAGAATCCACTTGTAATGCAGGAGACCTGGGTTCAATCCCTGGGTTGGGAAGATCCCCTGGAGAAGGGAACGGCTACCCACTCTGGTATTCTGGCCTGGAGAATTCCATGGACTGTATAGCCCATGGGGTTGCAAAGAGTCAGATACAACTGAGTGAATTTCACTTTCACTTTTCAATTTGCTTAAGTAATTTGCCCAGTATCACCCAGTAGAGAGTAGTGGGTCAGAATTCTCAGTCCAGAGCTTGCGTGTTTAATCCCTGTTCTTTGTGGCTTTGCAGGATGATGTGAAGAAGATGGTTCTAGAATCAAAGAGTGGTACCAAAAAAGTCTTGTAGCCTTGAACTCTTTACCACTTCCTCCCAGGTCTTCTTTGCCCCATTTCTTTTTTCCTAGTTCCCTTGTTCTTAGGGCATAATCTTTATTTTTTCCCTCTCTGGTCTTTCCTCTTGATTTGTTTTCTTCCTTTCTTGACCTCTTTCCTCCATCATCAGACTCCTTGGGAATTCCCATTCTGAGTCCCTCTTTCTCTGGGTTTAGAGGATAAACTGGCAAAAATCCTTCACTGTGTATCAGAGCTTCTTAAGCTTTCTCTGCTCCAAACTCAGAGATGAACTAGGACAGGGGAAAGGAGGGTTGTGAAGGGAAAGAAGGCGTATCACTCAGAAAGTAAGTGACAGTCATACACAAAATGCTTCAAACAATAGGGGGGGCTATTATTTCACAAGAATAGGGTGGGCTTAAGACTGGATAAGCAGCATCTCATAACTTACAGACCAAGGATCTGTCTCTCTTTCCATTCTGCCATCATTGGACCACTCCCTCATAGTCACAAAATGGCTGCCATTACCCAGGAATTACTTCCTCACAAAGCTTCATCTGGAGGTAGGAAAAAAACCTGCATTTTCTTGATAACTTTCTTTCAAAATCAGGAAACCTTCTCCAGAAATTCCCTCAGTAGACATCTCTTCTCATCTCATTAGCCAGGGCTGGATCCCAAACCAACCCCCAAACCAATCCCTGGAGAAAGGAATGAGCTATCAAATAAGACATGACTGGGATTTCTTTGGAAGGAATGATACTAAAGCTGAAACTCCAGTACTTTGGCCACCTCATGCAAAGAGTTGACTCATTGGAAAAGACTCTGATGCTGGGAGGGATTGGGGGCAGGAGGAGAAGGGGACGACAGAGGGTGAGATGGCTGGATGGCATCACTGACTCGATGGACTTAAGTCTGAGTGAACTCCGGGAGTTGGTGATGGACAGGGAGGCCTGGCATGCTGCGATTCATGGGGTCGCAAAGAGTGGGACACGACTGAGCGACTGAACTGAACTGAACCATAGAAACCAGACCCAAAAATTTGGTGGTACAAAAACATTTATCATAATCTAATAGATTTTGTGTCAAGAATTTGGACAGCGTACAGGAGACTGAAGGTCTCAAAAGCTGGGGGCTGGAATCAGCTGAAGTCTCATTTACTCTCGTGTGTGGTGGAGATGCTGGCTGTTGACTCAAGGCCTCAGTTTTTCTCCATGTGTAACCTACCCTCACAGGCTTGGTTGGGCTTCCTCACAGGATGGTGGCTGAGTTCCAAGGGTAAGTGCCCTACATGAGAGAGATTGCTCACCAGCCATGTCACCTCTGACCCAGCCTCAGAAATCATATGGCATCACTTTCACTCTATTGTCTTCATTGCAGCCATCACAACATCACCCAGATTCAAAGGACTGAGAAATAGACTCTCCCTCTTCACGGATCAGTGGGGCGAGATTCTGGATGAGCATGTAGGATATAGTCACAGCCATTCTGAGAGAGTATCAGAGTTGGAGCCTGCTTCGCATGAAGCACAGCCTCACCTGGGGTGCTGTGGGTCAGGTGGATGCCGGGTGGATGATCGTCCAGGAGGTAACCGCATCTGCTGTAAGAAGAGAGCTGACTCGTGTGCTGGGCTCCAACCGTAGGGACCTTCTTGCACTCCTCCAGCCCACCACGTCCCTGCTGCCTCAGAGCTTTGGCACCTGCAGTTCCCTCTTCCTAGAACATACTTCTTCCCATTCTTTGCATGTCTAATACCTCACCATCTTCCCAAGAGCAGCATCAAGGGCATCTCCTTAGACAGTCTTTTTTTGTTTTTTAACTGGGACTTCCCTGGTGGTCTAGTGGTCAAAACTCCACACTTTCACTGCAGGGGGCACAGGTTCCATCCTGATCAGGGAACTAAGATCCCACACACTCTACGGTGTGGCCAAAGGTAAATCAATTTTTTGAAGTATATTTGATTTGCAATGTTAATTTATTCTGTACAGCAAAGTCACTCAGTTATATATATAGATGAAAGTGTTAGTTATATATATGAAACTGAGTTATATATATGAAAGTGAATCACTCAGTCGTGTCCAACTCTTTGTAACCCCTTAGATTATAGCCTGCCAGGCTTCTCTCTCCATGGGATTCTCCAGGCAAGGATACTGGAGTTTGTATCCATTCCCTTCTCCAGGGGATCTTCCCGACCCAGGGATTGAACCCAGGTCTCCTGCATAGCAGGCAGATTCTTTACCACCTAAGCCACCAAGGAAGCTCAGTTTTATATATATATGTATGTGTGTGTGTGTGTGTGTATATATATATATATATATATATTCTTTTTCATATTCTTTTCCATTATGGCTTGTCACAGAATATTGACTATAGTTCCCTGTACTATACAGTATTGACCTTGTTGTTTATCTATCCTATATATAATAGTTTGCCTCTGCTAAATTCCTTTCCTCCCTAACCTCCTTCCCCTTGGCAACCACAAGTCTGTTTTCCTTAGACACTCTGGTGACTTCCAGACTCAATCATGTCCCTTTCTAGAATTACCCAGAATGACCTAGATTACTCAGCCCTCCTCATGGTGAGTAAGACCTTATCTTTGGGGTGTACAAGGTCATGATTATAGGTGTGGCTTCTGGAGTTGGGGAACCTGGGTTCAAATCCAGGTCCTGCCACTCACCAGCCATGTGATCTCAGGCAAGTCCCTCTAGCCTTCCCAGCCTCAGTTTCCTAAATGGGGATAAGAGTGACCAACCTACCAACTGGGTTTCTATGAAGATTGAAGGTAGAGAAAGAGGTAAAGCACTTGATGCCTGGCAGGCAGTGGGTGCCCCATTCACTCCTGCCCTGTGTCATGTAAAACTTCTCATCTACAAGCTGAGTGCATGTCTGATCTATTCACTTCCTTCTTCTTGATCTTAGGCTTGACCCAATGGCCCACACACTATGGGCAGTAAATCAATATTCATTGAATGAATTAATAAGTAAGTGATTCTACAGCAAGAGTGTATCTTCTTCACCAGAAATGACCTTGGACTTGACTTTAAGGAGCAGCCCAGGTGAATGTGTATGGTCAGACAATGCATTTTTGCCCATGAACACATGAGAATACATGAGGCCTGGTGGGGAGGGACAGGGATATGTAGGGGATCAGGGACTGGAGCAGGGGTACCCCGCTTTTCTTGCAGAAGGGACAGTGGTGGGTGGAGCCCAGTCTGAAAGGTGACCTCACTTCAAAAGGCAGAAGCTGACAGTGGCAGGTGGAGACACGTCCTGCTCCTTCACCTGGTGGCCCTCCCAGCTCCCAGCTCTCATCTCAGACTCACTAAAGTGGGGGATGGTGGAGGCGGCTGGGGACCCCAGGGTGAGGGGATCTTGGTAACCCACCCCTGCCGCAGATCAGCACTCAGAAGCAATTGTCCGATGACACCTCCCAGTCATAAAATGAGGAAAGGAAGCCTTTTTCACCAAACAAGTTATTCCACAGAAGGAAGGTTTGTGAAATGGGCAGATAAGCATCTGAAAAGAACCACAGACTCTTACTCATACCGGGTTCTCGCCTCCCATCCTCCCCACACCACTCCCTGTGCCAGCCTGTGATGCATGCAGATCCCAGGAGATAAAGGTCCTAGGAAGAAGCCCCAAGAACACTAGGGGTTCCTGGGGGGCAGGTTAACCTGGTGCAGGCCTGGGAGGCTGCAGTCCCCAACAATGGGGTGGGGACCACACGTTCCTTCTCTGATTCAATGACTAAGTGCCAGCACCAGGGACAGACAGGACCGGTACACGAGGTGGGAGAGAATGAAAGGTCCCACTCCCATGGCCTGTGAAATCTCAGCAGGTGGGCGGGTAAGAATTAGAAGAGATAAGCACCAGCCTGTTATCAGCACCCTGAGAGCCTGGCCAGGAAGAGCTGTCCCCACCTTCACCCCAGCCCCTGCCTGCCCCAGATGCCTCTCCTTCTGTCCCGGACAAAACTACTTGGGGATTTGAACCCTTCACACTGAACCTCCCTCCTCCCCAGTCACCCCTCTGAACAATATGATAATCCTTTCCCAAGCATTGCGTGTATGCTAAGTTGCTTCAGTCATGTCCAACTGTTTGTGACCCTGTGGACTGTAGCCTGCCAGGCTCCTCCGTCCATGGGATTCCCCAGGCAAGAATACTGGAGTGGGTTGCCATGCCCTCCTCCAGGGGATCTTCCTGACCCAGGGATCAAACCCATGTCTCTTAAGTCTCCTGCTTTGGCATGTGGGTTATTATTTTTTTTTTTTTAAATCACTACCACTACCTGGGAAGTCCAATCTTTTCCTAAGAAAGATTGGGAAACTTAAGAGCACAGTTTTGTTTTTGCTTTTTAGAAGCAACTGGAAAAAACAAGCAGAAGCCCAGAAAGGCTGCTGCAGACAAATCAGTGCCACCTTGGCCACCCTTTTCCACCCCTCTCCCCCCAAGGAGGATCCCACCCATTAGCACGGGTCAGGGGAGGTATCCTGTGGGCAGATGAATCAGCGGAGGCTCAGCCAGGTTAGGAAGGGGTTTGCCTAAAGATGGAGGAAAGTTTTGTGACCAGGGGTGGTAGAAGAGGTAGCCGCCAGGCAGAAGTTGGTCCAGAAGGGTTTGTGAGTCCCTAGGAGAAGGCAATGGCACCCCACTCCACTACTCTTGCCTGGAAAATCCATGGGTGGAGGAGCCTGGTAGGCTGCAGTCCATGGGGTCGCTAAGAGTCAGACACGACTCAGCGACTTCACTTTCACTTTTTACTTTCATGCATTGGAAAAGGAAATGGCAACCCACTCCAGTATTCTTGCCTGGAGAATCCCAGGGACAGAGGAGCCTAATGGGCTGCTGTCTATGGGGTCGAACAGAGTCGGACACGATTGAAGTGACTTAGCAGCAGCAGCAGCAGCAGGGACACTGGCATGGTGCTGGAGAGACTCTTGAGAGTCCTTGGACTGTAAGGAGATCCAACCAGTCAATTCTAAAGGAAATCAGTCTTGAATATTCATTGGAAGGACTGATGCTGAAGCTGAAACTCCAATACTTTGGCCACCTGATGTGAAGAGCTGACTCATTTGAAAAGACCCTGATGCTGGGAAAGATTGAAGGCAGGAGGAGAAGGGGACGACGGAGGATGAGATGGTTGGATGGCATCACCAACTCAATGGACGTGAGTTTGAGCAAGCTCCAGGAGATAGCGGAGGACAGGGAAGCCTGGCATGCTTCAGTCCTGGGTTTGCAAAGAGGCAGACACGATTGAGCGACTGAACAACGAGGGAATTGGCAAGTGAGCAAGAGGGATGGAGGAGAGTCAGGGCTCCTGAGGGCCAATCTAGCCAAAGGGAGTTCAGAATTTCTTCAGAGGAGCGGCTCAGGGAGAAGTCAGATGGAAGCGGGGCTGGATTGTCTTGGCATCACAAAATGGAAAGAGGCGAAGGGATGGCGTCATTACAAATGGGGAAACAGAGGCTCAAAGAACATGGGGAGATGTGGGTCCTGGTCCGCCTGTCAGTCTGTGTCCCCTTGCCTCACAGGCTGCTCCTCTCCTGCTTTGGTCCTCTCAGGGCCCCATGCAGAGCCTGGTACCTGGTAGCAGTTTCTGGACAACTTCAGCTGGACTCAGGTGAGCCAAGGACTGACTGCTGCTGAAACACACCCCTGCTCCACCTGCAGTCCCTCGAGGGTTTCCTCGGCTTTGACCCTGAGTTCCAAGTGCACATATGTGGTCACCACTTTGAGTGCATCTGTATGAGTCCATGAGCGTGTGCGTGCATGGGTGGGTGAGTGTGTCAAAGATCACAAGTGAGTGTAAGAGTGGGTGTGCATGTGTGTGTGCCCATGTGCATGAGGGTGTTGTGAGAAAGATGGTAAATGTGTGTGTGAGGTGAGAACATGTGTGAGGATTGTGCGTGTGTGTGTGTGTTACACAGCCTGTTTTCTAGGGCTACTTACACAGGTCTTCGGTGTGATTGGGTCAAATGCCGATTCCAAAGGAAGAGGAGGCTTCCCTGGTGGCTCAGATGGTGAAGAATCCACCTGCAATGCAGGAGACCCAGATTCAATCCCTTGGTTGGGAAGATCCCCTGGAGAAGGAAATGGCAACCCACTCCAGTATTTTTGCCTAGAGAATTCCATGGACAGAGGAATCTGGTGGGCTACAGTCCATGGAGTGACAAAGAGCTGGACATGACAGACCAAATAACACACACACACACACACACACACATACACACACACACACATACACACACACACACATACACACACATACACACACACACACACACACACACACACACACACGAAGGAAGAGGAAAAGAGCCTTCTGTCCTGTGGAGTCTGAGCGCTGGGAGCTGAGACACTAAGCGTTTGGACTGGAAGGGACTCCGTCTCTCACTGCACATGTCTTGTCTGAGGTTTCATACCTTCGTGAGAGTGTGGTGGCTTTAGAATGGACCCCACAGAAGGTAAAGTGTTGTTTTCTCAACCACGATTGATCAAACTGCCTGTATTTTACCTCCATCATTATTTCCTAAATGTAGAAAAGCAGGCTTTTCCAGAAGAGGGACCGTGAGGTTGGCTCTAGTGTAGAAACCAGTACAGTTTTGATGAGCAGGGTTTAAATAAGCAAAATCATAGAACGGGTCCAAGAAAAGGGACTGAGAAAACACAAGAGTCATGAGTTGACAGAGTGATTAATCAACAGGTGTCCTCTAAGCACCTCCAGGGATGATATTTCTGGGAGAAAGAAGCAGGGTTTATTATCACTGGGTTACAAAAATCAACCACTGGGCTGAGGACAGTTGAGTAACAGGTTTAAGCTCTTTGGCATTGGTATTCCTCATCTGTAACGTGAGGATGCTGATAAACTTTTACGGGGCTCTTTCAAGTCTTAAAAGGAATATATAGAGATAGATGTGTGACTGTGTGTTGTTTAAGTCTCTCGTGTCCAACTCTTTTGCGACCCCATGGACTGTACACCACCAGGCTCCACTGTCCATGGGATTTCCCACGCAAGAATACTGCGCCTGGTTGCCATTTCCTTCTCCAGGGGATCTTCTCAACCCAGGGATGAAGCCCACATCTCCTGCATTGGCAGGCAGGTTCTTTACCACTGAGCTACTGTGTGTGGACATAAATCCATACAAGCATACATGCCAACAATCACTTAGCAACATGCCTGGCTTGCGACAAAGCCTTCACAATTAGAGACCTGATTTTCTTTCAATTTTTTTTATTGCAGTAAAAGTCACATAACATAAAACATACTGTTTTAACCATTTTAACTATAGCTCAGTGGCACTACGTACATTCACATTGTCATGCAACTTTCACCATAATCCATCCCTGAATTTTTCAGCTTCCTAAACTGAAACTCTGTCCCCGTTAAACACGAAGTCCCCATCTCCCCTCCCATACCCCACCCCCACCCCTAGCCCCTGACATCTCCCTAGGTACTTTCTCAATCAATGAAAACATATCACCAGCACCTGAAATCATGAGCTCAGAGTGTTAAGTGGTGTTTTCACTAATATGCATTTTTCTAAATGAAAAATGTTCAGGGAAGGACCACCCAGATTATACTGCAGTTACCAGCCTCAGCTGAAAGCCCATCCCCCACTCCCGGGGTCGTGCCTCTCTTAGGACCAGGGAGCCTGGGGAGGCAGGTGCTGGCTCCCAGGAGGATGCACCACCCTCTCGGGCCTCACCTGAATCCACCTGACGTGCCCTCATCAGACCCTGTCCTGTTCCGTGCTCCCCCATCCTGTGCAGCAGCCCCGGCCCCGAGCTGTCTGCTCCCATTAGCTTTCCTGCTTTCCTGCTGTGACTCCTGCGTGGGCTCAAAGCCCTGTCAGGCCCTTTCTCGTTACACTGAGCAGGCGGATGGATCATTTCTGATCTCTCCCCCGCTCGATGGCAAATCGGAGCTGCCAGCACTCAACTTGGAAAGCTGCCAAGGGGGCCGTCCATGGGGAGGCAGACTCTGTCAGGGCAAAGGGAACCCCAGTCCCCAAACTCACCTACCGGTGGGGTCCAGCCCCGACCCCCAGCAAAAGGTCTGGCCAATGGGGTCTTTTCCTTTGGGAAAAAATGATGGGGATATGAAGTTTTCAGGCAAAACGTGTTGCAGGTGGATGAGCCTCATCCTGGCAGAAAATTCTTCCCCATCGTTGGAGCTGAGTTTCCTAAATCACTCCTCCTTCGTCAAACAAATCTCTTCATGTGTCTTTATGTCTAAAAATCACATTTAAATATTTGATCCGCTGCCATGAGCTGAGGAGAAAAACTCCTACTGATGGATGCTATTCTGATGAGCTATTCGGAGAATGTGTCCTCGCTATTCACCCAGCACAATTACGGACCTGCCTCTCCCCACTCGCGCACTTTCAAGAAAGCAAAACAAATAAATGCCAAAGAGCTCAGAGTGCACGGCCTGCTGGCAGGGATTAAGGGGCACAGTTCGCAAGGAAGTCGCTGAATGATCTATTTTATCCAGATTGTGTCTGTTGATTTTACTCGGGGACTTTTTTCTCAGTAAACATCATTACATGGCACTCTGTGTTTTCATTGCTTTCAGGAGAAATGAAAGACGTTTGTAACCAAAGAGATAAAATGACCAGGCTTTTTAAAAAAAAAAAAATTGTTTTTGGTACCAGGAACACAAGCAGAAAGAAACAAAACCCACAGCTCCTAACCTCTCCCTACCCCCAGACCCCCAGTGTCCCATTCACCATGGCAAAAAGAAAACTCTCAAGCGGCAGCCACGTAATCAACTTGACCACACTAAGACCCCGGGATGAGGTTCCGCACTGGGACATCCATTGGCGTCTCTTCATTTAATTCTGATGGCCAAATGTGAACTTTTCTTCCTGCTCCTAAAGGGTCAGCCCAAAGTATGCGGCAATACTAAAATTCACAGCTGACCAGAACATCCAAAGAGAAAGCAAATCTTTATTTTTCCTATATTGGATGTGGCAGAAAGTATTTGTCCTTTTCCTTTTTTTTTTTTCTAATTTGATCGTTTGGATGTTGAATAAACTTAGAACTCACCCTCCCTGGGAATCTGTTGGCCTGCTCCTGGTCGGAAGAGCCCCAGGGTGCATCAGTTATGTTCTTTGCCCATGGCCAACACCCGAAGTACCCAGCAGACTGAGTTGTCTGCCTAGAAACAGCTTTGAGTCTGGAAAAGGGCAGCCTTCCTTATTGTCATCAGTCAGGTACAGCCATCTCTTCTGACCATTTGAGTAAAGTTATGGATGGGAGGAACATTTTGCTCATCTGGGGAGCCCTGTGCACAGCACCAGGGTGGGGGCATTGTAGGTTCCCCAAACACAATGAGCAAGTGAGCTCCTGTGTTTATGTGTCTGCCGGAGTTCAACCCTGGATGTTTACTGTAAAGTCAAAGTGAAGTTGCTCAGTCGTGTCCGACTCTTTGTGACCCCATGGACTGTAGCCTATCAGGCTCCTCCGTCCATGGGATTTTCCAGGCGAGAGTGCTGGAGTGGATTGCCATTTCCTTCTCCAGGGGATCTTCCCGACCCAGGAATCGAACCCAGGTCTCCCGCATTGCAGGCAGACGCTTTACCGTCTGAGCCACTAGGGAAGCCCTTACTGTAAAGGGCAACCCATATGTATGTCTCTGGCTGATTCATGTTCATGTTTGACAGAAAACAACAAAATTCTGTAAAGCAATTATCCTTCAATTAAAAAAAGAAAGAAAGAAACAACCACTTGGCCTGCTGTGTGGCCCCTCAGGGCTGTTGCCAGGAGCTCCCGCTGCCCGGAACACATCCTCCCAGCCCCCTCCCCTGCTGGAGTCCTGTTGCTCTTCCTCCCTGAACTTGGTCATCAGAACTTCAGAGAGAAGCCTCTTTTAACCTTCCTGGGGGATGTTCGGCTAGTGCTCCAGCACCACTGCCTCTCTCTAGCAGGACTTGCGGTAAGTGTGGTTTTACATTTATGTAAGACTTTGACTAACGCCTGTCTGTCTCCCAAACCAGACTGCAGCCCCCACAGGAGCAAGGACTGTCTCCATTTTCTGTCTCCCCACCCACCCATATTTGCAGCATCACAGGTTACCAGGCACTCAACACAGATGCATAGTGTGAATATACGATGCTACTTTGTCTTATAGAAAAAACGATAAAACCCATGGTAAAGCAACCAGATCCAATAAAAAGAGCAACATAAGGAATCCCAGGAGTCCCACCTGGCAGGTAGGCACAAGGGGATGAGGAGGTGGGGCCCAGCCCTCTCTCTGTCCCAGGAAACCCAGAACCTCGGTCCTCCCGGAGCCCGGGGCTGCCCCATCAAGAGCAGCCTCGTGGTATCTAAGAACTGATCTGCATACAAGTGTCCTCTGCTGATCAGCAGTGGCCAACAGAGGTGCAACTGAAACTCAGGGGGACCCATTCCAGAAACTGAGGCTGATAGAAAACGTGCCAAAACAGAGGCTGGCCACTGCTGGGAAGGCAGATGACTAAAGGAGACTGTTCCCCATTCAGAGGCAAGAAAAGTCCTGGGCCGGACAGGATCATGAATTATTTGGCAGCAAGAAGTCAAGAAATAGTCACTCAAGTTCTACTGTGTACCAGCCACCGTGCTTGGGCTGGAGAAACAGGAATGAACTTCACTAAACTCACAGCCCAGGGGGAAAAAAACCAGACATCCATTAATCAAATACACAAGTAAATGAATAAATTATAGTTGTGATTAGGGTATGAGGAGAGGTACAGGGTGCTAGGAGAGCATATAATAGGAGTAACTGAACTTGTCTGGGCAATCAGGGGAGGCTTCTAGGAGAAGGTGACATTTAAGCCAACACTTGGATAGTGGATAGTTTTAGTTGCTCAGTCACGTCCAACTCTTTGCGACCCCATGGACTATAGCCCACCAGGCTCCTCTGTCCATGGAATTTCCCAGACAAGAATATTGGAGTGGGTTGCCATTCCCCTTCTCCAGGGTATCTTTCTGACCCAGTGATTGAACCTGCATTTCCTGCATTTCAGGCAGATTCTTTACCATGTGAGCCACCAGGGAAGCCCTCTGTTTAAATGTTGGTATTTAAGATGAAAATTGGACCTGTGCTGGAAAGGTGGGAGACCAGAGAGAAAAGACCCAGGACCAGGCCTGGGGGTGCTTTAATCCTGGTAAGAACCCACATGAGGCTGAAACCCAGGGCTGAGGTCTCAAGGACTGAATTGCTCTCCTGGAGACTGAGAAGTCAGATGTCCACCTAGAAGGCACCCATGGCTGGGATTGCAGAGAATGGGACATAGCTGGGAATATTCTAGGTCATGCTGGAGCATATGTTCAGCCCCTGGACCTCGCAGAGGGGCCCCCACCACCATATTTGTAGTCTGTGACCTTGCCCCTGGCCAGAGCTGACTCAGGAGGAGGGGTCAAGTCACCCCAAGCGTGGCCTCTGGTTTTACTTCAGGGAACTTCCATTCTAGTCAGGCAGCCAGTTAAGCTGACCCAAACTCAGTCAGACCCTCTCCTAGGAACGTGAATTTTGAGCAGCCTTAAACAAAGATGGGAAATGCTGATTTTATCCCAGTTCAGGTGCCTGAGGGACCATCCTAAGGGATTTAGATTTGCATCTAAAATCCTAGAATCCTCTCTTACAAGGGTCTGTCCTGAGTTTCTCTTATCAGTTGCAGCAGTTGTTGTTCAGTCGCTAAGTCATGTCCGACTCTGTGACCCCATGGACTGCAGCACACCAGGCTCCTCTATCTTCTTACTATCTCCCAGCGTTTGCTCGAATTCATGTCCATTGAGTCAGTGATGCTATCTAACCACCTCATCCTCTGCCACCCCCTTTTATTCCTGGTCTCAATCTTTCCCAGCATCAGCATCTTTTCCAGTGAGTTGGCTCTTCATATCAGGTGGACAAAGTATTGGAGATTCAGCTTCAGCATCAGTCCTTCCAGGGCTTCCCACATGGCTCAGTGGTACAGAATCCACCTGTCAATGCAGGAGACGTGAGTTCGATCCCTGGGTCAGGAATATCCCCTGGAGAAAGAAATGGCGAACAGCTCCAGTATTCTTGCCTGGAACATCCCATGGACAGAAGAGCCTGGTGGGCAGGGTCCCAAAGAGTCGGACACAACTGAGCACAGCATATGGAGTTGGAGTTGGAGGCTGCTAAAAGCCCTTTCAATGAATTCTGTTTTTTTTTTTTAATAGTGGATGAGTTTCCTGTAGCTGCTGTAATAAATTACTATCGACTCCATGACTTAAAACAACCCACATTTATGATCTTTCAGTTCTGAAACTCTGAAACCCAAAATCAGTCACTGAACTAAAATCAAATGATGTCAGGGCTGCATTTCTGTCTGAAAGTGGTGAGTAAAATCTTTTTCCTTGCCTTTTCCAGCTTCTAGAGGTCATCCTCATTCCTTGATTGATGGTGCTTCCCTGCATCACCCAGCCTCTGCTTCCATCTTCACGTCTCTGACTACTGACTCTGACCTCCCTGCTTCCCTTGTGATGACATGAGCCTCACCTGGGTAATCCAGAATAATCATCCTATCTCAAAATTCTTAATCACATCTGTAAAGTCCCCTTTACCATGTCCATAGTCACAAACTCTGGGAATTAGGGCATGGACATCTTCAGAGACCATTATTCAGACTACTAGAAGAGTCAGTTTCTGTTGCTTGCAACCAAAGAATTCTGGTTGAAACAGCAAAAGTCACAAATCCAAGGTCTAAAAATATTCTATTTTGTTTTTAATTTGAATTAGAACGCTTTAGGAATGGCTAGGACCCCACAGTTCACTGAAGCCCTGGGACATTTTTTTTTTTTTTGCTTTTAATTATTTAAGTTACTTGCCTAACCTTTGAAGGCACCAAGTTTGCCACCCCTGTAGTAGATTTAAGCCTATGGTTCCAAAGACTTAACTCCATCTCATTATTTGAATATGACTGGAGTTGGAAGATGGATACAATGGGATTAGCCACTCTTGGCAACACCAGCCAAGGACAGAAGGATGTATCAAGACAAAGGAATGGGTGAATGGGTGGACGGATGAATGGACAGTGGGATGTATGGATGGATGAATGGATAGCGGGATGGGGGGATGGATGGATAGATCAATGGATAGATAGTGGGATGGGTGAATGGACAGATAAGTAGAAAAATTAAGATTATCAGGCATTTACCAGGACGAAGCCCAGAAGCAGGAAAGATGTGGAAGAAAACACTTGTGGTATACACACAAAGAAAAGGAGATGGCAACTTTGCTGTTTTGGTTCATGGTGGAAATAAAAATCCTCTTAAACATAAACCTCCAGTCGGTTTTGTTTCTGCAAAACAAATGACAGACCACTGCTTACAAGCTCATTACAGAGAGAATCCACGCCACCCACTCTCAGCCTCTCCAGCCCATTTGGAAGATTCGGTCCAATGAACCAAGAACCCAGAAAGGAGACGGGGAGTGGGAAGAGGACAGAATCAGATGCTCTCAAATAGCTATAAAAAGAACTCGAGGTTCAGAGGAGAAGAAGTAATCATCCTATAATTGACTGCTTACTAATGGAATCTATTAATTTATGGCCACAAAAGAATCAGCTAATTTGTGGTTAATGGTGTTTAAAAGATAAACAACATAGATTAACTCTAGGGAGCACCACCCCAGTTTTCAGGAATCTGCCTGCACAGATAGCTTTCAACGTGGGAGAGGGAAGACGGAGGGGTTGGTGGTCAGCTGGCAGCGAGCAGTGAGTGCAAACCCCCAAAGGAGTCTTCTTCACCCTCTAGAGTTTCCTCTCAAATGTCCTTCTCTCTGGACACAACATCACCCTGGCTGTTCTTACACAAGATCCCACCTGCACAGCAGCCCCCAACCTGCCATGTCCATGCCCACCTCCGGGCCTTTGCTGCCATGCCTGCTACCTAGGCTGCCTTCCCTCCCTGCTTCCAGTGAAAAATAACACAGATGATTAACAGCTAACTGAATGACTCTTCACTTGCATCGGACACCACGCTAAGCGTTGCACACACATTATCTAGATGAAGGATTCCTTGAAAGCCCCCATGAAGCTGGTCCCAGTCTCAGCCCCATCTTATAGGTAAGAAGACTGAGGGCTGGAAAGGCAAATCCATGTGTCCAAAATTTTGGCACAGATGCACACAGGTCTGAAGCTGAAATCCAAGTCTGGTCCCAGAATCCACACTCTACACCAGCATTTCCCAAACCTGACTCTCATACAATATATCCCGCACTTTCTGCAAACCATTTAGCATCTCTTGCCCTTTCTTTTTTTTTTTTTTTTATTGTCCCAGATTTTGTTTAATGAAGATCTGTCATCAAATCAAGTACGGTATTTCACAACTATAAGAATGATAATCACTAACAAAAGGATAACAGCAACCAAAGCCATGATGGCTTTTATTTTGCATCTGCGCCACCACATTTGCCTTCGAAGTTGTTTGGATCTGTTGCTAAAAGCAGTTGCATTATCCGATAATAGAGGATCCGCACATAGAGGATGGAGAGAAGGATTAAACGACATAACAGGATTCTTTTATCTGATTTGTCCTGTAGTTCATCTAGTCTCTCCCCTCTTTCTATTACCTTTGTAATATTTTCTTGCATGACATCAATGACTTCATCCACCTGATTCTGAACATGCTTAATTTTATCATTTCTAGGTCCAAATCTTGGTCCAGATGGTCCTCTTAGAAAAAAGTCCTCTTCTTCATCTGAATCATCTTCTAAAAGATTTCTCCTTTCACTTTTCACAGAACCTGTGACATCATCATCATTTAGGTGGCGTTTGAACTTGGGAGGCATCTTTTTTAATGAGGTACTCTTCTACTTCCCAGCAGGATAAATCTTTACCACCTGAGTCTCCCGGGGAGCTCCCGGCAACTCTCCCGGTCTGGCGGCGCTGGACGGGCCGCGCCCTTTCTTTTTATATTTATTTATTTACTTAGCTGCACCAGATTTTTTGCTGAGGCATGTGGGATCTAGTTCCCTAACTAGGGATCAAACCTGGACTCTCTGCATTGGAAATGCAGAGTCTTAGCCACTGGACCACCAGGGAAGTCCCTAGGATCTTTCTTTAAATCAACTCCTCCCTCTTCTTTTTCCTATTTTTTTCTTCTTCTTTTTAAATTTTCACTTCATCCCTGGCCGTATCATCCAGGACTGATAATGTAATAATATATTTGTTTTAAAGACAAATTTGGAATAAATACCTGACTACTAAAATACACATTTGCCTGGTTCGCATCTTATAATCTTGTAAACTACCAGTGGTACAAGAACTACACAAATTCTAACCATATATCCTGACAAACCATAATCAAGTGGCTATGTGTGCAGTTGACCATAGCTAGCATCCTGCGTGCACTATCGAATTTTACCCTCTGCCAATCCTTGCCCAATGCAACCCACCCTTTGAAATGCACTGGAAGCCTCCCTTGCCCGCCTTGACTCCTCCAGCCCACAGACATCCTTCCCTTTGTGGACAGAAAATTCATGTCATTAGCAAACCACAAAAAGACAGGATGAAAACAAGGATATAGGATTTGTTTCCTCAAGTAAATTGTAAGATCCTGGAGGAGGATTGGAAAAAAAAAAAAAAAAGTGTCTCCTATATCTTGAGGGCTGAGCTTGGGGAAACAGAAATGGAAGAACACAGCCAGCATCCGATACAGCCTGGGGAAGCGGCTGGAAAGGATGCAGGAGGATGATGTCACTGTCATGGTTGGGTTTGGGCTGGCCTGAATCCATCCTCCTCCATTTGCCAACAGTGCTCAGAATTCACCTGGGAGCACATCCTCCCTTTTCTCAGCCTGGTGCTCCAGGGTGGGCCTGTGACCCAGGCATGGGCAATTGGTGCTAAATGTCCCCTAAGCCACTGCAAGTGATTCCGAAACAGGGCTGTGACCCAAACTGGGTGGAGGGAGTCAGGCCCAGGACTTTGGTTCAAACGGCTGGGGTAGGAGAAGCAACCTGTCCTGCTGAGGCTGACTCTCAAGATGCTGGAGTCATCTTGCTCCCACAAGAAGCCTCCTGGGAATTAAAATCCCCATGGAAGGTACTTCCCTGGTGGTCCAGTGGTTAGTGCCTTGCAATGCAGGGAACGACGGTTTGATTCTCGGTTGGGGAACTAAAATCTCACGTACAGTGGAACAACTAAGCCCATGTGCTTCCACTAGAGAGTCTATGCGCCACATTGAAAGATTCCACATAACACAACAAAGATCTGACACAGCCAAATAAATTAATTAATTAAAAAAACATGGAAGATGCAGACATACTGAGAGAGGGCAGGGCTTGGGACATTGTTTGAGAACCTGGATCAAGACATGCCTGAAACCAAGATCTACCCCCAGATTTTTCAGTCCACCAATGTCCTCTGGGCATAAGCGTTTTTTGAATTGAGTTTTCTGTCACCTGCAACCAAAACACCCTGGCGAAGCTAGAGGAGCCATTGACTAAGACTCAGGAAGCCAGACTCTGACTGCATCTCCTTGTGACCCTGGTGAGTCACTTCATCTTGCGTCACCGTGACCACTCCTTTAAGGATGCTTTCCACCCCTCCTCCCCATTCCTTCCTGTCCCAGTCCAGCCCCATCACTCCCCAGTGTTAATTCTGTGTTCCTGTCCTCGTTTGCCAGTCATCTGTCTCACTCACTGCTACACCCCTAGTGCTCAAAACAGTCCCGGCATGCGGAGGTCCTTGGTAAATGTTTATTGCACAGTCCTACCTTGATTTCTCCACCTGTGAAATGGGAAGGAGGTACTGCGTTTTTTTCTCAGGATCCTCCGGCAGGGCTGTGCTTTGTCTCCATTGCTGCTTTCCAGAGTTCTGGGAATGTGGGGAGAGGGTCTCACCCACAGGCACTGCCTCTGAGTCTCCTATTCATGAGGAAGAAGGTGGTGACTTTCCTCCTTCGCTCCTTCCTTGACCTACACACCTCATTGACCAGGAAGTCCCTCTTGACATCTGACCCAACCTTTCATGCTGCAACTCAAGTCCTTTCTCAGGCCTGGAGTTCACAGACTTTCCAGGCCACACAAGAGCAGAAAAGAACCAGTTGAAAAGAAACCTTGTGAAAAAAATAAAAATTCCTTTGCCTCAAAGATGCCCCCGTTTTCTTCTCACAACCAGTTTCTGACTTTGCAGAAAGTTCCTTTCTTGTCTACACCTATGAACAAAGCCCTTCTGGAGATGTGGGTGCAAAAGATGAGAATAAAATAAATAAACTATCTGTTTAATCGTTCCTATTGTCAAAACAATGACTGAGCCAAAATACCTTTGCTCTGATTCATCCAACTGACATCCCTTGGGAGGGAGGAGGCTGGACTGAGAGTAAACAGTTCTAAACCCATTTTCCAGATGAGCTCAGAGGTTCTGCAGTGAACCCTGCAGTAAACAATAGAAGAGAAACCACTTCCTTCCCCAGCTCAGGCAGTCCATCTCCCTTTAATTTAAAGGAAGGCACACACTCCACCAAGGATGCTGGCTTCATCATTGATTCAATCATTCCTTCGGGAGAATAAAAAGCCTGCACTGAGCCCTTCCTCTGTGCTGGGTTCCTTCACCCTCCCCCACCCTCCGAAGGAGGAGCAGGAATTATCTGTCCATTACAAGTCTAACGACTTAATGGTTGAAAATATTTTTCCTAGCTTGTTCTTTGTCTTTTCACTGTATTTGTGGTCTGTCTTGACGTCCAGGAATTTTGAATGTTTATATGATGGGATCTTTCTGCCTTTCTTTGGGTGGTCTGGCTTTCTGTGCCTAGAACAGGCTTCACTGGGGAGTGACTTTTAGGACCTTGTTTAAGGTCACCCTGTGATCAGTTAGGGGGAGGAAAGGAAAAGATCCTGATCATTGCTTCTCTCTACATATGAGAGGATGGAGGCTCCACAGTGAGTAGGCAGCATGGCCCAAGGTTCTTGGCCTTGACTCTCTCTGCTCAGGGCTTCTTCTGCTACGTAATTAGTTAGGAACAAATTCTTAATAAAAAATTAAGAATAGACAGAGGGGAAAAAAAAAGAAAAGAATAGACAGAGGGTTCTTGACTACCTGGGCTGCACTGCCAAGCGATCGTATCAGCTCCTCCAAAGTCAAAGGCCATTTTATTCACACACATGACATCACATAGTTCAGTCTGGGTATCTGTCCAATGGTCCCCTGTGGCAATGAGCCCTACACATCATTCCCCTGGCAGACTTTTCCAGTCTCCTGATGGCAGACACCACAAAGGAAAAGACAAAATGATGCAACACAAACATTAAAAATTCCAGGACATCAAAAGCCACCACTAATAAAATTTTAAAAACACATAACATCTAAGAAGAATAGTTACAACATATATGCCAAAGTATTAAGCCTCTCAAAATAAACAAAGCTCTGACAGATCAATCAAAATGGCTAAAGACAAATCAGAGACAAATCTCAAAAGCAGAAATGTACACGGAGGATACATTTATGAAAAACGTTTAAATTCATTAGCAACCAAAGCAATTGAAATGAAAACTATTATAATGAGATAAATGTGCATGCTATTTGGATAGCAATATTAAAATAGAAAATAAAAACACACAATGATGCAAAGCTCAGACTACTGGAGGGAAGATATCCTTGGTCTTTCCGAGTTTTGTTATGCATATTAAAATCTTTACAATCTGCATTCTTTTTTGTTCTATTTTTTCTTTCCTTGGCTGGGCCATCCAGCATGTCAGATCTTAGTTCCCTGACCAGGGATCAAACCTGGTTTCCCTGCATTGGAAACAAAGTTTTAATCACTGGGCCACCAGAGAAGTCTCTGTTCTAGCATTTTCTGTTTGTAAGGAATTATTTAGAAACCACAGATAGGAAAGGAAATTTATTTCCATACCATATAAAGGGAAAAGTCAAAAGCAGCCTGCCTATTGACCAGCATTAAGAGACTGGACACATGCTGCGGCAGTACCGATGCCCAGTGTAATACAACGGAATCAAGGAAAAGGAGGCTGCTTCAGAAAAGATGAAGACAGTATACTGGACTCAAAAATCAAAGTACTAATGGGACTTCTCTAGTAGTCCAGTGGCTAAGACTCCACTCTTCCAATGCAGAGAGGCCAAGTTCGATCCCTGGTCAGGGAACTAGATCCCACATGCCAC
This sequence comes from Bubalus kerabau, assembly GCF_029407905.1. NCBI lineage: Eukaryota > Metazoa > Chordata > Mammalia > Artiodactyla > Bovidae > Bubalus > Bubalus kerabau. The sequence continues at coordinate 59,869,315 of NC_073636.1, forward strand.
GATTAAAAGGTCCCACATGCCTCTACAGTGTGGTAGATCCTGCATGCCGCAACTAAGGCAGTGCAGCCAAATAAATAAATAATTCTAAAAACAAAAATAGAACAAAAATCGGGGTATAAAACACTATGCACACATCATTCCAGACCTGAAAAATACACACATGTATGCACAGAAGATAATCTGGAAAAAGTACTGACCAAATTGTTACACTGGTTTTCTCAAGAAGGCAGAATTACTTCTTTATATTTTTTTCTCTGTTTCAATTGGTATCATATCCACCAGAATAAGCAAGGATGAAGAAAGAGCATGAGAGAAATACTCTATTGCTACTGGAAATGTGATTTATCATAAGCTTTCTCGACTAACATGACAGTACTTAACAAAAAGTCTTACTAAGTATGAACCATTTCACCAGTAATTCTACTTCTAGGAATTTACCCTAAGGAAATAATCAGAGATGTGTGCAAAGATTTATGTACAAGGATGTGCACTGTAGAGTTATTTACAATAGAAAAAAGTTGGAATCCGCCTAAATATCCAACAATGGGGAATTGTTTAAATCAGTGTTGATTTCCTTTCATAGTAAAGGGCTGTGCAGTCGCTCAGATCGATGTCAACTATTCCATGAGATGACGAAATGTTCTTGATACGAAGCAAAAAAAAGTTCAAACTGGCACAAGATGTATAATAGCAATATTATAACACACTATACACAATCAATTATAAGTATTTATGTACAAGTGAAAGTCGCTCAGCTGTGTCCAACTCTTTGCAACCCCTGTTCTATACAGTCCATGGGATTCTCCAGGTTAGAATACTGGAGTGAATAGCTATTCCCTTCTCCAGGGATCATCCCAACCCAGGGATCCAACCCAGGTCTCGCACATTGCAGGTGGCTTCTTTACCAGCTGAGCCACCAGGGAAACTCAAGAATACTGGAGTAGGTAGCCTATCCCTTCGCCAGTGGATCTTCCTGACCCAGGAATCGAACTGGGGTCTTCTACATTGCAGGCGGATTCTTTACCAGCTGAGCTAACAAGAGAAGGCTGAAAGATATCATGTTTCAGTGATAATCACTGGGTGATAGAGTTTGGGGTAAGTTTTATTTTTTCTTTTTCCATTTGCTATTTTGCCATTTCATGTTCATGTTATCACAGTCAGATTTTTTAAGAGTAATATATGTATATATATTGCATATACATGTATATTTATATCTATAATCTATAATTTTATAATATTTATAATTACATGATATATTATAATATTTATATACATATTTTTTTACATGTACACGTATCCATTCTCCCCCGAACTCACCTCTCATCCAGGCTGCCACAGAGCATTAAGCAGAGTTCCCTGTGATACACGGTAGATCCTTGTTGGTTATCTACTCTAAATATAGCAGGGTACACATGTCCATTCCAAACTCCCTAACTATCCCTTCCCCAACCCTTTCTCCCTGGAACCATAAGTTGGTTCTCTAAGTCTGTGAGTCTCTTTCTGTTCTGTAAGTTCATTTGTATCATTTCTTTTTAGATTCTGCATATAAGGGATGTCATATGATAGTTCCCTTTATCTGACTTACATTCCTCAATACGACAATCTCTAGGTCCATCCACGTTGCTGCAGATGGCATTATTTCATTCTTCTTAATGACTGAGTAATAATCCATTGTATATATGTACCACATCTTCCTTATCCATTCTTCCATTGATGGACATTTAGGTTGCTTCCATGTCTTGGCTGTTGTAAACAGTGCTGCAATGAACTTTGAGGTGCATATAACATTTCAGACAGACTTTTTTTAAGGGAAAAAAAATCCTAGGAACATTTAGATGAAAATAGACATCATTTTTGTCTATAAATTCCAATTTCCAGGCCAGGCTACTAAGTGTTGAGAATGGCAAAGCTTCTTGGGGAATCAAAAGGCCAGGTTCATGATTAAAAAAGCTCCCTTCTAGACATCCTCTCTTTATGTCACTTAGAGTCAGTCCTCTCCTCCAAGCCATGCCCAGTCCATCTGTAAATCTTTAGAGCTCTGAGAAGAAAACTGACCTGTTTTTAATATTCAGGGACAGAATCTGGTCAAGTCCAGCTGTGGTTCACTGTGGCTGACACTTGCTCAATCACCTCTGTGTTGTGAAATGATGAAGAATTAGCCATATTCTCAGAGAGCTCATTGTCGGGACAGGACAGACATTTCCAAATACGTGTTATGGAGCTCATCCTTCTTCCTGTAGGGACAATCAACCCGTTTGCTAAAGACAAAGTCACGGAAAGCCTGCAATGGCACCCCCGTTGTCTGGATGTCTAACCTAGATGATCCGAGCTCAGACAGATCTAAAAATATAAGTGAACCTCATGCTGATAGGGACCAGAAGGAGGGCAGGTTGCAAGCTCCAGCGTGCTGCAACTAAGTCCTGGTGCAATCAAATAAACAAAAATAAATATTCTTTAGAATAAAATTCTTAAAAAGTAACAGAGCAAAAGAAAGCCCCTGGGAGGTTCTCCTGCCCTTGGTGTCTCTCCCAAAGCAGGCAGAGCCTCTGATTTCCAGACGTGTGCAAGCTGGTGGTGGATGAGGCTGGCATTCCAGACCCTCCCTCCATGCCTCCCTGCACCTGAGCTGGCTGCCTGGCAGAGGTCACACCCAGGTGACTGCACAGCACCACACCCTCAAGGCCGACAGAATGAAGACAAAAAGAAAGAATCTGTGTCTGCAACCAGGCTTGAGAACCCAGGATCTTCAGCCTCTGTATTCTAAAAGGCAAGTGCGTTGGAGTCAGCCAGCTGGGTTCAAACCCAGAAGCTCCTGTCCCCAGAACAGAAAATCAGGGCCAAGAAAACCAACGAGACTTCTGACCTGGCCTTTGAAGGCCTGAGTCCTAGGGGATTCCCTGGTGGTCCAGTGGTTAAGAATCCACCTTGCAATGCAGGATTCACAGGTTCAATCCCTGGCTCTAGAGACAAAATGCCTGGACCCTGGTCTTAGCCTTGCTGCTCTCTAGCTGTGTGATCTTGGCCAAGTTAAACCACCTCTCCTGACTTTCTCCAAAAAGTGGAGGGAATCCCAATACATCCCTCAATAGGTTGTCATAGAATTGTTGATGTTGTTGTTGTTGTTCAGTCGCTCAGTCGTGGTCAACTCTTTTGCAACCCCATAGACTGTAGCCTGCCAGGCTCCTCTGGCCATGCAATTTCCCAGGCAAGAATACTGGAATGGTTGCCATGCCTTCCTCCAAGGGATCTTCCTGGACCAGGGATCAAACTCGCATCCTTGCATTGGCAGGCAGATTCTTTACTACTGAGCCACCAGGGGAAAAAAAAAAAGAAGCTAAACCAAAGAGAACAGCAGCAGTGGTACCTGGTTGTAGTAACTGCTCAATAAAAGATCCTGCTAGATCAGTACCAACATGAGTTCACATTTCAGCACTAGGTCCAGGGGTCCCAGAGGTGTCCTTACTTAAGGAACAAATGGGTAACTTGGCTCATTAATCAATGTTTTCTGAATGAAGTGGCTTGTTAAATCTATTTAAAAGCACGTTCAATGCCAGTGCTTGGTTGAAAAGTGAAGTTGCTCAGTCGTGTCCAACTCTTTGCAACCCCATGGACTGTAGCCTACCAGGCTCCTCTGTCCATGGGATTTTTCCAGGCAATAGTACTGGAGTGGATTGTCATTTCCAGTGCTTGGTTAGATACAAGAAATCATCCTTTCCAAGATCTGAATCTTTGGGAACAGCTTAAGTTTCTCTAGTTTGCCCTCAAACTAAAACACAGGGTGTCAGAAAGACCTTAGGATTACTAATTATGATCGGCAGAATTCTAAGCTGGCCCCGAGGTTTGCTTCCCTTGAGGTAAGTCTTGTGTAAACACCTTGTCTTGAGTGTGGGCAGGACCTGTGAATATGATGGATGTCACCCCCTCCTCCCCCCCACCCAGATTATGTTATAAGGCAAAGATGAGGGGATTTTGCAGATGTAATTAAGGTCTGGGGACACTGGACTTTGAGTTCATCAAAAGGAGATTATCTTGAGTAGTAGTAGTTGTTCAGTTGCAAAGTCATGTCCAACTCTTTGTGACCCCATGGACTGCAGCACACCAGGCTTCCCTGTCCTTCATCATCTCCCGGAGTTTGATCAAACTCATGTCCATTGAGTCAGTGATGCCATCCAACCATCTCATCTTCCGTCGCCCCCTTCTCCTCCTGCCCTCAATCTTTCCCAGCATCAGGGTCTTTACTAATGAGTCTTATCCTGATGGGCCTGACCTAATTAGGTGAGCCTTTTAAAAGAGGGTCAAGAGTTGAGAGATGAAGAAGACAGACTCTTAGTAGCCCCAGGGTACTCCTACTGCCCTGGAAAAAGCCAGACACCATGAGTTCTATGGCTGCCAGGAAATGAATTTTGCCAACAACCACATGACTTAAGGATGGGACCCCAGGTGCTGAAAGAAACCCCAGCCCCAGGCAACATGTTGATGGCAGCCTTGAGAGACTCTGGGCAGAGGACCCAGCTATACTATGCCTAGAATCCTGATCCTCAAAAAACAGTGAGATAATAAGTGGGTGTTGTTTTAAGTCACCAGGTCTGTGGAGTAATCTCTCCTGCACTGGAGATGCGCACATTAATCATTGTTGCCATTTTTCAGGGTGTGATTGCTAAGAGCCTTCTGTAGTGCATCTCCTGGGATGTTCTCAACTGGAGTAAGTTCCAACGATCTCCCCATTTTGTAAATAGTGAAACTGAGGACCAGAGTAGTTCTATAAATTGGCCACGGCTAGTTGGCAGTGGAGGCAAAGTTTAAATTTAAAATTTAAATCCAGGTCTGCCCCCAACACCTGCTGTCGGTTACTAAGTCTTGCACTATTTTAACATATGTATGAAAATATACGTGTTTAAAGTTCTGAAAGAGTGGACATTCGCGTTGGTAATCTGGATGGTGAGATAAGAAGGGATGGTTTACTCTTGTATTCTTTCTACAATTTCTAGTTTCTTTTATGGTGAATATTATTTTTAACAGAAAATGTCAATAAGAATTTTTTAACAAAAAAAGAAAGATAAAAGTGCTCAGCCTCCACAGTGACCATCTCTTGAGTAGTGGGGTTAGAGTTCACTTTTTAAATGTCCTTTTGTTTTATTATCTCGATTCTATACAACAGTTTCAACCATCCACAAGAAATATGTGACTGGTACAGCTTTGAAAAGGCACCAACCAGAAAGGACAAGTGAACACACCGCAGGATGTGGGGAAAAAAAAGCAGAAAAGGGGACAGACACTGCCGGTGCCTGGCCCCAGACACTCGGCAAGGAGAGGGCCAGAGTCTGAAGCCTGAGCGAAAACATGGTCTTGTTCTAACAAGAGCAAATTCTCCGGCCAACTAGAAATGAGGCTTCAGGTCTTCCGAAAGAGGTAGCTGTCTTGCTCTCCCAGCAACTGGGTTTTTATTAAACATTTGCAACTTTTTCTGCAAATGCTGTCACCCGAAACTTTGTTATTTTAATTGGTAGCTATTCCTGTGGGCTCTTTCAGGGAGAACAAAAGCTGCTAAGAAATCAGGGCTCCTGGCAACTTTTCTTCAACATGGGGAAAGGTAAGGAAGGTGTGTTCACCAGCCCTCAGCACACAGGCTTTGGATGGAGCTCACATTTTGGTTTGACACTAACCATTTATTCATTACTAGCTCTGTGCCAAACCTTCTCAGTGCAGTCTGCCATTTTACCCTTCCACATCTGTATGAGGTGAGTGATAGAATTGTTCCTATTTTACAGATGGGGAAGTAGAGATTTAGGAGATCAAGTAATAATACAAATACCACATTTCCTAAAATCGAAGACATTCTGTAATTTTATGTTCCGCTAATCTGCTGTCTATGGGGTCACACAGAGTCGGACATGACTGAAGCGACTTAGCAGCAGCAGCAGCAAGAAAACAAAAACCCAGCTTTCATTGTAGGACAATATTGATGATAAGATGAATCTTGATTCTAGAAACATCAAAACATGCCTCTAGAAAACCCATGGCTGGGTCTTCCCTGGCAGTCCAGTGGTTATGACTCAGGCTTCCTGGAGGGCGAGGGTTCAATCCTGGTCAGGGAACTAAGATGCTGCAAGTCACATGGTATGGCGAAAAAAGAAAACCCATGGCTATATGCAGTGTTGGTATCCTGGGTTGGATCCCAGAACAGGAAGAAAGAAAATTAATGGAAAAACTGGTGAGATCCAAGTCATTTAGTTCATAGTATTGTGCCAAAGTTAATGTGCTCATTTTGACAAATGTACAAATGGGAGTGTATAAGATGTTTGTATTAGGAAAAGCTGGGTGAAAGGTAGAGGCAGATTCCCCCTGCTGTCTTTGCAACTACACTGTAAATCTAAAATTATTCTAAAATAAATTTTATTTTTAAAAAGTTAATAAAATATGGTAAGTGCTAGCTCTGATGCAGGATTCTTGCCTGGGCACTAGTGTGGCATTGATAAAAGACAACACACAGACCAATGGAACAGAATACAGACTCCAAAAGAGGTCCACACATACAGAGTCAATGGACTTTCAACAGCACTGTCAAAGCAATTCAAAGAAGAGGGGAAAGTCTTTCAATAAATGGTGCTGGAACAATCACATATTCATGTGCAGAAAATGAACCTCATACCTCACACTATACACAAAAAATAAGTTGAGTGGATCATAGGAACCCCACTACTGGGCATATGCCCTGAGAAAACCATAACTGAGAAAGACACATGTACCCCAATATTTACTGCAGCTCTATTTACAATTAGCCAGGACATGGACGCAACCTAGATGTCCATTGATAGATGAATGGATAAAGAAGTTTGGTACATATATACAATGGAATATGACTCAGCCATAAAAGGGAATGAATTTGAGTCACTTCTAATGAGGTAGATGAAACTAGAGCCTGTTACACAGAGTGAAGTAAGTCAGAAAGAGAAAAACAAGTATTGTATATTAATGCATATGTATGGAATCTAGAAAAATGGTACTGATGAACCTATTTTTAGGGCAGGAATAGAGACTCAGACATACAAACAGATTTATGGACACAGTGGGGGCAGGAGAGGAGTGGGACAAGCTGCAAGAGTCTACTGAAATACAGACATTATCATATTTAAAATAGATAGCTAGTGGGAAGCTGTTGTATAGCATAGGGACCGCAGCCTAGCACTCTGTGATGACCTAGAGGGGTGGGGTGGAGTGGGAGGTGGGGGGGAGATTCTAGAGGGAGGGGACATATGTACACCTGTGGCTGATTCATGTTGATGTGTGGCAGAAACCAACACAATATTGTAAAGCAATTATCCTCCAACTAAAAGTAAACAAATTTAAAAATTTTAAAAAAAGTCCCAGAACTTCTTGCCTGGTACATAAGCTTTAATAAACTGAATTCAAGTTTGAAATAAATAAATGGATCATAGGTCTAAATGTAAAACCTAAAACTATAAATCCTCTAGAAGAAAACCCTGGAAGAAAACCTCTGTGACTTTGGAGTATGCACAGGTTTTTTTAGATAGAACACAAAAGCCATAAACCTTAAATGATAAAATCGATAAACTGGATTTTATAAAGCTTCTGATCCTCAAAAGGAACTGCTACAAAAATAAAAAGACAAACCACAGGCTGGGACACTATAGTTGCAAAAGATACATCTTATAAAGGACTGGCATCCAGAATATATAAATAAGTCTCACAATAGAACACTGAGAAAACACATGACTCTATTAAAAATGGGCAACATGTGTGAACTGACACTTCACCCAAGGATACATGTGAACACTAAAATTAGCAAATGAAAGATGCTCCATATCACTAGGTGGCTAAACAAAATGAAACAACCCACTTGACAATACCAAGTGCTGGTGAGGTTGTGCAACAACCAGGACCCATTCACAATGCTGGAGGGAGGGCAAAACTATACAGCCACCTTAGAAACCATCCTAGGACTTCTCTGGTGGCCCACTGGATAGGAGTCCACCTGTCAGTGCAGGAGATGCAGGTTCAATCCCTGGTCCGGGAAGATCCCACATGCTGCAGAGCAACTTAGCCCATGAGTCACAACCACTGAGCCCGAACTCTGGAGCCTGGGAGCTGCAACCACTGAGCCCATGAGTTGCGGCTACTGAAGCCCTGGCACCCTAGAGCCTGTGCTGCAACAGTAGAAAACCCATACACAGCAGCCAAGACGTAGAGCAGCCAAAAATAAAAATAAATAAATAAATAAAATTTTTAAAAAAGAAACCATCCTAGATCTATCTCTATATAAATAAAAACATACATTTACACAAAACTCTGTACATGAATGCTTATAATGGCTTAACTCATAATCACTCCAAACTGGAAACAAACCAAATGTCCATCAAAAGTGAAAGCATAAACTAACTTGTATATCTATACAATGGGAAACTGACTACTGTACACACAGGAGCATGGATGAATTTCAGCTGCGTTGCGCTAAGTGAAAGAAGCCAGACTCAGAAGCTAGGTACCATATGATTCCATTTCCATGACCTGCTGGAGAAGGCAAAACTATGGAAGAGATTCTCTAAGATTAGTAGTTGCCACAGGCTGAGGGTAGGGGTGTGTTAGTGTTAGTCACTCAGTCGTGTCCCACTCTCTGAGACCCTATGGACAGTAGTCTGCCAGGCTCCTCTGTCCATGGAATTCTCTAGGCAAGAATACTGGAGTGGGTTGCCATTCCCTTCTCCAGGGGATCTTCCTGACCCAGGGATTCAACCCAGGTCTCCTGCATTGAAAGCAGATCCTTTACCATCTGAGCCACCAGGGAAGGATAGAGGCAATGGTTGACTAAAAACTGACACAGGGAAATTTTAGGGACAATGGAAATGTTGTATAGTTCAGTTGTGATGATGGTTACACGTCTGCAATATGCTGCAAATTAATTCGTAGGCCTGTATACCTGAAAAGGGTGGGCATTATTGTTTGTAAATTATGCCTCAATAAACCTGACTTTTAAAAAAAAAAAGTAAGATCCAGATCATAACTGTGTGTTATTTGACCCATGTAACTGGGGGGCAGAGGGGAGCCAGGGCGGGAGAGGGTAAATTTGAATTTATTATTATAATTTAAGAACCAGCAGATTTTGACTTCCTTGCTGGTCTAGAGGGTTAAGACTTCATACTTCCAATGTAGGGAGTGAAGGTTTGATCCCTGGTCAAGAAACTAAGATCCTAAGATCCCACATGCCTCGTGGTAAGGTATAGCCAAAAAATTAAAAAAGAAAAAAATAACTCACAAAAATCAGCAGATTTCATCTAAAACTGTGTATATCCACTTTTTCTTTGATAAAGTTGAGGCTCTAGCAACACTGAGCCCCTCTTTCTCACACAGCAAATATCAGCTAGATCCACTGGAGACAGAACATGAGTTCTTCCATTTGCCCCAATACCCACCACCCCTGATTACCTCTCTGCCTCCAAAGCCTACCTCATTCATTTAAGGACACTTGCTCATGGGCATGTCAGTGTGTGACTCTTGCTGTAAACCCCATATGCATGATGGCTTCAGAAAAAGAAAAACAAGGGACTTCCCTGGTGGTTCAGCCAGGACTCGGTGCTTTCACTGCCAGGGCCTGGGTTCAGTCCCTGGTTGGGGAACTAAGATTTGCAAGTCTGGTAGCACAGCCCTTTAAAAAAAAAAAGGCAAAACAAAAACTCTCTAGCATAGACTGCTGGATGTCTTCCCATTATCCAGTCTCCTTCCTCCTCTCTAAGAGAAATCCTGAATCATCAAAGCCTAAGATGAGTTTGGCTAAAGGATCACATTTTGATGCCTCCTTTGTAAAGTGTGTGGCCAATGTTATATAAGCAGAAGTCAGTAGGTGTGGCATCCATGAGAGTTATTTAAGGGGCTGACTCAGTTGGAAGAGAGCCCTTTTGCCACTCCTCATTCCTCATTATTCCTGACTAGAAAATGGATATGATGGTTGGAGCACCAGCAGCCATCTTGGGACTAAAGGGAGAAGCCAAAGGAAGCACAGCCACCTCGGCTCTGGCACCAGAGAGCCTGAATGCCAGCAACTACCCATCCCTGGGCGTTAAGTGGGAAAATAAGCCCTAGCCACAGTTGACTCTAACTGCTACTTGATACAATAGTAAACGTTAATGATATTTTCTGTGTCCTCAGGGTAATTCTACGACTATTCATATAGCAACTCACTTAAGCTCTACCACAGTCTTACTAGGTAGGTGCCATTGCTTACCCATTTTACACATGAGGCAACCAAGGTACAGAACCCAAGTTCAGACAACTAATAAGTGGCTTAAGCCAGCAGCCCTCTGACTCTAGAACTCACGTTCAGGACACCTAAGTCCGTGGTGAAATAGGAAAAGCTGGTACAGTTAATGGTCAGGAGACCAGGTGCCCACTTGGGCATCCTAATAACCTACACGGTCACCATGTTGTGTGCTCACTCAGTGACTGCCCATGACAATGGGCTGATTGCCCAGGCTTTTCTGGGGCTGTTATGTGGTTTTTCTGAGTTCCCAGATTTCAACAGTTTCAAAAACACCATGTGCTGTGCAACTAGGAAGCATTATTCTCTTTAAAGGTCATCATAGCAGAAATGCAAAGCCCTTTTCCTGCCACACCTGTGCCAGTGTCCTTAGAGGGACAGTCCACACTCCCTTTCAAACAATTTGCTCCTAGAAATCCCAGTTCCACCAAATCCACGAGAATACTGGCCATGTAGAATTTTCTGCCTAAGGCTCCTACTGGACACTTGATGAATCACTGTGGCCGACAGCGTAAGGGTCCTGACTGCCAACCTGCATCTCCGCGTCAGGCACATCACAGCTTCCCCGGCTCCTAAAGGAAAGGATCAGGGTCTGGCCAGTTGTGTGCTCTCCTCCCTTGAGTGATGTCTATGGTCTCAGGTGATCAGTGTCCCCCTCTTCATGGTCCACAATGCATCTATCCAGGTGGGAATCATCCCCTGCTCCAGGGCTGGCCAATCAGCTTAGCTCCCAGCAAACCACAGGATTCATCAGGGAGGGGCATAGGACCCAAGTCAGTCCAATGAGCATCAGCCCTGTGATTTTTTTTTTTTTTTTTTTTTTTTTGCTATTTAGGAAAAGATAGGTTTCTTTCCACAGAGGTTGCTAAACCATTAGTTGTAAATCTGGAGTTGCTGAAGAACACCATGAAAAAAAGCCTGCCTGAAACATCCCTGGTGGGTCAGTGGTTTAGAATTCTCCTTCCAATGCAGGGGACATGGGTTCCATCCCTGGTTGGGGAACTAAGACTCCACATGCTGTGGAGCAACTAAACCAGCTACAGAAGCCTGTGAGCCCCAACTACCGAGCCCAGGTGCCCTAGAACCCATGCTCCACAAGAGAAGTCCGTGCTGCAACTAGAGAAAGCCACACATGCGGCAACCAGAGCCCGAACACCTCAACAAAGACCAAGAGCAGCCAAAAGAAAAGAAAAGAAAAAAGCCTGCCTGAGAAATAAACCAACCAATGGAAAGCATAGAGGAGAAATGAAGAGTCGGTGGAAAACCAAGTGCTACTAACATTTTTTTTTTGCCTCCCTAGATCCATCCATTCCTGAACCCCCAAATTAAAAACATGGGTCCCAAATTAGACCTAGACTCAAAACCAGTACCTGGCACTTATCAGCTGTGTTCTGTGGTGTGATGGTCTTTTGCTTTTTCCTGCCCAACAGCCATTCCCCTTTTTTGTAATAATAGTGTCTGACTTGCTTTGGAAAACTTACTCCTCTTCTATATTTGGTCCTCGTGGACTACAGATTTGACCTTATCCCCTGGAACCAGGGCAGACCGATGAGTCACAACGGTTGGGTCACAAATGGGCACTTGACCAAGCAGGACCAATAGGAGTCAGCCGTAAGTTCTGCTTTCGCACTCTGTCTGCTGAACTTGCCAGGCTAGAAACTGCATCAAGAGCTGCAGGTGGCTAAGAAGGGAGCATCCTGGAAATCAGGGTCAAGGGACAGAGAGAGAGAGATTCTTTCCATGTCCCAGGGGCTGACCTTTCAGTGTCATAAGCCAATTTATTCCTTCTTTTTTTTTCCCCTTTCTGTTTAACTGAAATACAATTGACATATCATTGAATAAGTTTAAGGTGTACAACATAATGACTTGACATATGTAAACACTGCAAAATGATTACCACAATAAGTTTATAAGTTTAGTTAATGTCCATCCCCTCATTACATTTTTTTTTTCTTTGTGATGAGAACTTTTAGGATCTACTCTCTTCGTGCTTATAACTGTCATGCTCAGTCACTAAGTTGTGTCCAACTCTTTTGTGATCCCATGGACTGTAGCCTGCCAGGCTCCTCTGTCTATGGGATTTCCCAGACAAAAATACTGGAGTGGGTTGCAATTTCCTCCTCCAGGGGATCTTCCCGACCCAGGGATCCAATCCATGTCTCCTGTGTCTCCTGCATTGGCAGGTGAGTCCCTTTTACCACTGTGCCTCTTTTGCTCCCTTAGCAACTTTGAAATACACCATCCAGCAGTGTTAACTAAAGTCAACCCATTGAACATGACATCCCCAGGGTTTATTTATCTTACAGCTGGAATTTTGTACCTTTTGTCCACCTCCATCCATTTTATCCACCCACCACCCCACCCCTCCCCATCTCTGGCAACTACCAATCTATGAGCTTGGATTTTTTGGTTTTCGGGTTTTTTTTTTTTTTGGATTCATATACAGGTGAGAGCATACAATATTTGTCTTCTTCTGTCTGACTTATCTCATTTAGCACAATGCCCTCCAGGTCCACCAAGTTGTCACCTTCTTTTGTTTATTTAACCCAGTGAGAGTTCACTTTGTGTCACTTAAACTTGGGTGAGTTTCCAAGTTTGTTTAACCCAGTGAGAGTCCACTTTCTGTCCCCTAGACTTGGGTGACTTTCTACAACTCTGCTAGACACCAACCACCTCCTCAGTGCCATGTGACTTCACAAGCTCACTGACACATTGGCTGCAGACTCTCCTTGGGGGCTGAGCGCCAGCTTTCCTCACTGGAGGCAAGGATGACCCAACTGTGCCCAGGAGGTCCCTTCTCATAATCCCCAGAAGAAGGTTAAGGACCTCGGTCTCCAGCATCAAAGCGGAGACTGCAGGTAAATGTGTCGGATGTTGCCCGAGGAGATTCCTCCATGGGCAGAGACACCGAAGTTTCATGAAGCAAACCTCCCTTCTGGAAGAGGTCACAGCACACACAGACCTGCCTGAACAGGCTGCCACTCACTGAAAACATGGGTCTTTTCAGGTGCTGAATAGGAGTCCTTCATTCAAGGCCTTTTAAGGAAGACACACCCTTTTCCTCCTGGCTGTGCCCCTACTGGGATTAAGTCCCTCAGCCAGCTGCATAGATAGCGAAGCAAAGGACTTTTCCTGTGACTTGGGGACAGACCAAGAGGTAACAATGGGTGTGCCTCAGAATAGTCCATGATGACCAAATCCAGCATTGGAACTGGTGGTCCCAGCCCACATTCCCTGTTCAGTCTGCAAATTCTCTCTTCAGTCTCTACATTTGAAGCCAGCATCATTCACACCACAATCTGTATTCCAGCTCTCTCGTAAAGTGAAGACCTGGCATTATCAAGCCCACATGCGCAGGTGGCTGCCAGCCTTCCAGTGAGTGGATATACCCCAGACGGCCACATCCCCTCTCAGCCTGCCTCGTCTTCCTGCTGGGCACCCATAGGAATTTGGACCTGTGGTCTGGATATTGCCAATGGCAAACTCATCTCATCCATTTCATTCAGACCCAAACCCACCAGGCTCAATCATGGCTCTCTTGTCTGTTCCTTAAACAGCTCCAGGGCCTTTGCACATGCTCCCCGACTGCACAACTCAGCCCCTGAAGACTCCTATGGCCCAAACAAGTTTCTGCTTAAATGTCACCTCCTTAGAGAATTCTCTGGCGCCCTGTTCTTTTCTTCTTTCTCTTCTTTTTCTCATTTTCTTTTGGTCTTTTTTATTCCTCCCTTCTTTCTCTCCTTCTTTTTTCTCCCTCCTTCCCACCCTTCCATCCTTCCTTCCTCTGTTTTTTCTCCTCATCATTATCTGAGGCACTAAAAAGTATACGTTCCCATTCATGTCAGCCCACTAAGGAAACACTCAATTCTCCCCACCCACATTCGTCTAATAAAACAACAAATTCCACGTTTGTAAGGAAAATAGAATTTCAAAGAAATCCCCGGCTTTTCTCTGAACCCCCCTCCAGCTTCCAAGGGCACCCAGAGCCTCTGTGCTCCCCAGATCCTAGGGTCAGGACCCCGATGGAGGGGAGGACGTCCCATAGACTCCCAACTCCACAAACAAGATGAAGAACATCAGTATGTACAGTCACCCTCATGCCACCCCCTCCTACCAAACACACAGCCCCCTCCTGAACCAAACACATTTGAGAAAAATGGCCTCAAACACCACCACCCCCCTCCCCCGAACCTGGGTATTGCTTTCTCTCAAAAAAATAAATAAATAAATAAAATAGAAGGGATCTCAGGTGTTTTCTTGCCAACTCAGGGATGTAGGCATGGTTGAAGGGCACTCCAAATTGAAATGGTGGGGAACAGGGGTCCCCTTCCAACAGAGCTCTGTTTATATCACTCTTAAGAAAGGCGAGCTGTGCCCTCATGATCTAACCTCTCTCCCACTTCTCTCTCGGCCACACTGTTCCCTCCTGACACACAGAATAAACTTCAGAGGCCGTGTCCGCCTCGGAGCAGTCTTGCTGGTCCAGGGGACATCACTGTATCCGGCTGAATCCTCCCGGCACTGCCAGGGAGCCCACATACCGCCCGAGCTGCCTCCACGGGTTGCAGCCTGCCCACAAGGGTAGCAAATTCCAAATTCCTGCAATTTCCTTTACCAACGTTTTATTTGAAAGAAGGAAAGCCAGGTAAATGTGGCCAGAGCCCAGCCCAGCCCCCATCACGCAGCCTCCAAGGTCACATGACCCCCAGAGAGGGGTTGCTGGGCCTCACTGGGAGCTCCCATTCCTTGGGGGCCACTGGACCTCCAGGGCTGGGTGCACCCATGAGCTCCCTGGGCCGGCACACGCCAGGATGACTCCTGGGTGAGTCATCGTCCTTGAGGCTCAAAGAGGTGCCCTGGACAAATCCACTGGAATTTCCACAGCACTAACAGCAGCCACTGTGACAGCTGCCTGGTGAGCAATGCCTGGGGGCATGACAGGTCCCCCTCAGTTTCTTGGAACCCTGCTGACCTACCCCAGTGAATGGCTTATATTGCATGCCTGCCCCCTAACTTATATTCACCTGGGACCTCAGAATGAGACCTTATTTGGAAATAGAGTCTTTGCAGATTTAATTCAGGTAAGGATAGAAATAGGGCTTTCCAGGTGGCGCTAATGATAAAGAAACCATCTGCCAATGCAGGAGACACAAGAGATGAGGGTTCAATCCCTGGATTGGGAAGATCCCCTGGAGAGCATGGCAACCAACTCCAGTATTCTTGCCTGGAGAATCCCCATGGACAGAGGAGCCTGGCGGGCTGCAGTCCATGGAGTAGCAAACAGCTGGACAAGACTAAAGCAACTTAGCACGCACACACACAAGGTTAGAAATAAGATCACCCTTGATTAAGATAGACCCTAAATCAAACAAGAGTGTCTTTATAAGAGAGAGAAAAGGACACCCAGAGACACCCAGAGGGAAAGGCCAAGAGAAGACGAGGCTGAGACTGGAGAGATGAGGCTACAAGCCAAGGAACTCCAGGGATCGTCTGCAGCCGCCACAAGCTAGGGGAGAGGCATGGGCGGATTTGCCCTCAAGGTCTCCAAGAAGAATCAGTATTGGAATCATTTTGGACTTCTGACCTCCAGAACTATGAGAAAATACATTTCTGTTGCTTTAAGCCACCCAGTGAGTGGTAACTTACTATGGTACCCACAGGAAATACACTCAGGGAGCAAAAGGACCTTACTCCCCATTTTTTATATGGGACAAATTGCCCTTTTAGTGGGGTGGATAAGGGTCAGCAAAGCTAGAGCTAGAAACAGTACAGGATTTGGTGTCACCCCCATTACCACCACCACCACCACCATCACCATCACCACCATCATCACCACCACCACCATCATCACCATGATCACCACCACCACCATCATCACCATCACCACCATCAACATCACCACCACCATTACCACCATCACCACCACCACCATCATCACCATCACCATCACCACCACCACCACCATCACCACCACCACCACCATAACCACCACCACCACCACCACCATCACCACCATCATCAACATCACCACCACCATTACCACCATCACCACCACCACCACCATCACCACCACCACCATCATCACCATCACCACCATCAACATCACCACCACCACCATTACCACCATCACCACTGTCACCACCACCACCATCACCATCACCACCACCACCATCACCATCACCACCACCACCACCACCACCATCACCATCACCACCATCATCACCATCACCACCATCAACATCACCACCACCATTACCACCATCACCACCACCACCATCACCACCACCACCATCATCACCATCACCACCACCACCACCATCACCACCACCACCATCACCACCACCACCACCACCACCACCATCACCATCACCACCACCACCACCATCACCACCACCACCACCACCACCACCATCACCATCACCACCATCATCACCATCACCACCATCAACATCACCACCACCATTACCACCATCACCACCATTACCACCATCACCACCATCACCACCATAAATATCACCACCACCACCATTACCACCATCACCACCGTCACCACCACCACCATCACCATTACCACCACCACTACCATCACCACCACCACCATCATCACCATCACCACCACCACCACCATCACCACAATCAACATCACCACCACCACCATTACCACCATCACCACCACCACCATCATCACCATCACCACCATCAACATCACCACCACCACCATCATCACCATCACCACCATCAACATCACCACCACCACCATCATCACCATCACCACCACCACCACCATCACCACCACCACCATCATCACCATCACCACCATCAACATCACCACCACCACCATTACCACCATCACCACCATCACCACCACCACCATCACCACCACCACCACCATCACCACCACCACCATCACCACCACCACCACCACCACCACCATCATCACCATCACCACCAACAACATCACCACCACCACCATTACCACCATCACCGTCACCACCATCACCACCACCATCACCACCACCACCACCACCACCATCATCACCATCACCACCACCACCACCACCACCACCATCACCACCATCAACATCACCACCACCACCATTACCACCATCACCACCACCACCACCACCACCATCACCACCACCACCACCATCATCACCATCACCACCATCAACATCACCACCACCACCACCATCATCACCATCACCACCATCAACATCACCACCACCACCACCATCATCACCATCACCACCATCAACATCACCACCACCACCATTACCACCGTCATCACCATCACTGTCATCACAGGCTGTTACCTCGTGACCATGCACTTCATGCTGTATGCTAGACACTGTATATATCCCTTCTCCAATCTTCCCAATGATGCTCCAAATTAGCTTTATTGGCTTCCATTTTTCCAGACTTGGAAACTGAGAGATTAAATAACATATCCAGGAGTTCTGAGCTCAGACGGCCAAACCCCCACTCTCCATGCTTACTAGCTCTGTGACCTCTGGCAAATTCCTTACCTGGCTGATTCTCACATCCCACACAAGGGTGCCCACTTAGAGTTCTCTTGGGGGTGCATGAGACGCACGTGCTCAGTCGCATCTGACTCTGTAACTCCATGGACTGTAGCCCGCCAGGCTCCTCTGTCCATGGGATTTTTCCAGGCAAGAACACTGGAGTGGGTTCCCATTTCCTCCTCCAGTGGATCTTCCCAACCCAGGGATTGAACCCGTGTCTCCTGGCATTGGCAGATAGATTCCTTACCACTGAACCACCAGGGAAGCCACTGATGTCCCTGTAAACGATGCGGTTTTTGTCCTGCTCTTGCCCCATCAGCTACCAGAGAAGGAAGGGGGGAACTTTTGGTCTCCAACCCCATATTATTAACTCCCTTCCTACCCTCCTCTGCCCTCCCCTCAGAACTGTCTGGAGTGCAGAACCAGGAGCTCTAAGGCCCACTAGGAAATCTGATCATTTTTAATTCCCACAGGACCCCCTGCAACCCCTCCAAAATTGAAACCTAAGCAAGCCCATACCCCCAAGGTCAGGCTTGGCTACAAAATCTGCAGGACCCAGTGCAAAATGCACATTAAACATTATTAAGAATTTCAAAGGACTCCCCTGGCATTCCAGCGGTTAAGACTCCATGCTTCCCTGGTCAAGGAACCAGGATATCACACACCAAGTGACGTGACCAAAAACTAAAAATTTAAAAAAAAAAAAAAAAGGAATTTCAAGACTCTGACAAAAAGCATTAACAGAGCAGGGCCTTTCTGAGCATGGGGACCTGTATAACCACCCAGGTCACACACCCATGGAGCGGGCGCTGCCCTTGGACTCTGCTGACCTCCGTGGTTACCCACAAGACTCTTTGCTGTTGCTCCATACTCTTGGGCAACACCTGCTTTCTCCCTGTGACCCCACCCAGGCCGAAGGTCTGTGCTGATGCTGCTGGGGTGAAGACAGAAGTCTCTGGCACGTAGTCGGGCTGGTGCAGGGGTAGAATCATTGATGAGACCGTAAAACCTCAGCAAGTCTGCCACACACCCCAACAAAAAATGTAAGCTAACACTGATCCGGCCTTTTCTATGTGGGGTTTCAAGCTGTGGCCTGCCTAATCCTGTGTTTGATTGGGTCTGATTAACTTGATTTGACACACAGAAAGGGACAGTGGGTGAATTGCAACCCTGCCCCTACTAGGGCCACGTTGAACTTTCCATGAAATCTATATGAAGAAGTAGCCAGTATGGATTCAGCAGTTTACCTGAACAAGGAGCACAGATGCTGAACAAATGAACAGAAGGGTCATTGGGGAGGGAGACTAGTTAGCAATTAAGGCCTCCCAGCCTTGAAGGATCAGCAAATGAGGCAGGGAGGGGACCGTTACTAATAAAAAATTGCAATTGATGGAGTTCCTTCTGTTTATCCAGGCTTTGGGCTAAGGCAGGAGCTGGCAAACTTTTTCTTTAAAGGCCCAGATAATAAATATTTTAGGCTTCATGGGTCTTATGGTCTGTGTTGCAACTACTCAACTTTGAGGCTGTACTACTGTGCTACACACAGTATGTCAGTGAATGGGTGTGACTGTGGACTAGGAACACTGTATTTACAATAGCAGATGTCATGGGCTGTAGTTTGCCAACCTCTGGACTAAGTGATGTAGATACAGTATGTCACTTTGTCCCCTCCCTAAAGTGTGCTCCCCACCTCCTTGACTCACTAATACCTACTCTCACCTGCCCCCACCACGTCTACTTGTTCACAGCATCCAACAAAACAGATGTTCAATAAGGATTGATTAACTGTAGTATTTCATCCCCAAATTCCAGATATAAAAACTGAGATTCAGAGAGAAGTGATTTGCCTAAAGAAATCAACCCTGAATATTCATTGGAAGGACTGATGCTGAAGCTGAAGCTCTAATACTCTGGCCACCTGATGCAAAGCCAACTCATTGGAAAAGACTACTGCTGGGAAAGATTGAGGACAAGAGGAGAAGGGGGTGACAGAGGATGAGATGGTTGGATGGCATCACTGACTCAACGGATGTGAGTTTGAGCAAGCTCCAGGAGATACTGAAGGTCAGAGGAACCTGGCGTGCTGCAGTCCATGGGGTCACAAAGAGTTGGACACGACTTAGCAACTGAACAACAACAACTTGCCTACGGTCACAAAGCTAGAAAAAGAAAGACCTAGTTTTCCAGAGATTTTGCTTGGGGAATTTGTTATTGTAAAACATAGGACATGCAAAAGCTAACGCTCACAGAGGTCAAACAGGAAATGAGAATGAACAAATGAAGTAAGCGATAGGGAGTGGTGGAGACTGTAGCAAGCTAGAGTTTTACATTCTGTTAAAAGGGGTCACTGTTCTCAGTCCAGCCCACTATGACTGTGTGCAACTCTGGGCCTAGCAGGACCAGATCTTATGGTTTTCCTAGAGAAGCCGGAAATCCATGTTTTCATGTGAAATGTTCCAATTCTTAAATGTTGGCAAGCATTTGTCTTTCTTTTTTCCTAAACTCTGTGCTGGCCAAAGAAAGCATGCCATTGCTTTGCGGCCTCTGGCTTCAAACTATTAAATATTTCAAAAGTTTTGTCCATGAATCTTTCTTCTTTGGTGCACCCGTCAAGCTACACAGGCAGCTTGTGGATTGCTGGATGCACAGAATTAGAAACTAGCACCACGACTGAGCCATTGGCTCCAGAACATTCTCCCACCCTCTTAACATGTACAGAAATAAAAACCAAAGTCATGTTCTGATCATGAAAACAAGTGTCCTTTTCTAATTTTTAATATCCTCCTGAGAAGGCAGATAAGGTCTCTGAAAATGTGGAACCTGTCTTTAAATGAAGCCCACGCCTACCTGGAGCTAACTCACAAGAACATGTTAGGTGCCTTCCTGTTCCTGCAAACGTGAACAGCTTTTCCTAGGTGGTGTATATCTGTACTTTATTTCTGCCCCATACTCCCCATTTCTCCCCAGCTCTGGTAAATGACTCCCTTCTACCTTTGGGGAGCATGTGGTTCTGGTTGGGCTGTCCAGTTATCACCTTCCTTAAAGGAAAACATAATCCAGGTCAGGCCAATCACAGTGCGTCATCTCCCTGGCCATTATGATTGGCCTAGGCACACCCACATGAGCCAGACTGGACCAATCAGACCCCTGCCCTGGGATTTTATGGGCAGACCCTGAGAAATCTGAGCCCTCTCGTATCTCTGGGCTGGTCATGGGACAAGGTTGCCTTGTGTGTAAATTTGGCTGTGTCAGTGTCAAAATGACCCTCCCACTTTTGCACAGCTGCATAAAGCAAGTCCCTCTGTAGAAAAATATCAAGAGGCCAGACAGAGAAAGAGAGAGAAGAGCTTTAAAGAGAGAGAGAATGTACGCTTTGATGACCACATATGAATCCATGAATCCATCCTTGTGTTTCCAAATTCTGTGAGCCAAACAGTGTCCTTTTTTGGCTTTAACCAGTTTTGATTGGGTTTTGTCCCAGAAACCAAAAAACTCTCCTTCTAAATGCCCCATCAGTGCTAATAATAGCTTAACTCTAGCCTGCTTCTCTGAGGGAGTTCAAGATCAAAGACGTCAACTCCTTCCAGAAATCAGTCTCACAGGAAGAATTAAAGGGAGATGGCCAATTGGCTGGGTCCCACTTCAGGGTTTTAAGAATACCAGTACTTCATAAATGTGTCCGCCAGAATACTTCTAATTGCTGAGACAAAAGCAAACAAGTTCTCTGAGAATCTGGATGATCTGACTGGAGCGGACGTAACATTTTTTTGAAATCCTGTGTTTTAACTTAAAAATCTATGAAACAGTTGATCATCCTACTTCATTGATACTTGTATTAAATTGTCTTAAAAGAGTTTCGAACCAGCTTTGAAATACATGCCATGTTTAAGCTACAGCTGTACACACTGACACATCACTACCTGCCCCAGACATGACCACTTTGGGAAGCAGGATAAAAGCCCTACTGGCTTTCAAGCACAGAAGCAATGCTACAAGGACTCCAAACTTTATTCTGTTAGAGCAATTCAGGTCTGGCCCTTCTCAGCACCCCCACAGGTCACTGGCTCGCCCTTCTATGGAGGCAGTCTGGTGACAATCAATAATTCCTTGAGGGATGGTCTCGTGCTGTCAGCCTAAGTTAGTATCCTAGGAATGCTCTGTGGTTCCTCAGCTGGCTCATCTTCGCATTTCGCTCTGTCCCTCAGTAGCCTGTGTGCCCTAGCCTGTGTGTACCCCTTTATTCTCCCCTTCAGCCAGATGTGTGAACACAAAGCTCCATCAAAATGGCATAATTGGTGTCATCTACATACATCGGTACTATTTCATCCACCTTCCCTGGGAAGGCCCTAGAGATGCAAATGAACTGACTGTGAGTCTCCAATGAGATTCCAGGCTCCTGAGCCAGGGGTGACCCTGCTGGGAGATGCAGTGGAGACAGGGTTCCTATTTAGCACTGTGAGTTCATGGGGAACCAAGGAGCCCTTGCTTCCCATTGCTGAGTGCTGTGTATATTTGGGGCAAGAGATGTGAACATGAAAGTCATCTACTTGGAGGCAGGGGAAAGGGGATTCCATTCTAGACTTATCACTGTTCTTAGCATATAGAGGGGCTCAGGATCTTTCCATCTGCAGAGAAACACAGAAATGATTCTTTTCCTTCCATTTCATTTATTCAACAAAGTTGGTGAAATTTTACTTAGCACCTACTGTGTGCTGAGCACTGTTGCAGACACTGGGGATATAGCGGAGAATAGGACCAAGTCCCTGCTCTCAGAAAGAATACTCTCTAGCACTGGAACAATACACTATTCATAATAATATAACAGTATCCATGGACGGAGGAGTCTGGTAGGCTGCAGTCCATGGGGTCGCGAAGAGTCGGACACGACTGAGCGACTTCACTTTTCACTTTCATGCACTGGAGAAGGAAATGGCAACCCACTCCAGTGTTCTTGCCTGGAGAATCCCAGGGATGGCAGAGCCTGGTGAGCTGCTGTCTATGGGGTTGCACAGAGTCGGACACGACTGAAGCGGCTTAGCAGCAGCATTTACATAGTGCTCACCCTGTATCTAGGCTCAGTTCTAAGTTCTTAGTCATGTCATCCTCATAACCATGTTTTACTATCATCTCCATTTTGTGGTCAAGAAAACTGAGGCTCAGAGAAGTCAACTAACTTGACTAGAGCCACAAAGCTGGTAAGTAGCAGAGCCAGGTAACTCAGAAAGTCTGACTCCAGTATCTACCCCTCATTAGCACGACTACTACACTAATTATTATTGTTATACCAATGCTTAAATTTCATGAGCTGCTGTCATGCCCCAGCACAACCCCAAACACCTTATGTATATTCAAGCAGACACTGTGCATCTATTATTTGCCAGGTACAGCAATTCTATGAGAAAGATTTATTATTTCCATTTTTTAAACTAAAAATTATACATGTATATTGACATTCAAATGCATTTGTATGAATACCTAAAAATTGATCTTATTTCTTTTTTGTTATTTATATGTTTTTAATTTTTTCAACCATGCCTCACAGCACACGGGATCTTAATTTCTTGACCTAGGATCAAACTCGCACTCTCTGCATAGGAAGTGCAGAGTTTTAACCACTGGACCACCAGTGAATGAAAGTCACTCAGTCGTGTCGACTCTTTGCAACCCCACAGACTATACAGTCCATGGAATTCTCCAGGCCAGAATACTGGAGTGGGTAGCTTTTCTCTTCTCCAGGTAATCTTCCCAGCCCAAGGATCAAACCCAGGTCTCCCACATTGCAGATGGATTCTTTACCAACTGAGCTAACAGGGACCACCAGGGAGGTCCCTTATTTCCATTTTGTAACACAAGTAAACTGAGACTTATGAAGATGAGTGTGTGCTAGTCACAGTCATGTCTGACTTTTTGCAACCCCTTGGGGTGTAGCCTGCCAGGCTCCTCTGTCCGTGGAATTCTCCAGGCAAGAATACTGGAGTGGGTTGCCATTTCCTCCTCCAGGGGATCTTCCCAATCCAGGGACTGAACCCAGGTCTCTTACATTGCAGAAAGATTCTTTACTGTGTGAGCCCCCAGGAAAGCCATATAAAGATAAAGAACTTGCCCAAATTCTTAGGGCTAGTAAAAGGCAAAAGGAAGACTAAAACTCAAGTGTTCATGACCCATGTACTTGACCTATGCACCCTACAGCCTCCCCAGGATATAATTTTGGTTATTTGGAAAGTTTAAACAGATCCAGTGAATATTTAAACAAATCATCCGTATTAAATTTTGGGTTGCTGCCCCTCAATTATGGCATCTCTCAGTTCTCCTATCCTAGAAACTGATATTTTCTTATTTGCTTGCCTGGAGGGCCACTAAAATGAAGATCAACACAGCTCAGAGAGCAAATATCAGTTTTCACTTTTGAAAAACAACCTGACGTTGCCTCCAGGATAAGGCGGTGCCTTCTGCTCTGAACTGGAAAGAGGCAAAGCAAGAGAGAGAAAAAAAAAAAAAACAGAAAGCGTTTTTATAAGTGACGACTCATGCTTTCTCAGCAAAACCTGCTCTTCTTTCCTCCTGGCATTCTGAGCCTGGCAGCGAGGCAGGCTGCACCCCTCCGGGCTGTTGGCCTCACAGGCTGCCGAGCCCGAGTGAAGCAGCTAGCTAGTAAGCAGCTCCAGGGTCCCCGTGGGGGGACTGTGTGCCTGCCACACATGGTGGGTTGTCGCTCTGGTCCCTTTGATCCGAATCTGAGTGGGACGGAGTCAACTCTCTCTCCCAACCTGCAACTTCCCTTCCCCAAGGAGAGCAGGGTGACACCCACAGTGCCCCCCGACTTCACTGCCCTTGAAGGCCCCAAAGACCATGTTCTTTGGCCACTGAGTGGAACCCTGTGTTACCAGGTTGGGGAGACTACTGGGCATAGACTCAGATGATGTCACAGCTGACAACGGCAGAAACTTTCAAGGGCTTAGAGACATTCCAGGTCATACAGTTCCTTCTTCCAGTGGGGCCTTTCCTCCCACATCCCCTGCCCCTCTCGTCTGGCTAGCTTGTGTTCACCCTCCAAATCTTAACACCTGCTGCTCCATCTGCCTGCAAGATTCTCTCCCCAGACTCTCCCATGGCTGGTTCCTCCCCCCCATTCAGGGCTCTGCTTAGAGAAAGGACCTCCTCAGAGAGGTCCTGCCTAATCCCATCTGAAGCCGTCCCCCTCAACCACTTCATCTTGCTTTCTTGACTTTTTAGCACTTATCTCTCAGAGAGATTATCTTGACCCTTTCTAGTCCGCCTCTTCCCACAAAGTCAGGATGAAAAGGCACTCTCATTGCTCCCCAAGTCTAGGGATCTTGCCCATTGGAAGGGTTAACAGTACACTGCTTCCCTCTCATCTAAAATACACCCCAAAGTGGTCCAGTGGCTAAGACTTTCATCTCCCAATGCAAGGGACCCACATTTGACCCCTGGTCAGGGAACTAGATCTCACATGCTGCAACTAAAAATCCCATATGCCACAATTATTAAAAAAAAAAAAAGATCCCATGTGCCATAACTAAGACCTAGCACAGCCAAATAAATACATATTTTTAAAATAACAAATAAATAAAATACCCCAAAAGTTAGATGACTCCAGGTTTGTTGGAGCCAACTTAGTTGTGGAGAATTCAGGAGAAGGGGGCTTCCCAAGTGGCTCAACTGGTAAAGAATCCACCTGCCAATGCAGAAGACTTGGGTTCAACTCCTGGGTTGGGAAGATCCCCTGGAGAAGGGAGTGGCAACCCATTCCAGTACTCTTGCCTAGGAAATCTCATGGACAGAGGAGCCTGGTGGGCTACAGTCCACGGGGTGGCAAACATGACTGAATGAGCAAAACTGCAACTCAGGGAACAGGAAGTAAAAAAAGAATAAGACCCCTTCTCCGGCCAGCATGAAATAGACCTACGGGAACCGAACCCAAACCCAACAGATTACAGAAACCAGGAGGGCAGGCTCTGTCTGCCTCAGGCCCCAGCTCACTCCAGAAAACACAGCCGGCAAACTTTCTCAAGTCCCAGATCTGAAGGGAGGCAGGGAACGACAGTGGTTAGAAAGCTCTGGAGAAAGAAACACGGACTTGGGTGCCAGCCCTACGACTGCAAACCACACGCCCTGAGGCAAGCCCCCTGACCTCTGCGCCTCAGGTGCCTGTTCTGTGCTAGGAGGCCTTAGGGAGGACGATAGATAATATGCATAGGTAACTGTTCACACAGTAAGCCCTCAGGAAACCATGGGCACTGACCCCAATTACTATAATCGCAGCCTCAGAAGCCTGGAGGATCTTTTCCCTTGAGAATCTCCCTGCTTGCACCCTTCCTTTGGCGCTGCCTTTGTGAGAAACAATTCCTATGCATCTGGTTGGCTCTTGTAGAACTGTTTCAAGCCTAGTTTGTTAAGAGCTATTTGAAATACAATTTGCTACTAAAGTTGGGATTTGTGCTTTTATTTTTACGAGTCCCATCCTTCCCAGCTTTCTTCTAATTTTTCTTTAAAAAAAAAAAAAAAAAGTTTCATTTTCTTATTACACAGCATTCATGTTTTGCCAAGGAGAAAACAATAAAAACCGTCTAACCTCCAAACTGTCACAGTTAGGACTGTCCCTGAGTTCAGGAGAAGGCGTGGGCTCAGAATGTGGTAGAATCCTGGTTTCGGGATGCAGTTAGAGACTACGCAGATGTAGTAGATGGGGGATGCGGCAGAGGACATGGAGTCCAGGAAAACAGAGCCTCAGACCACAGGAGAGGAAGCCAATATGGCCCAAAGGCTACTTCCGCCACCCCTAAGGACGACACTGTCCTGCACAGTGAGGTGGTACAGCCTGCCTGCTGGGACCTGGCCCTGGGCTCGGTGATCTCATAGGCCAGCAGGATGTTCACACCTCCACCCTCTGATTGCAGCCAGCGCCATCTGCCTAAGCCAATCAGAATGCTCTCTCCCAGCCTTCCACCATGATTGGTTCAAGTGACTCAGACCTAAGCCAATAAGCACACAGCACTTCCCTGGCCACCAGGCATTGGTCAGAGGTGGTCCAATTAGCAAGGAGCATCAGGCTTTCAGTTCAAGGATGGAGAGAATTCTTTGTCTCCCTCTTCCCTTCGTTCTTATTTAAGGCCACACACTTTATGAGAATAAAAACAGCAGAATTCAGACCCAAGTCCATCAGCTCCAAAACTCATATAAACCATGCTGCCCTCCATACCACCACCACAATTATACAGAAATGCTTTGGGACCAAGTGAAGAAGACACACTGCCAAATGATAGGTAATTGTAATAACTTTGTAGGACAAGGGGCGACTGGTTTGTGTCTGTTTTTCTACATAGTTTCAAAGAAACAATCCATTAAGAAGACAAAAGGTTGAAAGTAATTGGAAACTTTACTAAAGTTTCTTGAAACACCCAAGGGAAGGATATTGTCAGAACGATGAGCAAAGTTCTTTGAAGTGCCTCACCATCTTTGTGCCTCTCAGAACTGTTCTCTCGGTATTTTCATAGATCTATTGGGAAGAAGTCATAGGTTGCAAAAAACCTCTGTGAGCCCCTGAAGGCGGCTTCATAGTAGAAAGCAGAAAAAAAAAAGAGAATACCTGAGGAAGAGAGAGAGAGAGCGAGCTCTGGTGACATCACTTAAACCCATGGAACCAGACATGCCTGAAGGCAGATCTGCCTCCTAGATGTTCTTGCTTACTGGAGCAAACAAACTGCCATTTTAGTTTAAGCTAGTTTCTGAGTAGGGCTTCAGTTAAAAATCAAAAAAGAAGAGAATAACTCAGTGGCGATAATAGGGTTTTCCTTAGCCAGTTGTAATATAAAAGGGGCTCATGAATTTCAAGTGCTTATATGTTGTGTTGTTTTTTTTTTTCCAGTCCTATGTAAAATGGGATTTAACCAGTTTTATAACAAAAAGTTGTTTTGTTTTAAGGTAGAAACTCTTCCTTTTCTCTGGAACAGCTGTTGAGTTCTTTCCTGAAAGCCTGAGCCTTAGCATGCTCAGAAACTAGCTCTCTGACGCAGGACCTGTCCCAAAGCTCCAGGGTCTCTATGGCCTCAGTTTCCCCGCAACAGAAGGCCTGATCTCCCAGGGAGATGGTACAACCGGAGGCTTGGGAAACCTCCTGAATCCAAATTAATTAAAGCATGGAGCAAGCCACAGATGAAAGAAGCTTGCAGAACTCTCCAACAATCCTAAGAAAGAATTTCCCCTTCAATTATAGGATAATTTTCTTCTCACGGCATTTGCAGCCATCACCAAGCAGTTTTCTGGGCTGCTTTCCATGTGGCTGGACCAGTCTTACTGGAATTCCTGCATTTTTTTTTCCCCTATAAGAGACTCAGTGGAAGGCGGTGGGGATGAAAAGAGAAGAAGACAGTGGGTACGTTTTAGAAATGGCTCTTTCATGGGATTTGAGAGGCTGCTGGAAACAGAAACAGATGGAGACAGTGTGAATCACCCCAGCTGATACGTTTCCTGCACATCCCAGGAGAGGATTTCCTTCATTTCTGTGCTGCCCCGCTTCCCTCTCCCTTCATTCTTACAAAGCACACACAGGCCATTGGTCACTTCTAGGTGAAATCAAGATCTTCCCCCTCTTGAGGTCTTCATCCTTATTCCCTGTGCCTGAAAGGCTCCTCCTCTCAACACACACACACACCCCACCGGGCTAACCAGGTTAACTAACTCCTTCTTCTTCAGATTTCAGATAAGCAGTCCTTCCCTGGCCTGCTCCAAATAGATTAGGTGCCTCCATCCTATGCATTCATAGCACCCCATACTGCTTCACAGCACAAAGCACAATTGTAATCAATTACATTTCACTAGCTATTGCTTATCTCTGTCCCCTACTAGCCCTAGAGTCCTGTGAGGGTAGCTTGCAACTGCATCTTCAGGGCTTGGCACATAGCAAATGACTAGTACATACTTGGGAGAAGGCAATGGCATCCCACTCCAGTACTCTTGCCTGGAAAATCCCGTGGACGGAGGAGCCTGGTAGGCTGCAGTCCATGGGGTCGCTAAGAGTCGGACACGACTGAGCACTTCACTTTCACTTTTCACTTTCATGCATTGGAGAAGGAAATGGCAACCCACTCCAGTGTTCTTGCCTGGAGAATCCCAGGGACAGGGGAGCCTGGTGGGCTGCCATCTATGGGGTCGCACAGAGTTGGACATGACTGAAGCGACTTAGCAGCAGCAGCAGCAGTAGCAGCAGTACATACTTGAAAAGGTAAATATTTAAAAGAATGTATTATTATTAAGCATCTAATACAGGAGATCAGCAAAAGTTTTCCTAGAGGGCCAGATATTAATAGTAAATATTTTAGGCTTTACTGGCTAAAAAATGACATGGAGGCTGTTATGTAAGTTCTCTTGTAACTACCTAAAATGCAATCACTGAAAAATCTAAGAACTGTTCTTAGCTCATGGAGTGTAAACAAACAGGCAGCTAGCCAGATCTGGCCCATGGGATGGAGTTTGCTGACTTTTGATTAAGTATATGCCGGATCCTCTGCTGGTTTAGGGGTGTGGCAGAGACTTCTGTTTGTCCCTTAGTGTCACCATTCTCCTCTTCAGCAGGAACAGAATCCCTGTACTTCAGGTGGGCATGTGGTCTCTTGGAATAAAGACTTCATTTCTCAGCCTTCCTTGGCGCTAGCCATCGCCATGCGACTAAATTTATCCAATGTGATGCAAATGGAAGTATCATGCGAAAGCCTTTTTTTCTTCTCTCGAGTAGTCTGAACTGCCGGAACTGTTATTGAGTGCCCAGTACAAGTTACTGGGTTAACTCCGAGGGATTGGAGAGGTTTCATAGGCGTAAAAGCCAGGTAGAAAGTTCCCCGTGCTTCAGATAATTTAATGTAAATGTCATAAACTAGGACTAGAAAGCTCACAAACCATATATGTATATGCATATGTGTATATATATATATATATATATGTGTCTACTAAGGACATTCCCTTATATTACCACAATACAGTTCTAACACTGTTCTGTGTGAAATATTATATAAACATTGCACATATTAGCATGATAATAGCACACAATTATATTATCATGGGCTTCCCAGGTGAACCTAGTGGTAAAGAACCCGCCTGCCAATGCAGGAGACAGTAAGAGATGCAGGTTTGACCCCTGGGTTGGGAAGATCCCCTGGAGAAGGGCATGGCAGCCCATTCCAGTATTCCTGCCTGGAGAATCCCATGCACAGAGGAGCCTGGTGGGTTGCAGTCCATGGGGTCACGAAGAATTGGACAAGACTGAGGCAGCTTAGCACACAGGCACGCATACTCTTACCATACCAGCATAGTAGTACACGCTCTATTACCTAATACACAGTCCACGTCCCCAAGCTGTCCCAATAATGTCCGCTGTAGTCCCTTGCCTGGCACCTAGCTGTCGTATCTCCTCCGTCTTCCTTTCATCTAGGACTACTCTGCTGTCATTTTCAGTTTTTGTCTTTTAAGACATGGGCGTCTTTGAAGAGTCCAGGTTAGCTTTTTGTAGAAAGTCTCTTGGTTTGGATTTGCGTTTTCTTTTTTAAAAAATGTTAATTGCTGTCAACCTTTAAAAGTCTGACATCTATCTTCAAATCTGAAAGTCTGCTGTCGATGAGAAGTCAAGGGGGTGTGGCTGGATCTGAGAGGCTTTTTGAGACAGAGTTTGGCCTTTCCTGGGAACCCTAGTTCATCCCCGTGCAGCATGCTAAGTCACTTCAGTCGTGTCCAACTCTTTGTGACCCCATGGACTGTGTAGCCTGCCAGGCTCCTCTGTCCATGGGATTCTCCAGGCAAGAATACTGGAGTGGGCTGCCATGCCGTCCTCCAGGGGATCTTCCCGACCCAGGGATCAAACCTACATCTCTTATGTCTCCTGCATTAGCAGGCAGGTTCTTTACCACTGAGCCACCAGGGAAGCCCTAGGGCAGGGCCCCGTGCAGAACAAAACTGTGGGGTTCCTGGTTTAGAGCTGCTAAGGAGACTTCCCTAGCGGTCCAGTAGCTAAGACTCCTAGCTCCTAGTGGAGGAGGCCCAAGTTCAATCCCTGGTCAGGGAACTAAATCCCACATGTCACAACTAAGAATTTATATGCAACAACTAAAGATTCCATGTGCTCCAACTAAGACCAGTGCAGCCAAATATATATATGTATATTTTTAAGTCTCCTAATCAACTAAAATTTCAAGACCGCAGCCATGAAATTAAAAGATGCTTGCTCCTTGGAAGAAAAGCAATGACAAACCTAAACAGCATATTAAAAAGCAGAGACATTACTTTGCTGACAAAGATCCGTCTAGTCAAAGCTATGGTTTTTCCAGTACTCATGTAGGGATGTGAGAGCTAGACAATAGAAAAGGCTGAGCACCGAAGAACTGATTCCTTCGAACTGTGGTGCTAGAGAAGACTCTTGAGAGTCCCTTAGACTGCAAAGAGTTCAAACCAGTCAATCCTAAAGGAAATCAACACTGAATATTCATTGGAAGGGCTGATGCTGAAGTTGAAGCTCCAATACTTTGGCCACCTGATGCAAAGAGCTGACTCACTAGAAAAGACCCTGATGCTGGGGAAGATTGAAGGCAGGAGGAGAAGAGGGCAGCAGAGGATGAGATGGTTGGATGGTATCAGCGACTCAATGGACATGAGTTTGCACAAACTCCAGGAGATGGTAAAGCACGGGGAAGCCTGCTGTGCTGCAATCCATGGGGTCGCAAAGAGTCAGATATGACTGAGAGACTGAACAACAATAAGCTTAAAAAAAAAAGAGCTACTAAGAATTGCCACAACTCCAGTCCTCACAAGATACACAATGAGCTGCTTAATCACGTAGCTACCAGAGTCCTGATCTCTCCTCTCCTGCCAAGCAGGTCTCCTAAATGACTTACCTGAATATTCGACTTCTGAATATTCTATCTTTCGCTTAAGTTCATTGACTGTACATGTAGGTACATGTTAGAACTCTTCGTTGACTAAGTCATGGTGTGTTATTTTCAAATCCAGTGGTTTTCAAAAATTTATTTTGGGTGTGGAGACATGCATAATGCGACCTAACCAATAAAAAGCTTAGCAAAGATATATAAGGAATGGTGTGAAAATAAATAAATAAGAATTTCCAGACAGCAACAGCAGAGCCTTCAGTCCAGCCCTGGGCCCTTCTGAGTACTAAGCCCAGTGCAAGTGTCTATCCATGAAGCCAGCCTGAGTAAACAGATGATAAATGGCCTTAAAAATTAGGCCAAAAAGTCTGAATTTTCTCCATCACCCATTTTGGGGGAGTGTGCTTCTACTGAAGAATTTTATAGTCAGGAGAGTGCCAAGCTCAGGAGAGCAGGGCAGGAGCTGATGAAGAAAACTTCAGGACTTCCCTGGTAGCCCAGTGGTTAAGACTCTGCCTTCCACTGCAGGAGATGTGGGTTCAATCCCTAGTCGAGGAACAAAGATCCCACATGCCGTGTAATATGGCCACAAACAAACAAGAAGCAAAGCTTCATCTCTGCACACCAAAGGTGAGCACCCTGGCACGGCACATTAGGAAGTGAGCCCAGACTGGCCAAGGCCACAGAAAACAGGCCAGCTGCTGATGGGGAGTCCAGAAGGACTCGAGGAGTGTGTCTCAGTGCTCAGAGGCAGAAACAGAGGGAAGATGCCCTGCTGCATGTCTCATACCTGGAGCCTGATGCCAGCCAATCACAGTGAGAATCTGGACCATCCCGGTCCTACAGCCCTTGGAGCAGATGTAGCAGCGGGCAGACTGGCCCCCAGAGATAGGAAGGAACTTTCCAGGGTGCCAGGGTCACACTGCCATCAGCTGGGGTGGGAATCAGAAACATGTGCAATTAGTACATCAAACGTTCCCCAGATTTCGGTCATTCCAGTGCCCTCCGCAAAGCATTTCCCCCATACCTTGCCACCTACACTTTATTTACTTGTTTTCCTTTTAAAATGACTCATTTTAGGGACTTAATTTTGAAAGAAAAGTTCATATCACTGCTGTTAACCAATATCATTTGCCCTTCCTGATGACTATTAACTAAACAAATACAGCAAAACCAAATAATACTGTTAAATCCTCACTAGACAAGCAGTGTCAGTGAAGTCTCTAAGTTTGAGGCCCTTTTTATTAAAAATAATAAGTAAGCAAGGAGAAAGACTTGCAAATGTTAGAGAAGCATGAAGACAGACGAACCTCAAACTGAAACTGGCTTTTTGATACAAGCAGAAAAATTAGAAAAGAATTTGAAAACAAGAATAACTTTTGATGGGATGCAACATCACTTAATACCATGCCTGTAAACCACCTAAAATGACCTCGGATAGATTCAGTAGCGTCTGACACAGGTTTTGAGAAATATGGATCAAAGTTAGTGGGTCTCAGTGTATTCCCCAGATCACCATAGAACTCACTCAAAATGCAGATTGTCAACCTCAGAAACAGGGAGTGGGTCTGTGTTTTAACAAGCATGATTCTGATACACACTCAGGGATAAGACCCACTGCTCAAAGCCCTAGAAGAAAACAGTGACATATGTGCTGTTGGTGTGTGTGTGTGTGTGTGTGTGTGTGTGTGTGTGTGTGCCATGTGTTTGTTTGCATAGAAAAATCTCTGTAAATATATACATTTAAATGCAAACATGGTGATACTGGAATTTCTAGATAGTTACTTCTTCTTTACATTCTTCTATATTGGTCGATAACAGTTTTTAGTCTCAGTTTTGTTTAAAATGTGTGTGTGTGCTCAGTCATGTCCAGCCCTTAGCAACTCCATGGACTGTGGTCTGTCAGGCTCCTCTGTCCATAGAATTTTCCAGATAAAAATACTGGAGCAGGTTGCCTTTTCCTACTCCAGGGGCTCTTCCTGGCCCAGGGATCAAACTCCCATCTCTTGTGTCTCCTGCATTGACAGATGGATTCTTTACCAATGCACCACTTGGGAAGCCTATTAGTTTACAATAGGCATGCATTTTAGTTATAACTTGGTTATATGAAGGGTGGATTTTGCACCCCCCCCAACAAGGGACACTTGACAATGACTGGAGACATTTTTGGTTGTCCCTCCTGGGGGTCAGGGGGAGGTGCTACTGGCTTCTAGTGCATAGAAGCCAGGGATGATGCTAAACACCCAATAGTGCACAAGACAGCCCACAGCGGAGAAGGATCTGGATCAAGCTGTCAATAGGGTCAAGGTTTAGAAACCCCAGTTATAACCAGAAAACAGCAATGAGGCATATTACATTCTGAAGTCCTACTGCTGCTCTTCACTGGGCATGTTTTACCCCCATTAGCTTCTCTCACCTTCACAGGAACATTATAAGCTGAAAGTCACCCTCCAGTTACAGAGGAAGAAACTGAGACTCAGAGAGTTATATGCTTTGTCCCAAGCCCCACCATCATGCCCCCACCACATCCTGACCAT
The DNA here is from genome assembly GCF_029407905.1 of Bubalus kerabau. Lineage (NCBI taxonomy): Eukaryota > Metazoa > Chordata > Mammalia > Artiodactyla > Bovidae > Bubalus > Bubalus kerabau. Next base: position 59,903,534 of record NC_073636.1, read on the forward strand.
CAGGAAGTCTCCCCTGCAGAGGGACCCCGTCACACATCCATGGGCTCAAGCCCCTTCTCTGACCCCATCAGCAACCAGAGCCCAGCCTCAGCCTGGGTGTAGAATCCTGCAGACCCACCTCCAGAGGCTCCCCAGCTCCTCACAGGGGCTCCTGTTATCCTTGCTCCCTTGTAAAGAACAAACCTTTGATGTTGGCTTTTGGGTCAGGCATTAACCCCACCCCGCCCCATTCATAAATATTCTCCAGTTCCTTGTGACACCCTCCTGGGTTACCAGCTGAAAGGCTGGGGATGCAGCCATCTCTGACATGGTTGGGGTTTAAGTCTTTTAAAGATCACAAGTATCTCTTGCCCCAATTCTTATTAAAGTTATCTCATTCTTTTTCTTCTTCACCCCATTGTTCTTCAAAACCAAGACTAAGTTGTTGGCATCAAAAATTGAACACTGAGAAATTCCCCCAAGAAATCTAGTTCCACACTGCCCCCACATCCCCACCCCAGGTCTTCTTCTTCTCAATCTATCTTATAAAACATTACTGTGACAGACTTCCCGGGTGGCTCAGTGGATAGGAAACCACCCACCAATGCAGGGGACAAGGGTTCGATTCCTGGTCTGGGAAGATTCTACAAGCCGTGGAACAACTGAGCCTGTGTGCCACATCTACTGAGCCTGTGTTCTAGAGCCCGGGAGCCACAGCTGCTGAGGCTGCACACTCAAGGGCCCATGAGCCACAGCTAATAAAACGCAAGTACTGAACTCCATGCGTCTAGAGGCTGTGCTCTGAAACAAGAGAAACCAAACAATGAGAAGCCAGTGCTCCACAACTAGAGAAAGCCCAAGTGCAGCAATGAAGACCCAGTGCAACCATAAATAAATAAATAAAGCAGTGCAGACATGTCAAAAAAAAAAAAAATTACCATGGCTTTTAGCAAGGAATTCTACAGGTTGGATTTCTTTTAAATGACACCCCTTACCCAGCTGCAAAGAATTCCCTAAAGATATATACCTCTTTCCCAAGGGACAGGGTAGACCCAAGTGTTGTTGGGTGGACTCTGTGTGTTGTTTTTTGGGGGCAATTGTTGGTTCCAAGAGCATGGTTTGTGCAAAGCCCACCTGATTGGCAGCAGTAAACAGCTGCCGCCCGGGGAGTTTTAGGAACAATAAAAGGAGGGAAGACAGGATGAGACTGGAGTGTCTCTGGGCTCATGTGGAAATAATCATTTCTAAGAAAAACAACAAATTAAACATTTAAAGGAGCTTCCTGCTGCATGTTTTAAGATCTGGTTTGACTGGAATTACATCAAAAGGCATAAAATATAAACATTTCTCAGAGTGTCTTTCCCGGCCTCCGTCCCACCCACCCTCACTCCCCATAAACACACACACACAGTCACCGGCAATCAAATGTTAAAACTGAAACAGAACTTTAAAGTCACATGCGCCAGCCCCTCTTCCTTCCCTGGAGTGACAGGGAAACAGGCCAGGGTGGGGTGGTCACAGGTGGGCAAGGGACTTGTCCCCAAAGGACCAGCAAGTGTGGGCAGAGATGAGTACTGAGGCAGGGTGGCTGGACCGTGAATGCTTTCTCCGTACCAGGTGAGAGGTCAGCACTTTGCAACTCTCAGCTGTTTTATTCTCCATCTGCCCCACAAAACAGATACCATCCTCACTCCCATTATACAGATGAGGAAGCTGAGACACAGTGCGTGCATGGTTAGTCATCCAGTCCTGCCTGACTCTTTGTGACCCATTGGACTGTAGCCCTCCAGGCTCCTCTGTCCATGGGATTCCACAGTAGGTTCTCAATTAATCGATTTGAGTGAATAGAAAGTCAAGAATCCAAGAACTGATTTTGAGGGAAATCAGTACAGAGCTGCATGTACCTAAAATTTACCACAAGCCATTTAGTTTGATCCTCATCATAACTCTTGAGGCTTCCCAAGTGGCACAGTGGTAAAGAATCTGCCTGCCAATGCAGGAGACACAGGAGACCTGGGTTTGATCCCTGGGTCACAAAGATCCCTTGGCAAAGGAAATAGCAACTCACTCCAGTATTCTTGCCTGGGAAATCCCATTAACAGAGGAGCCTGACGGGCTACAGTCCACTGGACTGCAAAAAGCTGGACACTGCTGAGCACACACACGCTGTGCACTGCCATGCACTGAGCACTCTCCCAGGATCTGGGGCTGTGGCCGGACTTGCCAGATTAAAATACAAAATGCCCAGTGAACTTTGAGTTTCAGGCAAACAATGAATGCCATAACTCTAAGTCAAGTGGGATGACCTTTCCAAGGATGGGATAAGCAAGAAGGCATTTCCAACCACATCCTGCAGAGAGGAGCAATCAGGGGATGGAAAGCACAGGGCTGCATTTCTCGAGCTTGCTCTGCTCTCTTGCCGCTCTTTCCTTGCCGCTCTTTCCACCTGGGATACGTCTCCCCAACCCCAGCCCCTTTACCTGCAGCACACCTGCTTCCTGGAGAGAGATGGAAAGCTTTCCCACAGGTGGAGACACCTCTGCAGCATTCCTAATCATCTTCTCCATGCCCCCATCCCATGCCCCGTCCCCTGGGCACCATCTTATGAGGATTCACAGGTTCCCTGAAACCCAGATGTGAGCCTCTGGGAACAAAAGTGGGAGGGGATAGGAGGGGAGGGGGCTTGCTTACCAAGTCTACCTCTATCTTTGGGCACCAGGCCAAACATCTTGCACGTGGGGTCATGGAATCATCTTTCATCCTCCCAACCTACCTTGCAGTCAATCTGATGGTTGGCCAGTGAGAAAATGGGGTCAGCAGGTCGTGATCGCTCAGCTAATAATAGTAAGTGGTGGCGGGGACTTGAACCTAGCCTCCTTGATCCCAGGCATGGGCTCTGTTCCTCAAGGCCACCCTGCAGGACAGGTTTGCTGGGTGGGGTTTAGGACATCCTTCACTCAGCACAAGGAAGTGATAGGAGTAGAGGCAGAAAGAGGGGGCTGAGGGACAGGAGGACAGAGGAGACCGGAGAGGAAGGATCCAACTGGGGTGTGTGTGTGTGTGTGTGTGAACATCATTGACTCCACTCAGCACCATTACATACCATGGAAACAATGTATGATACACACAATCCTGAGGTCTACTTCATTCTTCCATCTGTTTATTCTTTGCATCTTTAGTAATGCTTATTATTTGTGTGTTCCTGTTGCCGGGTTGAGCACAGGGCCCCCTTATCTCATCCCATCCTCACACCCTGTGAGGCTGGGACTTTGGGATCCTCACTTTACAGCTGAAGAAATAGAGGCTCAGAGTGACTGAAGACTCCCTCAAGGACACCCAGCTAGAAAGTGCCCAAACCACATGGTGAAGTCACCTGTGCTGGTCATCACCAGGCCCTGTAGCCTCCCACACTGGCTTCCATCACACTGGGCCCCATGCTTGTGTGGAGTCCAGGGACTGCCCCCCAGGGACTCAAACTTTAGAGGGGACAACAGTCAAGGAGGAGGCAGCAATGCTGTCAGTGACAGGATTTCCCAGAATGGTGAACAATTCTTGATCGAGTTCCAAACAGAACAAAATATATTCCCCCTCCATTAACACAGTAGATCTATTCCTGGAAAAGTCAGTGGATATTAAAGACTTTGCAAAAACTGCCTAGTGTTTCAGTGTCATGTGAAATTGGGTTCTAGACCTGGATGATGATAAACGGTTCTTTGCTACAGGAATGGCTAGGGATGGGGGTTCAAAAGTCACGTGGGCATCAGGACAGGTGTTCTTGGAGAGCTGCTTTGTGTCTTCTGGGACATTTGGCATTGCTGGCTTCTGCCCACAAATGCCAGCTGCCCCTCGGCTATTGTGAAAAGCAAAGATGTGTGCTCCCAAACATGTACAGTGTTCCCTGAAGGGAGGTGTCATGGCTCTAGTACAAAGTTGTCAAGAGTCCCCATAGGACCAAGGAAAGAAAGAAAATCAGGCCACAAGGAAGCAGACTAAGTTGTACAGATGCCAAAGGGTCAGGCCATATGGATGCCGACGCCTTCTAACTGTCCTTCCACGAGAATGAGGCTGCTAAATTTCGAGGTCAATTGTGTTCTTGCTCTGATGTGTATGCTTAACAGTCCCATCCTGGATGAAATGCCAGTGAGCTCAGGTGGTCACTGAAGAGCTGGCAACCCAATCCCACCCCCATATTTTAACTATTTCAAACAAATTATTCTGGTCCACAAAATCCCAGATCGGCAATGCCTGGGGTATCATGGAAAGCAGAGAATGCGTCATCAGAATTAGTTCAGCCTCATCCTCCCATTAGCAAGGAAAGCAGCCTTGAACTGGCCTCTGAGCTTCTCGCTGCCTGTTTCCTACTCTGCTAACAAAATAGCAGCTGCATTATTAAAGCTCATCGGGTATTAGACGCTATGCAACTTGAGTTTAGGGTCTTAACTTGTCACTGTCCTCACAGCAATCTAACGTATGTTTGATTATCCCCATTACACAGATGAGAAAATGGAAGCACAAAAAAGTTAAAATGAGTGAGTCAGGCACTTGGACCCAGAGTCTGAGAACACATGACATTTGAAGAGAGCACTTATCTGAGAATTAGCCAGAATAACAGATATTAAGATGTTTTTGCAAAGGCAGGGGCCTTATTGTTTGTTCCACTTAAGAGTTTTATGCAGAGCTTACTTACAGGGTAAAGAGAGGAACTAAACCTTTTTCCAACCCAACTGGGAGGCTCACATATGCAGATGAGGCGTGGAGCCTAAGGGACAATAGAGCCTCCCCTCCCCCTGGGGGGGAGGTGCCCATGGTGGTCCTTGATGTTACCTCATCCTTCACTCAGCAGAGGTCTTTGCACCTGTTTGGTGCCAGGCTGAGTGGTCAGGAGTCTTAAGGAATCCAGAGGCCATGGTAAGTGATGCACCAGCTTTAGAAAGCTAACCCACACTTGGGGACAGTAGAAGGCAGGGGGCAAAGAAGATACAGCGTGAGGATCAATAATGTGGCAAGGAAGAAAGTGATGGGGGGAGTGAAGGGAGGAGAATAAACCCCAGTGCTCAATGTCAGAACCCAAATGAAAGGACAGATCCAGAGGGCCCAAGATGAGAACAACACCCATCCTATCCCCTGCCAGGGTCTCCTCTGTGACACGTGTGCTGACCTTCCCATCCCCACTGCCCCACCACCGTGTAGGGTCTGTACCACAAAGAACATGTGTGAACCTTGCTCCTGAAAGCGTGGTCCACCGACCCCCTGCATCACAACCAGGAAGAGGATCTGGATGCCAGTCCATATGCACTGAAACAAACCCTCGATTTTAACAAGGTTTCCCCAACACGGTGCACTTTTTCTTAAAGCCATGGAGCTCTGCTGGAGGGCATGCGAGCCACTGGTGAGTGCCAACGCTCTGCAAGGCACTGGCTGAAGAAGGAAGAACAGACTTAGCGCAGAAAGTGAGCAGAGATTCCAGGGAGTGATGTGTTGTGAAGAAAGATTAAGCCTGGCAGAGAGTGAGGGAGGCTTTTATGAGATGATTCTTGACCTTGGAATTAAATATCAGTAGTCAACCAGTTTGGGCGCGAGTGTGTCCCGGGCAGAGGGGACAGCACGGCCAAGTCTGTTGGGGCTTGGTGTGTTGGGAGAATGGGAGCGGGCCAGGGCTCCTGGTGCTGATGTGTGATGGGAAGATGCTGTGTGCAGGTCTGACTGCCTTCCAGGGAAGCCTTTGCAGAATGCCCAGCACCTTCAAATCTAAGTGAAAGCCCTGTTCTCAAGCTTTCCTTGAGAGACTGATTCCTAATTGTAGTTTGACAGTCACTCGTGCAAGGATTTGAGCATCACGCCTTTTACTGGCATCAGATTCTTTCATCTCACCAGAGCCCCTGAGATAGGTCCCCATTTTACATGAGAAAACAGGACAGGGAAGTGACCTAGACCCCCTCAGCCCACCCTACACCTACATATTTTTCGCTTTCTACCTGTCTCACCCTCAAATCTCCAAAACTGAGCATTCAGGCCCAGAGTCCCAGCCCTAGCACGGCACAGAAGGTCACATCAGTTTAGGGAAGAGCTTGCTTGTTTTCCCAAAGCCATGCTTCTGTTTCCAAAAGTCAAAAATCCAGGACTTGTATTTCATTTCTCTGAGAAAAACCTCAAAACCAGAACTTTCTGGACGGCTGAAAGAATTCAAGGAAGGAAGATAAGAAGAAAAGATACAGGTTGCTGGTTCTTTGGCTCTTTTGTAGTTTCTGTGGGTGTGTGGGTCAGGACTTATTAAAATCACAAAAGAAGGGCATCTTTAAAACTCTCAGTGAGGAGGGTTTTGTAAACTGGAGGTTATCTGGGCTTCCATCAGTATGCATAAGCAGCCTTTTCATCTGGTTTTACAGCCATACCTGGTCTAGCAGAATCCCCGCCCCAGTCTACACCCCAAAATCCCCAGTCAGGATCTTCTTTTGTTGATTTCAAACAAATGTTCCTTTCCCAGAATAGAGGGAGGGAAACAGCAGGGTGGGGCCAGAGGAAAATGCTGCCCTGATCAGGGACTTAAAACAGTCAAGGGTATGCACAAAGCTAAACCTATAAGGATGTGAAAGATTCAAACAATCAAAAGGGACATCAATAGAGGTTCAGCTTAAAAATTGTTAAAAATCCACATGGTGAAGTGTGATGTAGCTGCTGTACAATGTCACTGAGGATTATATGTTAACGTCACCACGTGTTGTTATGGTTAACAAGCGACAGGACAAGTATGGCTTCATTTTTGTAAAAGTGAAAGTGAAAGTGAAGTCGCTCAGTCGTGTTCAACTCTTTGCGACCCCATGGGCTGTAGCCTACCAGGCTCCTCTGTCCACGGGATTTTCCAGGCAATAGTCCTGGAGTGGATTGCCATTTCCTTCTCCAGGCGATCTTCCCAACCCAGGGATTGAACCCGGGTCTCCCACATTGTAGACAGATGCTTTACTGTCTGAGCCACCAAAACAAGTGTATAAATATAAATAGAATGTAGGCTGTTGAACTAATTAAAGCTCGGCTTTGATCACACCCTTATTACAATAAGTAATTCACATAAATAATTTTAAAATCTTACTACATTACTACAAAGTTGGAGCATTATTACTACCCCTAATCTTCATGAGGGACTTACCTGGTAGCTCAGACGTAAAGAATCTGCCTGCAAAGCAGGAGACTTGCAGGAGATGCAGGTTCAATCCCTGGGTCAGGAAGATCCCCTGGAGTAGGAAATGGCAACCCACTCCAGTATTCTTGCCTGAGAAATCCCATGGATGGAGGAGCCTGGCAGACTATAGTCCAGGGAGTCACAGAAGAGTTGGACATGATGGAGCAACTCAACAAGTAAAATAATCTTCATGAACTACGTCCACCGCATAAGGGACCCATTACTCAAGCCAAGGAAGCTGAGATTCGAAAGGTTAAATGCATGTTTAGATCATGTAGGTAACAAGCAGGAACCATCATGTTAACTTCTCATTGTTTCTTGCGTTCTTGCGTGTTTTTCCACCCACTATATGGTTTTGCTCCTTGAAAGAAAAGCTATGACAAACTTAGTGAAAGTGAAAGTTGCTCAATCGTGTCTGACTCTTTGCAACATAGACAGTGTATTAAAAAGCAGAGACATTACTTTGCCAACAAAGGTCCGTATAGTCAAAGCTATGGTTTTTCCAATAGTCATGTATGGATGTGAGAGTTGGACCATAAAGAAGGCTGAGTGCTGAAGAACTGATGCTTTCAAACTGTGGTGTTGGAGAAGACTCTTGAGAATCCCTTGGACTACAAGGAGATCAAACCAGTCAATCCTAAAGGAAATCAACACTGAATATTCACTGGAAGGACTGATGCTAAAGCTGAAGCTCCAATACTTTGGCCATGTGATGAGAAGAGCCGAGTCATTGGAAAAGACCCTGATGTTGGGTAAGACTGAAGACAGGAGAAGGGGATGACAGAGGACGAGATGGTTGGATGGCATCACTGACTCAATGGACATGAGTTTGAGCAAGCTCTGGGAGATGGTGAAGGACAGGGAAGACTAGTGTACCACAGCACAAGGGGTTGCAAAGAGTCGGACATGACTGAGCAACTGAACAACAGTGTGGTACCATGTGTGTGCACATGCATGCTCAGTTATTTTCGACTCTTTGGGACCCCATGGACTCTATCCCGCCAGGCTCCTCTGTCCATGGAATTTTCCAGCCAAGAATACTGGAGTGGGTTGCCATTTCCTACTCCAAGGGATCTTCCCAGCCCAGGGATCAAACCTGAATCTCTTGCATCTCCTGCATTGGCAGGCAGATTCTTTACCACTGCGCCACCTGAGAAGCCCATTAAGTGGTTCCAAGATACCTTATCAACTTGGGTGTTGGCACCTGGTGGGTAAAAATTAGCTCAGCTCATAGGATGTAGGGAAGGATGCAGTCGATGCCTTTAGAGTCTGGCAAGTCAAAGTCTGAATCCTGACTGCCCAACTGAAAACTCCCACTAGAATGTCAGTTCCACACAGCCCTTGACCTTGGCTGTCGTCTTCCTGTTTCTCTCCCCAGGAATCACCTTCTCTCCCCAAGAATCAACCTGTCTGGGTTCTAAATCAATGCATAAAAAAGATGTGGGTATGGCAAGAATTATTCTGGGAAATCCCATCAATCATGTACAAAAATCCTGTCAACAGGGATTTTGTAAATAAACCCTGAGTAGGGATGATGGGTGGGAATGAAATGGATCCCCTTCCATGTGAATGAGGCATGGATAAGGCATTGGAATGGAGAAGGTAGCCTCTGAAGACTACCCATACATATGCAAAATATGCAGCCAAGGATTTCTTTCTTCTTCAGGGTGTATATGGTTAAATTGTGTGGTGTGTGGTTTAGTCGCTAAGTTGTGTTGGCTCCTGGGACCCCCAGGGACTGTAGTCTGCCAGGTTCCTCTGTCCATGGGATTCTCCAAGCAAGAATCCTGGAGTGGGTTGCCATTTCCTTCTCCAATATGGTTAAACTGGCTGCAGTTAAACGCACATTGGATGGGATTCTTCTATAGCTTAAAACATTGAGGTGAATATGAAGACCAGCGGGCAGAGGCAGTAACACAAGCGCTAGGAAGACAGAGATCATTCCACATGTGTGTATTTCTCAGACTACCCGAGGATGACAATACGTCCTATGAAACTTGGACCCAGTGTTTCCCTCCTGAGCACCTCTCAATCATTTTCTCCAACCATCAAGCTCTACAGCATTTGATCCTGAGTCTGGGCTTCAGGCCCATCTGTGGCAGGAAACCCCACAGGGCACTTCGCTGGATGGAGCAGAATGGTTCTGAGTCTGAGCAAACCAAGAACAGAAGCCTAATGAGAGTGCAGGATTGGGACCACGGTGCACGCGGGCCAGGCAGGGCTCCTATGTGACTCAAGCGGATGACGATGGGGTCTGGGGCTCTGTGGCGACCAGCATGCCCCACTGTCCACAACAGTCCAGCAAGGAAGGCTGGTCAGGCATGGCCACACCTGATATCTGGAGAAAAGCTGGCAGTCCTGATACAGCTCTTGATTTCAAATGCTGATGATTAACTTGAGATTTTTCTTTAGCGATATGAGCCAAACAGAATGCTCTGGGGCCCAATCTGACCTACAGTCCTCTGGCTTGCAAAGTCTAGGTTAAAATTTAGAAGGTGATTTGTCATACTAATATTTTAGGGTTCTCTATTTCATGGGACCAAGTGGCCAAGGTCACTTCAATCATTTCTTTTGAAGCCTTAATTACCTTTCAAGAGTCACCAAAATTGGCAACCAAATGTGTGGGGGGGGGGGAGGGGGGTGGGGCGTGGTGGTGGTGGGAACGTTTTGAGAACTTTTCACAGAGGTCCTGGTCAATATAGTTGGTAAGCAAAAGTATTCCAAATTCATTTGAAAGAATTCCACAGATTTGGAGATTAGCTAAGAACGCAAAGGTCAGTCCAGGCTCCTACCAAAAAAAGGAAGAAGCCAGGGAGACAGGGAAAGGAAATACCAGAAGGAAGAATACCAACAGGTTAGCAGTATGTGAGGAGGTGAAACCGTGGGAAGGGCTGCCTGTAAGCAGTTATGAACAGAATAAGACATTTGACTTTTCTGGCCAAGAAATAAACTGAGAAAATGCCAGACATAGAAACAACTTGAATTTTCTAAGTATATGCTCATTATCAAGTTAATGTTAACTGTTTTGTCTATTCCACTATACCCCTTCATAAGAGCGCCTGGTTTCCAGGTGGTTCGGTCTCAGTTCAGAGGTGGTTACCTGACCCGAGCTAAGCCAATAGGAGCCTTCCCCAGCTTCAGGCCCCATGATGGACAAGGCAGAGCTTCAAAGCCATCCCGTCTCCAGCTGGGAAAGGTGTGCTATGTATGAGATGCCTGTTTTTCTTTCTTTTTTTTTTTTTTGCCTGTTTTTCTTGACTGGAGAACCTTGCTGACCCATCGTTGATAGCAGCCTGTTTCAGAGGCCCAGCAGCATTGCAGTTATTGGTTATTTGGCCCCTCCATGGACTTGGGCAGCCAATGAATGATCATTTTGCTTAAGCTGTTTTGATCTGGTTGCAGTCACTCGTCATCACTGCCTTTTACCAGCAAGGTGACGACATGGAGACACGGTGTAGAATATTATCATGTGGGCACTTGCGCTGGGTGCCAAGCCACCTAGGAGCTTCCTAAGTACCAGGGAAGCAAACTGCCTCCTCAGCAGGGCACCAAATTCCTACCAGCAAAATCCACCTTGGATCCAGCTACCCAGCAATGCACAATATTCTCCTTTCATAAACACACCCTTCAAAACAGCGTTATCCTTCATTGAGTTCTTCCCTTCCTTATACCTCAAAGTGCCTTTTAAGAGCAAGCAACATTTGGCAGCTTCAGCAAAACAAAGAAAAAAGGCTGACTGCCATAACTGAAGAATGTAAATTTTTTTATTTTTTAGTTCCAAAATTCCTTGAGAGAGAAAAAAAAGAAAAACAATTGGCAGGTTGTTCAGGGGGATGGAGGGGGGGACACGATGGCAGGGGTCATAGGAATATTTGTTTGTAATGAAACTTCCATTTGTACTGTAGGAAGCGTTAAGGATGGGATTATTTATTTCTAAAGCACACTTCATGTGTCCACAGAGAACTCAAGAGTCCCTAATTACTTGGGTCATTTTTCCCTTCTTAAATTCACAGTACTTAGAAAATTTTAAAAAAAATTTAAAAAGAAAACTGAAAACTTGAGAGAAATCAAGTTCTTTTGATAACCCATTCCAATAAGAATGGTATCAACATGGATAAGAAACTAAACCTCATTCCAGATTTTATTTTGAGGTTCAACCTGGATTTAGAAAAAGCAGAGGAACCAGAGATCAAAGTGGATCCATAGGATCATCGAAAAAGAAAAAGAGTTCCAGAAAAACATCTACTTCTGCTTTACTGACCGACACCAAAGACTTTTACTGTGTGGATCACAACAAACTGGAAAATTCTTAAAGAGATGGGAATACCAGACCACTTTACCTGCCCCCTGAGAAATTTGTATGCAGGTCAAGAAGCAACAGTTAGAACCCAACATGGAACAACAGATTGGTTCCAAATTGGAAAGGAGTACGTCAAGGCTGTATATTGTCACCCTGCTTATTTAACTTCTATGCAGAGTACATCATGAGAAATTCTGGGCTGGATGAAGCACAAGCTGGAATCAAGATTGCTGGGAGAAATATCAATAACCTCAGATATGCAGATGACACCACCCTTATGGCAGAAAACAAAGAACTAAAGAGCCTCTTGATGAAAGTGAAAGAGGAGAGTGAAAATGCTGACTTAAAACTCAACATTCAAAAAACCAAGATCATGGCATCTGGTCCCATCACTTCATGGCAAATAGATGGAGAACCAATGGAAACAATGACAGACTTTGTTTTCTTGGGCTCCAAAATCACTGCAGATGGTGACTGTAGCCATGAAATTAAAAGACGCTTGCTCCTTGGGAGAAAAGCTATGACCAACCTAGACAGCGTATTAAACAGCAGAGACATTATTTTGCTGACAAAGGTCCGTCTAGTCAAAGCTATGGTTTTTCCAGTAGTAATGTATGGCTGTGAGTTGGACCATAATGAAAGCTGAGTGCTTTCATTGAAATTCTTCTTCATTGCAATTCAAAGCAATTCTTCTTCATTGAAGAACTGATGCTTTTGAACTGTGGTGTTGGAGAAGACTCTTAAGAGTCCCTTGGACTGCAAGGAGATCAAACTAGTCAGTCCTAAAGGAAATCAGTCCTGAATATTCACTGGAAGAACTGATGCTGAAGTTGAAACTCCAATACTTTGGCCACCTGATGCAAAGAACTGACTCACTGGAAAACACCCTGATGCTGAGAAAGATTAAAGGCAGGAGGAGAAAGGGACAACAGAGGATGAAATGGTTGGATGGCATCATCAACTCGATGAACCTGAGTTTGGGCAAGCTCTGGGAGTTGGTGATAGACAAGGAAGCCTGGCCTGCTAACAGTCCATGGGGCCACAAAGAGTCAGACACAACTGACTGACTGAACTGAACTGAATGGTACTTGGGACAAAACGCTTTTTTCCCTTAAGAAAACCACGTATTTTGCAAAAGGGTTTAAAAAAAAAAACTCTGCTCAAAGGTGTTTAAATTGATATGACATTCTATTTCTTTTTTTTTACATCAAATGCAAGATTATGTTACAGGTACACTACAGACCCAGGACAAAAGGTTAAGAAAAGAGTTGACAAGAAGGAAGAAAGGTAACTTCTTTCTTGGTAACAGTGAAGGAACCTGGCAAACATCACCTAGGGGAGGTGACCAAGTTTACCATCAGCTGTGTTAAGTCATGATGTGATGAGAAGGACACTTTACTTCTGGGGGTCTTCTTCCCCCAAACCTATCCCCCTGGCCAAAATCCCAAGTAAGGGGCATTCTACAAACTCCACGGCCAGCACTCCTCAAAACTGTCAAGGTTATCAAAACTAAAGGAAGTGTGAAAACCAGTCACAGCCAAAAGGAGCCTACGGAGACATGGTAACAGAACATCCTGAGTGGGATCCTGACCCAGAAAAAGGACACTGAGGAAAAACTAAAAAAGCAAATCCACATAAAGTATGGACTTTTCTTTAAAATAATGTATTTCATTTTTTTATATTGTATATATCAATACTACTATGTATCAATAGTAGAGTGATATATACTATATCAATCAATAGATTGTATATATCAATAGTAGTTCATTAATTATAACAAATATACAATTTATATACAATTAATCAAAATGTTAACTAGCATGTTAACAAAAGAGGAAACTGGGTGTGGGATATATTGAAATGCTCTGTACCATCTTTGCAAAGTTTCTGTAAATTTGAAACTATTTTAAAATAAAAAAATGTATTTAAAAAATAAGTAAGCATTGTAATCTTGTCTGATAATGCTTTTCACTTATTTGAAGAAAAAATATTTTAAAAATTGATATAAAAATGTTCGATATTGAGTTTGAGACTTAATTTAGATCATATTTCCTTTTTTTTTTTTTAATTTGGCCACACTATGCAGCATGCAAGATCTCAGTTCCCTAACCAGGGATGGAACCCATGCCCCCTGCAGTGTAAACGCAGAGTCCTAACCACTGAACCACCAGGGAAGCCCCTAGATTATATTTGTAAATTTCCAAAATCTAATACATTTTAGTTTTTCATTAATAATTCTTATCATTCATCCAGATTTCAATTTAAATCATCGATAAGGCTAAATCTATGATCTTTCATTTTTTGCTATTTAAAAAGTTACAGCTGCTGTTTTGGTTGTTAGTCCATTGTCTTCTTAGACCAAGGATAGAAGTGAAGGAAAAGAAGTGGACTCAGTGAGAATCAGCTCTTCTTTAGAGACAGTTTGCTATGAAGGGGACAGAAAACACCCTGGCGACAGAGCAAACTTGTGGTGAAGGGGGGTGGCTCCTTTGAAGAGGGTGAGGCCAGGCAAGTTTGAAGGTCTACACAGAGGTTCTCACCTGGGTGATTCTGCCCCCAGAGAGCATGTGGCAATGTCTGGAGACATTTTTGGTTGTCACACTTCAGGGGGAAGCACTAGGATCTAGCAGGTAGAGGTCAGGTCACATTAACATCCCACTATGCACACCTCAGTCTCCCCAAGAGAGAATGAACCCACATGTCAATAGTACTGAGGCTGAACATGGAACTCTGCTCAGTATTATGTGGCAGCCTGGATGGGAGGGGAGTCTGGGGGAGAATGGATACATGTATGTGTATCGCTGAGTCCCTTCATTGTTCACTTGAAACTATCACAACATCATTAATTATAAAATAAAAAGGTTTTTTAAAAAAGAATCCCAAACTAACATTTGAGTGGTAAAACAAAATGAAGTGATTTTCAGACATGCAGGAATTCAGGGGGTTCATCACAGAGACACTCTCTGAGAGAACGACTAAAGAATTTTTTCAGCAAAAAAAATAATAAATCCAAGACAGAGGAAGATGTGGAAATCCCAAAACAGATCAAAGAAACTAACAATATTAGATTTCAGTCTGAACATTTGTTGATTCATAATGTTGTAAAAATAGTAAAAATAATATGGAACTAGAAATCTCAAAGTGGAACAAGGAGCAAGGAGGAAGACAAGGACAGGGAAGAATCCAGAGATTCTTACCTTGTTTGGGACATAGACAAAGATTAAATCCTATAGTCAAGGCTATGGTCTTTCCAGTAGTCATGTATGGATGTGAGAACTGGACCATAAAGAAGGCAGAGTGCCAAAAAATTGATGCTTTTGAACTGTGGTGTTGGAGAAGACCCTTGAGAGTCGCTTGGACAGCAAGGAGATCAAACCAGTCAATCTTAAAGGAAATCAACCCTGAATATTCATTGGAAAGATGATGCTGAAGCTAAAACTCCAATACTTTGGCCACCTGATGCGAAGAGCCAACTCACTGGAAAAGACCCTGATGCTGGAAAAGATGGAAGGCAGGAGAAGGGGGCAACAGAGGATGAGATGGTTGGATGGCATCACTGACTCAATGAACATGAACTTGGGCAAATTCTGGAAGATAGTGAGGGACAGGGAAGCCTGGCGTGCTGCAGTCCATGGGATCTCGAAGAGTCGGACATGACTTGGTGACTCAACAACAACAAAGATTAAACAAAGATTGTCCTGCGATGAGCACAGAAAGGCAAAGCATCAGATGAGAGCAGGAGACTGACATCAGCGCCCAGGAAGAAGCAGAGATCACAGAGAGAGAAAAATGCCACTCTGATTCTCAGCAGATTTCTGGTTTCTCCTTCCCATTCTCACAGGTCAAACCTCACTGTGATCCTTAAATTCTTCAAAACTTTGTGCGTAAGCGAGTTTGAATAGATGTCTGTTGTTTACAAACAAACTATCTTTACCTAGACTCATGTTCATTGTTTAAAGTTTGGGAAAGACTGGAAAACATAAAGAAAGTTTTTTTGTTTTTTTTGTTTTTAAGTACAAGCAGTTGCATGGAGAGCTACCAGTTAGGTCTCGACCAACAGCAACCTCATTTTTGCCTCCCCATACCAATTTTGCTTGTAGTAACTATAGTGATAGGATATTAGCCTGAAGTTGATGGTAGGCATCTCACCACCCAGAGGGGATAATATGCCTTGGAAAGAAGTCAAGAGAGGAAAGTAAAATTGAGAGTTAGAAGGTGATTGTTGATGATATCTTTTAGCTCCTGGATCCAGTTGTACCTGAAGCTACCAGCCTTCTCAAGGAAATGTGCCAATAAATTCCCTCTTCTATCTGAGCCAGTTTTCATAGGGTTTCCATTCATCTGCAATTAAATAACCTTCAAGAAGCTTCTTAGGTTAGAAACCTGTGCCGAAGGATCATAAAACAGTGCTCCTTTTCAACTCTAAGCCAGGAAGAAAGAATATGGAGTGCTGGCTAGAAACCTCTGGCACCCGCCCTCCCTTTTTTTTTTTTTTTCAATTTATCTGAGGAAAAAACACATTCAGAGTTTTGCACTCAGAGGATTAAGGAGGGGGCCAAGAGGAGAGATGAGGGGGAAGTGGAACCTTCTCTCTGAATAAGAACAGGGACATTGTCGACACCAGAAAGGCCAGGCCAAAAAGGAGGGCCGCGTTGACAGCGGCTTAACCACCCACCCATGTCAAGAGCTGGGCAGGCTGATGCGGAGCCCACAGGTGGGCGTGGGGGTGGAGTCTGGACTTGAACCTGGCCAGCCCGGAACTCATTTTCTCTTGGCCCGCTGTAACTTCCTGTTTTCCAAGGGGGAGGAGGCGTTTTGTTAAACACAAGCCTCTCCCGGCTTAGCGAGCGGACAGCAAGAATTTCTCACAAAACACTATTTTTGCCGCATTCAATGTTGATGAATCAGACGCCAGCGGATCCAATTTATTTTATACAAAACAGTCTGTGATGATGGGAAGGTCCTCGCAAGGCTGGTGGGTTTTATTGAGAGCAGAAGACGAAATGAATCATTCCAAGATGTTAAGACGAAACCCAAACACACCCAGCTTCCCTCGTGGCTGGTGCTGGGCTGGCTGTGGGCCCCACCTCTCAGCCAGAAAGGAGGTTTTGCAAACGTTTCCTCTCTCTAGTCTCAAGGCCCACGTGGGTGCTGGAAATGCCAGTCGGCCACAAGCTCAGCTTCCTGTCTTCACCATCTAACGTCTCAAAGCCACTCTTTTTTTTTTTTTTTTTAACATATTTATTAATATTTATTCATTTGGCTGCATTGGGCCTCTGTTGTGGCATACTGGATCTTTGTTGCTTCATGTGGCTCCGTCGTTGCCATGGACAGACTCTGTAGTTGGGGCTCACGGGCTTAGTTGCTCCATGGCACCTAGGGATTTTAGATCTGCTACCAGGTACTGAACCCTCGTCCCCTGCATTGCAAGGTGGATTGTTAACCACTGGACTACCCAGGGAAGTCCCTTTTAACATATATTTTGACTTGCAGATACAAGCATACTTTAGGGAAGGAGTTTCTTATGTCATTTTCAAGGTGAGAAGTCAAGTGAGATGGAGAATGTGGTATTAAATGCCACCATCAACACCACCATAGCAACTCTAAATAGGTGTGCACATGTTTGTGTGTGTTTATACATATCATAATCTCTCTCTTTTTTCTTTTTTTCTTTTTTTTTTTTTGCCACCAATGGAGCATGAGGAACTTCCCTGACCAGGGATTGAACCTGTGCCCCCTGCATTGGAAGCACAGAGTCTTAACCACTGGATCATGAGGGAAGTCCGATGGCCCTCTTACGAAGAAACATACACTTATTTCTAAAATTTCCAACCTATTCTCTATAGCCAGTTTGGGGCCAGGTCTATAGATATCACCCAACCTTTAAGAAATGGCCCCATTTCAGTCTAACTATGAGAACAAAGAAACAACCCAAATTCTTTCTCAAGGTCCCAGCAAGGTGAGGGGGATTCAGAATTCTCCAAGTGTTTCTGGGGAGCTGGCAAGGCCCTCTGATGAGAGTCTTTGTTTTGTAGGAGAGTTCCATGAGACTGTGTCCTTCTGTGAATAAGAATTTAGGCGTGACAATCATGACGTTGGTAAAGAAACAGTTGTGAAAGGAGAGTAAGACTCAGAACTTTTGTAGACTGCGTTCAAATCTGTCTCCAATTGTTGTCATTGTTTAGTTGCTCAGTCACGTCTGACTCTTCTGCGACCCCATGGACTGCAGCATGCCAGGCTTCCCTGTCCTTCACCATCTCCCAGAGCTTGCTCAAACTCATGTCCGTTGAGTCGGTGATGCCATCCAACCATCTTGTCCTCTGTCATCCGCTTCTCCAGCCTTCAGTTTTACCCAACATCAGGGTCTTTTCCAATGACTTGGCTCTTCTCATCACATGGCCAAAGTATTGGAGCTTCAGCTTTAGCATCAGTCCTTCCAATGGATATTCAGGGTTGATTTCCTCTAGGATTAACTGATTTGATCTCCTTGCTGTCCCAGGGACTCTCGAGAATCTTCTCCAGCACCACAGTTTGAAAGCATCAGTTCTTCAGTGCTCAGCCTTCTTTATGGTCCAATTCTCACATCTGTACATGACTACTGGGAAAACCATAGCTTTGACTATGTATTGGGTAGAAAATGGGAAATAAATATCAGCAGGAAGACTTTCCCATCAGCCCATCAGACTTTTTCCCTCTTGCCCCAGCACATAGTCCATTTTCTCATCCTGTGGCACTGACTGGGGTCTGGAAGTGCCTTGTTTATTCATGTATCTAGTGCCTGTCTTTTCCCTAAGAGTGGAGATTCCACAGAGCAGGGACCAGCATTCCAGAGCATGGACGAGTACTGGGCACACAGTAGGTACTCAGCAACTTGGTTGAACGAATGGTTGAATGAAAGATCTGAATTTAGACCTCTGCCTTTTCCTAAATCCTAAACCAGAATGGGCTGCAGTTATAGTGGGTATCCCAGGATTTTGCAAACCAAATGCAACAGAGATGAAATTTAATCTCTTCTAGAATTTTAAAGTCCTGTCCTATAATTTTTCTTTTTAACTAAGTGTGGGTATCTGGGCTAAAAACACACGATAGAATAAGAACCTGACATCTGTTCTCAAAGGGGTTAGTTTACTCACCTCTCCTTAAAAGTTAAGTCACTGAAGTAAGATGTCAATGGTCAGAGAGGTGCGGGGTTTGGTGTGTGGGGCAGGCAGTGGGTGAGAGTGAGAGAATAGATTGCTTCATTCATCTGCTAAGCCCAGAAGCAGGCCTTCAAGCACTCATGGTTGTCTGTCCCGTGCCTTCTGGGGTGGCCTGTCCAGTAAATGCCACCACACTTAAGTGTCCAGTAAGGACCACAAGGCTCATGGATGCCTGACACAGGATCTCTGTTTTAAGCAATGGCGGCACCAAACCGGGGCCTTGTGGGCCACCATCCCACACAAATGAAAGAAGATTAAACCCCGACAGGCAAGTCGTCACAGCTGCCTGCCTAGTTCTTGTCCAAACCCAACAACTTAAGCCCCTAGTGGAAGTGAAATTAAAAAAAAAAAAAAAAATGCAGGGCCAAATACAGGCCAAAATCTGTTCCAACAACCACCAGGCTTTTACATTTAAAAATTAAAAAACAAACAAACAAACCACTTTCTGTCTTTCAACTGAGCTGGCTGCTACAGGACTTTCTGCATATAATACACACAGACACAGATGTGTACAGCCTCCACCCGGCCTGGCCTCCAGGGTAGGACAGGGAATGTGCAGGAGTAAGGGCGCATCTTAACATCGCCAGAGCAAGCATTTGTGGGAGAAGAGGTCTTTCTAGCTGTGAGTCTCTCTGTCCACACCCAGGTGGTTTACCACTTCACGCGGACACCTGAGCAGAGTCTCATTCTTTCTGCAAACGTTTCATGAGGTCCCGCAGGAGGTGGCAGGAGGCCATGGGGCTGCAGCGGGCGAAGAGTCGGCTTGCTCACTGGCTGCAGAAAGGATTCCTGCGAGGGTAGGAGACCTAGGTTCACCAAGCTGTGGATGGACAGTGTCCAGCTAGGCACTCTTGAAGGGAACAGGTCAGCAGTGGCCACTCAGACCTGACCCCACCCTTCACCAGCTGTAGGACCTCGGGCCGAACGTTTGACATCACTCAGCTCCCGAATCCTCATTTGCGTCTCCCTGGAGTGGTTGTGAGGATGAAATGATGAAATGAGATGAAATAGGGAAAATGCAACACCTGGCACAGAAAAGCTGCTTCTAATAATGGACTGCTTACTGACACCCTTTGCTCATGCCTGCTACCCCACCTCACCCCTTTACTTTCGAAGAAGGCACCGCCGGAAGGAACGTTAGTGGATGAACAGTGATGGTCGATGGCCAGCAAGCACGGCATCCCTCTGGGTGGGCTGGGAGCCGCCTTCAAGGCTGCAATAAGGGGCAGACCCCTGCACCCGCTCGTGCCCGGCAGCCCTCCGCAGCCCACACTGCCTCTTTTGTCTCAAGCTGAGTTTCCCCCACATCTTCCCTTCCAGCACATGGTTAGCTGTTTCAATTGTTCCCCTTGCAGGACCAGTCCAAACCACAGAGCTTGGCACCACCTTCAAACCTCCTGTTTGCCAATGTCTGTTTATCAGATCCAAGGCGTGCTCTTTGGGGCTGATCGCCTGACAGGAGCCCTGTTTTCCAGCCGCGAGGGACGTCCAAATGTTATATAAGGCTGCACAACCCCACTTACTCCTCCAGCGGGAACATGCCTCTGGAAACAGCACAGCAATTGGCAAGAGGAGGAACCCTGTGCATGCGATGACCATCATTTCTGTTGAGGCCAATCCCGGCCTTCCTGCTCCTGGGTTCCAGTCTGAGAGTCATAATGGCCCAGAAATGCAGGGAGGGGAAAGAAAGGAATCTTTAGATAAACTCTGAGTGGATCATATAGCAACCAGAGTGATCTCTTTCAGCTAAATCATGTCAGCTAAAGCCTGTCACTGGCTTTATAGCCTCCGAGACTCCTAGGGTAAAATCAAATGGTCAGGGACAGCATTTTCTAGTCTCGTCCCCTGCAAGTGCATCTCTGGCCCTGTGTGGCTTCTCCAGCCACGTCCCCCAACATCCCTGTGCCTTTGCACATGCCAGACCCTCTGCCTGGAACACGTGTCCTTCCCTTTACATCTGGTGAAAGCCTCCCCGTGCTTTGGAGCTCCACTCCACGGACCCGACGAGGTCAAAGCCTCCTGTGAAAGGAGCCGGGACACCTCTCACCTCCCCTTCGCCACACACGGCACATCTGTGTCTGCACACTTGTTCCTTAGACTATCTGATCAGTATCTCCCCGGTTATATCCTGAACTGCCTGAGAGAAATCCAGTATTTTGGCCTCAGTATTGAGGCTAGACCTCTGGTACAAAGGAAGCACTCGATAAAGGTTTCTGAATTGCTCTAAGAGTTTCCTGAATGTTAGAAAAGGTCCCTGTGACAATCTGTCTTTGAGAATGCCAAGCAACTAGCTAGGCCGAGAATGCCAGGCCTGGCCGGTTGCAGTCCTTGGGGTTGCAAAAAGTCAGACATGACTTATCAACTGAACAGCAACAGCAAAGCAAAGGTATCCTTTTCCTTCTAGGCTGAGTCCCCGTAGCTTCCTCACCACTCTTGGGCTTCCCTTTAAAGCAGTCATCACCAGTACTGGTTTTACCATCTGTCTTCCTTTCCTGCGTGTCATGCGGGCAGACAGTGGGCTTCTAGAAGAAGACTTTGAGGCAAGGATTTGAATACGAAGAATTTGACAGGGAGGTGAGTCCACAGGACACCTGGTGGTGGGGTGGGGGGGTGGGAAGTGAGAGAAGCAGCACAGAAAGTGTCACCAGCTGCCACTCGAGTGTCTGAGCGACTGGAGCTCAGTGCTGCTGGGGGACTTGGAGGTCATCCCACCGGAAGGGACTCAGGTACCGCCCGGTGGGTCACTGGCTGAGGACAACTCC
The DNA here is from genome assembly GCF_029407905.1 of Bubalus kerabau. Taxonomy (NCBI): domain Eukaryota; kingdom Metazoa; phylum Chordata; class Mammalia; order Artiodactyla; family Bovidae; genus Bubalus; species Bubalus kerabau. The sequence continues at coordinate 59,924,951 of NC_073636.1, forward strand.
CAGGGGCAGCCGCTCCCATCACTCCTGCCGGCCCTGGGAATGGCAAAGCTCATACAGTTTGCACAAGAAGCCTTAGGGCAGAGGAATGCCGCTGCAGCGGCTGGTGTTCACAGACATGAGGAAGGCGACAGCGGGGCACCCCCACAGACTTCATTGCCAAGGCAGGAAGGGGCAGGGCCCTCACCCACTGCCGACAGTCACCGCCTCACCGGACTGTTCCTGTGGTCCCCATCCCAAATTTCCCAAGAGCAACCCACCTTCCTGACTTGGAGCAGTGGGAGCTGACAGGGTGCTTTTATCCATGGACCACATTGTGCCTCTGGCAGCCAGGAGATGAAGGTCAGAGGGTCCCTGCCTGCGCGGTTGTGTGCTAATGGCTCCATCAAACACCGCCTGGTGATAACATAGCTCTGTTTTCCCATGTTCTTTCTAAAAACCTAATGGCCCTGCTAACACCATTTATGGAAATACTAGCAGATGTAGCTGATGTAAACTAAATGGTAGAGAAAAGGGAACCCTCCTACACTGTTGTTAGGAATGTAAATTGGTGCAGCCACTATGGAGAACAGTATGAAGGGTCCTTAAAATACCAAAAATAGAACTATGGTATGATCCTGCAATTCCACTCCTGGCATATATCTGGAAAAAATGAAAACTCTACTTCGAAAAGCTGCACGCACCCCAGTGTTCATAGCAGCACTATTTACAACAGCCAAGACATGGAAGCAACCTAAATGTCCATCAATAGATGAATAAATAAAAGAAGATATTATATATATATATATATAATATATATAATGGAATATTACTCAGCCATTAAAAAGAATGAAATAATGCCATTTGGGGCAACATGGATGGACCTAGAGACAATTAAAGGAAGCAAAGTAAGTCAGACAAAGACAAATCTGATATCACATACATGTGGAATCTTTAAAATAAAATGATACAAATGAACTTATTTATGAAACAGAAACAGATTCACAGACACAAAAAAACAAACTTATGGGTACCAAAGGGGGGAATAGAGGGATAAACTAGGAATTTGGGATTAACAGATACACACTATTGTATGTAAAATAGATAAACAACAAAATCCTACTATATAACTCAGAGAAATATGTTCAATATCTTGTAATAACCTGTAACAGAAAAGAATATGAAAAAGAATAACTGAATTACTTTGCTGTACACCTGAAATGTTATAAATCAACTATACTTCAATTCTTTAAAAATTAAAAATAAAATAAACTGAGTGGTAGAACCACGACAGATTTCTCTGTTTTCAGATACCTCATCTGATCTCCCCACTTTTTCTGTAATGAACATCATCAGTAAGTGAAAGAGAGGTTAAGGGGATGGTTTTGGCCAATGCTTGCAATAAATGCACACATCGAGATTGTTCTTTGGTGGGTGACTCCAGGTCTAGCCTCTTTAGGCCACTCAACCACACCCAAAGAAGGCAAAAACTCTTTCTTGTTGGAAAACTCCAGAACTCACCCCCAAGCCCACACTAGGACAATCTGTGCACTTAGCAGCATTGAACCGTCTCATCCTGGCTCCAGACGTGATCCCAGAGCCAGGTTCCCATGTGTCCATCCAAAGGTGGGATTCTCTCTCCCAACTGCCCTCTCTCCCTTTCTGCTTCTCAGTTTAATACAAATTCAGAGTCATTCATCTGCTCAGTGGACCTATGCCATGTATCAAGAGCTAAGCACATGCCAAACCTGAATTAAAACAGAAACAGTACAGGAAGCCCAATAACCCCTCACAGAAGTAGCACCATCCATCCTGGTGAAGGTGACTTCATTCATTCATTCATTTCACAAATAGGAACTGAACATTAACTCCAAGCCAGACACTGTGGGACCCAGTGCTGAACAGACAGACATGGCCCCTGCCCTCACTCATCCACAAAGCAACACAGGACAGAAATTACGCACACGGGATCTTGGTCCTCAGTTCAAATGCCAGACCCCTCCTTTTGCTAACTGTGTCTTTGGGCACCTTTACCTAAACTCTTGCTGCACCTGAATTTCCTGTACCATAAGCAGGCGATCACGACAGTCCCTACCTCATAAGGTGTTGTGACACTTGAATGAATGAATACACGTAAAGCAACACCAGGAAGCAGCCAGTAACTGTTAGCTTGATCATTTCAAGCAAGTGGAGAAGACCGATATTAACAAATACATGATTCCAAATGGCCATAATCACGTGGCAGGAAAGAAATCTCCACCATTCAGTACAATGCCTAACTGATTTGCGAGCGCTGCTCTTTCTTTGCTGTGTTAGAAAACTCCAACCTTCCCCCACCCCTACCGCCCTCTGCCCTGCCCCCGTCCTGCCCCACAGCCCTGCCTGGAAGGGCAAATGCTTGCACTCACCTGGAGCAGCACGCACCCATCAGGTGTGTCCTCTCTCCAGCATCCCAGAAAGAGAAGCCAGGTTCAGTTGTGAATGACATGGGCTTTGTCTTGTGGACCTTCGTGGTCTGTGGCAAAAGAAAAGAGGAGACAGTGGAGATTGTGAAGGGATTGCAGAGGGCTCAGAGGAGTCCCAGGGGCAAGCAAGGGAGGCAGTGGATGGACCAGGGCTCCGACCTTGCTCTGCACGCTTACCTGTTGACTTTCCATCCTACCCACTCGATGAGGGAGCTGGGTGCTTTGCCTCTTGTTCACAGCTCTCTCTGCAGCACCCAGAATCATGATGGAAGTTCAGCGCAAAGGAGCTGAGAAAAGAATGAGACAGTAAGTGAATGAAGGAGGGGAGCATGCCCAATCCAAAGGGATGGGAGACCCTGGGGCACTTGGCAAGGTGGAAAAGAGGAGCTCCCCGACTTGGACTTGGAGGCAGGTTGAACCCCCATCCCAGGACCTCTAGGACTGTCCCAAGACAATACTGACCTGACCCTTCCCCTAGGCGGGACCATTTCTCAGTCCTACCAAGGCCCTACCACACTCGGGGACTGGCTTGTCTTATTTCCAGAAGCTTCTTCTCTCCCCACCCAACCCCCCTCCATGGCCCAGCAGCCTTTTTAGCACCTTTCTGAGTTTCGAACATCTGTGCATCTGATCACAGGCAGCACCAGCGCTGACAAGCTCCTGCCGCTTGATGAAATCACACCCCACCCAGAAGTGAGAATGGGCTCGGGCCAGGGCCAGCAAGGTAGGGCTGCCCGCATGGCTTGGGGAAGAACTACTGCAGGCAGAAGCCCCTCCCTGAGAAGGGGCTTCTTGCGGGGGTCTGCGGTTGGTATGTGGGGGAGGCAGGACTCCTCCATGCCTCCACTTCTCCCCCACCTCTCCATTTCTGTCAGCCCTGTTCCTCTCTGCTGAACCCATGGACCCAGGAGAGCTGATGCTTTGCATTTGGGGGTGACAACTAGCTATTGAAAGCCTTTATGTTACTTGCCAACCAATGGTTCTGGAAGTACCCAACTCACAGACATGGCCCTTTGGCCCAAGCAGTGGGTTTGTTGTTGTTAATGATGGTATTGTAAATTTGTTGGCAACAATTTTTAAAATTATTTATTTATTTAAAGCAATTATGCTTCAATTAAAAATTTTAAAAAAAAGAAAAAAGACTCCTGCTTCCACTGCAGGGGGTACAGATTCCATCTCTAGTTGGCGAACTAAGATTTCACATGCCCAAGTGGTGCAAAGGGGACGAGGGATGTGGGGATGCAGGGACCCAAAGAGTCTCCCATGTTAGTGGGAGGGGTGAAAATAAGGACATGGCTTCTACTGGCCAATTAGGCGAGGTGTTTTTTAAAACATGTGTGACTCAACAAGTCCAACGTGGGGCATCTGTCTGCAGAAACAAATCTTTATATAAGCAAATGCTCGGCTTCAAGGATATTTGTCACAGCATAACTCAAAATAACTTCTAAGTGGACAAACTAAGTAGTAGGAGGGGTTAGTTAAATATATTACGATCTATTCATCTAATTGAATGCAGTCCTCCCTTTGTGGGATGCAGAATTACATGGGGAATTCTCAAGGGCATTCTGCTGAGTGAAAAAAAACAGTCTCCAAAGGTTATATACTGTGTAATTTCATTTATGTAACATTCTTGAAATGATAAAATTATAAAAATGGAGAACACAGTATCTATCAGCTGCCAGGAGTGGGATGAGCTGTGGCTATAAAAGGGGAGCAGGAAGGGTCTTGAGTGGCACTTTTTATGGACTATGTGTCTATGACCACTCCACCCCCTAAATTCATGTTGAAATGCTCACCCCCAGTGAGGCAGCATTGGAGGGGGTGGAGGTTTTGGGAGGTGCTTAGGTCATGCGGGTGAAGCCCTCATGAGTGGGATAGGAGGCCAGAGAGCGCCCTGCCCCCTCCGCTTTGTCAGGACACAGCCATGTGGAGAGCGGGCAGCAGGATGCCTCCATCGGAAGGGTCCATGAGGGTGAGCACAAATGCTAATCAGTCTCACAACAGCGAACTCTTAGGTGGAGCTTGCTCAGTTGTTTCAGTCATGTCCAACTCTTTGTGACCCCATGGACTGTAGCCACCAGGCTCCTCTGTCCATGGGATTCTCCAGGCAAGAATACTGGAGTGGGTTGCCATTTTCCTACTCCACTTAGGTGGAGAGGCCTGCTCTATGATTTCCTGTATTTTCCAAATTTTCTCCCAATGAATATGTGCTGTGTTAATATAAAGAGAAATACATTTCTCGGAGACAGGAAGAAACTTACAGATCTCCTGGTGAACAGAGAAAGCACTGCTTTGCTCAGACTCAAAACCCTCACCCCAGGACTTCCCCGGTGGTCCAGTGGCTAAGAATCACACTTCCAGGGCAGGGGCCCTGGATTAGATGCTTGGTCAGGGATCCCAAAGACTGCAGCTAAGAGTTCACATGCTGCCACTAAAAATCCCAAGTACTGCAATTAAGATCAGGTGCAGCCACATAAATAAATGATGATAGTAATAATAATAAAATCCCTCACCCATCCCCAGGACAAATGGTCCACTTCCTCATTCTCCAGCACACCCTGATCCCACTACCCTAGAGCTCCCCGCACTGCCCCTGTCTACACCCTACTCTCCTCATGGTTCAGGTCACATATTGCCTTCTCCAGGAAACCCCAGGGCCGACCCCAGAGGACCTCTAGAAGCCAGCATGCCCTTCCCCATGAGGAATTCCTCAAGGGTGGGGCTGATCTTTTTTCTCTTGGTCTCCCTTACTGACCCAGCACCAGTCCCCTCTCGTGGGTCTATAAACTATCATGGAAGGACTCATGGCTGAAGAAACAGGCAGACCCCTGATTCTGTCCCCACCAGATGTGAAACTGTGAGGCTCTGAGCCTCAGCTTCTTCACCTGTAACACTGGACAGCTAGGAATTTGATAAAGATGACACGATCTCTTACATAAGGATCATTTTACAGAGGAATTGCTGTAAAGTCTGGAAACCAGGTATGTCAAATGCCCGGCACAGCAGCTTGTTTAGTCACTGCTTGTTTGTATTAATAATCAAGAATGACTAAAAAACAGCAAACTGTGGGTGTGGCTCAGGTAGGCACTCCATGCAAAGATCCCCAAAGCTCAGCTGGTCAGAGGGCTGAGTGTCGTGGTCAAGGTCGCCTAAGAGCCCAGGAGCCTCAGAACTAAAGCAGCAGCAGTGATGACAAAGAGAAGGATGGGGAGGAGGGGAAGGGAGGAGGAAGAGAGAGGGAGGAGAAATGGGAGAAGGGGGAGAAGAGAGGAATATTCATGGGGGAAGGGGAAGAAGAGGAAGAACAAGGGCTAAAGGGAAAGGCGGGGAGAGAGAAACATGTTCCTCTTATTAAATTCCCTAGTTGATCTCCTGGCCCCACATGGCTGCTCCAATTCTCCTGCCATCACGTCCAACTCCCAACCAGCAAGCATGAAGAAAGACAAGGGGATTATATACTTCCCACTGGCTAGAGCCAAGACACATGATCTCCTCAAGCTTCAAGGCATCCCGGGAAATGCTGTCTGTATTCCAATGACCTTGTGGCCACCTAAAGTTGGAGTTGTTGTTGTTTAGTCGCTAGGTTGTGTCCGACTCTTTGAGACCCCATGGACTGTAGACTGCCAGGCTCCTCTGTCCATGGGATTACCCAGGCAAGAATACTGGAGTGGGTTGCCACTTCCTTCTCCAGGGGATCTTTCCAACCCAGGGATCAAACCCACATCTCCTACATTGGCAGGCAGATTCTTTACCACTGAGCCACCAGGGAAGCCCAAAGAAACAGGGTTCTTTCATTAAAAGCAGAGTCTCTGCTATTTACACATGAGGAAACAGAGACACAGAGAGAAAAGTAAATTGCCATGCAGACTCCAAGTGGAGTTTGTAGCAGGCAGGATAAAGCTACTCTCTGCCACCCAACCAAAAATCTCTGGTCCTAATCCCTGGACGTAGTAAAGGAAAAGTGAAGTGAAAGTCGCTCAGTCATATCCTACTCTTTGCGACCCCATGGACTATACAGTCCATGGAATTCTCCAGGCCAGAATACTGGAGTGGATAGCCTTTCCCTTCTCCAGGTGATCTTCCCAACCCAGGGATCAAGAGAATGATTGAATTAGGGACCTTGAGATGGGGATAGTGTCCTGGATTATGTGATGGGCTCTAAATGCAATCACATGTACTCCTACAAGAAGGAAGCAGAGGGGAAACCTGAAGATGTTGTCCCTGAAGACTGGAGTGATGGGGTCACAAATCAAGGATCACCAGCAGCCACCAGGGTGATCACCAGGACGAGGCCAGAAGTATTCTCCCCTTAAGAGGGAGCATGGCCTCAGCCTGCACCCTGATTTCAGCTCTGAGGCACTGACTTCAGACATCTGGTCTGCAGACTGTAAGAGGAGAGGTTTTTGGTATTGGCGTTTTGGGTTTTTTTGGGGGGATGGGGGTAGGGGGAGTTATTTTGCTTGGAAGGAAAGCTATGACAAACCTAGACAGCATATTAAAAAGCAGAGACATCACTTTGCTGACAATGGTCCATCTAGTCAAAGCAATGGTTTTTCCAGTAGTCATGCACAGATGTGAAAGTTGAACCATAAAGAAGGCTGAGCACCAAAGAATTGATGCTTTTGAACTGTAATACTGGAGAAGACTCAAGAGTCCTTTGGACCCCAAGGAGATCAAACCAGTCAGTCCTAACAGAAATCAACCCTGAATATTCATTGGAAGGGCTGATCCTGAAGCGCCAATACTTTGGCCACCTGATGAAAAGAGCCAACTCATTAGAAAAGACCCTGATGCTGGGAAAGATTGAGGATGGGAGAAGCGGATGACAGAGGATGAGATGGTTGGATGGCATCACCAACTCAGTGGACATGAATTTGAGCAAACTCTGAGAGACAGTGAAGGACAGGGAAGCCTGGCATGCTGCAGTCCGTGGGGGTCACAAAAAGTCAGACATGACTTAGCTGCTGAACAACAACAAAGCAATAGTAATATTTAGTTTATTTATTTATTTGGCTGCACTGGGTCTCAGTTGTGGTACGCAGGATCTTTAGTTGCAGCATGCTTGACTTTATTTTTGGGGGCTCCAAAATCACTGCAGATGGTGACTGCAGCCATGAAATTAAAAGACGCTTACTCCTTGGAAGGAAAGTTATGACCAACCTAGATAGCATATTCAAAAGCAGAGACATTACTTTGCCAACAAAGATCCATCTAGTCAAGGCTATGGTTTTTCCTGTGGTCATGTATGGATGTGAGAGTTGGACTGGAAAGAAAGCCGAGCGCCAAAGAATTGATGCTTTTGAACTGTGGTGTTGAAGAAGACTCTTGAGAGTCCCTTGGACTGCAAGGAGATCCAACCAGTCCATTCTGAAGATCAGCCCTGGGATTTCTTTGGAAGGAATGATGCTAAAGCTGAAACTCCAGTACTTTGGCCACCTCATGTGAAGAGTTGACTCATTGGAAAAGACTCTGATGCTGGGAGGGATTGGGGGCAGGAGGAGAAGGGGACGACAGAGGATGAGATGGCTGGATGGCATCACTGACTTGATGGATGTGAGTCTGGGTGAACTCCGGGAGTTGGTGATGGACAGGGAGGCCTGGTGTGCTGCAATTCATGGGGTCGCAAAGAGTCGGACACGACTGAGCAACTGAACTGAACTGAACTGAACTCTTAGTTACATCATGTGGGACCTAGTTTCCTAACCAGGGATGGAACCTGGGTCCCCTGTACTGGGAGCATGGAGTCTTAGCCAATGGACCACCAGGAGAGTCCCTACATTTCTGTAGCTTTTAAGTCACTAAGTTTATGTTAGTTTGTTACTAACCCAGCCACAAGGAACTAACCCCGACTCTAAGCAAACCCAGGCTGCCTGGCTCCAGTGAGCATGTTCTTTACCTTTATGACACCAGAAGTCCACAGAAGGAAGAAAGGTAGGGACCTGTCCCAGCACTTTGAGTCAGAGATCCGGACTCTGAGCACCTACCCCTGCCCACTGTGTCAGGCCATGTCCTCAGACACCAGGGGACAGAAAAGGCAAGCTTGTCACCTGGCACTGGGCAGTCCCAGCCCCAGAGCCACAGGATGCTACATTCCATCACGTTGTCAGCAGTTTCCTCAGTCTAGGGGCTGGAGTGAGCAAGGAGAAGAGACCTAATTTAGGATGAGCTCACTGGGAGGGTTATTTATTCTATCCCTGGGCCATCAGCATTTCCGTGTGGAGCCCACGCGCTGAGCCAGGAGGTGGTGAGGTGTCCCCAGAGAACTCCTGCAGCTTGTGTGCAAAGCTCCTGGGGGTGGAAACAAGCCCAAGCCACCTTCTCTTTCTTTTAATTTTTTTTTTTCCTTTTTTTCCTTCTGCAAGTCTATTTCGTATCCTACCCTAAGCCTCACCAAGTTGGGTTCACTGACGATGGAGCAGACTGACCACCTGGAAACCCAGGGCACATTCTTACAATCTCCCTTTCAATCTGCCCACACCTGGTCTATCACCAAGTCCTGTTGATTCTGCTTCCAAAGCATCTTTGGACTCCAGCCATCGCCACCATTAACATCCTGGTCCAGATTCCCTCCGCCTCTCTCCTGCCCGCCATGCTAGCAACTTTCAACCCATTCCTCGTGCTGCTGGACTCCTTTGTGCCAAGTGAGAATCATATCAGACCACCACTATGAACTCAAGTGTCCCCCCAAACTCATGTCCACCTAAAACCTCACATGGGACCTTATAGGAAATATGCTCTCTGCAGGTGTAATTAATTAAGATGAGATCATACTGGATTACAGTGGACCCTAAGACCAACGACCAGTGCTCCTAAGAGGAGAGCACACACAGAGACACACACACAAAAGAGGGCTGCACACACACAAGCAGAGGTTGGGGTGACACAGCTGTAAACAAGGAAAACCAAGAACTGACAGGAGCCCCCAGAAGCTGGAAGAGCCAGAAAGGACCCCTCCCCAGAGTCACCGGAGGGAACTGACACCGTAAGTTCAGACTTCTAACTCTCTGAATTCCAACAGAATACATTTCTCTCATTTCAGCCACACTTTTTGTTTGGTTGGTTGGTTTTGTTTTTTAATTGCAGCAGCCCCAGGAAACTCACACAGCCCGTCCCTCCCACTCCGTCCTTACTTCACTCCCGTCAAGGGCATCCCAGGCTCTCAGGATAGCGATGAAGCTCATTTCCTCGGCTTCCAAACTCCACGTCCACCCTCATCGCCCTCCCTGTCTGTCTCTCTGCTCCAGCCTTCTGTTTTTTGTCCCTTGGTTTCTCCATGTTCTTTTCTCCACAGTCTTGTCACTTGCTACTCCCTCCACCTAGAACTCTCCACAGAAAGTGGTCTGGTGGCCTGGAGAGGGGTGGGCCTGAGAACCAGTTCCTGGGGCCTCAGTTCCCCGCAGTTCCCAGAGGGACACATCCAGCCAGAGTGAGGGTGAAGCCTGGAGGAGAACGTGGCTGCCATCGAGCACTGACTTTTGTAGAACCTTAGGTGGGTTTTCAGTTTCTGAGTATCCAGCCCAGCGCCCTTCACTCCAAAAGGTGTACCTGCTACACTGGCCATATATGGATGTTTCTCTTTAAGAGTATGTGTGTTTCAGCTCCAGATTCTGAACATGACCTATTGGGTGTCTTCCATCTGGCACCTCAACAACCAAATTCTGTGACTTCCAGGTCGTCCTGCACCTACTTGCTCTGTGTTCTCCTGTGAAAGGCCCTTTGTTGCTCTCAGGAAATGTCCCAATAACAAAGGACAGTTAATTTCACTCCTCTCTCTGGGCTGGACTCGGGCCAGAAGGGAAGGGAGGCGAAGGGCCATCGGGTTAAGGGTCAGCACTCCCGCTAGAATATAAGCTCAGTGAGGGTGCAGGGCCCAGCCCACCCTCTGCCACCTCAGAGCAGCCCAGGGTGTTGAACATCTCTTGTTGCACGCCCAGCATCTGCCCAACTCTATATTTTTGTTCCTGGGTTCCCTTGATTGACTTTGTTCCTTAATTTCTCTAGCAAACCAATCAGATCATCCCATTTCACAGGTTCAAGGAGAAGCACGTGACCCTATCAGAGCCAGTGACTCACAAAGACACAGTTACCGGGGCTTCTGGGAAACTCCTTGTTCCCCTTGCTGTGGAATCAGGAAGCTCATGTTGCCCTGGAGCTGTTGGCAACTGTCTTATTAGACTGGAATGAGGGACCAAAGAAAGAGAGGGAAGACTCAGCCCTTTTCCTATTCCTAGAGCCCCAGATCCAGCTTTCCCTTAGAGCCAGATTTGATTCACCCCCTAGATTACTAAAGTTACATAAACTATTTTCTCCCTTTAATTAGTTTGCATTGCATTTGGGGGACATATATAATGAGAACTGGACCATAAAGAAGGCTGAGTGCCAAAGAATTGATGCTTTCAAACTGTGGTGCTGGAGAAGATTCCTGAGAGTTTCTTGCACTACAAGGAGATCAAACCAGTCAATCCTAAAGGAAATCAACCCTGAATATCATTGGAAGGATTAATGCTGAAGCTAAAGCTCCAATACTTTGGCCACCTAATGCAAAGAGCTGAAGAGCCGACTCATTGGAAAAGACCCTGATGCTGGGGAAGATAGATGGCAGGAGGAGAAGGGGACAACAGAGCATGAGATGGTTGGATGTCATCACCGACTCAATGGACATGAGTTTGAGCAAACTCCAGGAGATAGTAAAGGACAGGGAAGCCTGGTGTGCTGCAGTCCATGAGGTCACAAGGAGTCGGACACTTGGCCACATATTCATATGAATGAATGAATAAAAAACTAACCTCCAGTGAAAGCCACTGGATATTGTCACCCACCCCTCAGGTCTCATCTCATAGCAACTCAGCAGTTTTCACAAACAAATACAATTTCCTCCCTCAGGGATTCTCAGGGCACCATGAAGGTTTTTCATTTTTTTCACTCTATTGCCAAGGTTGAAATTATTACAGTTGCATTTAGAGGAAAGACCAACACTGTTCTGGGCCTGTCTTGCAGGTGAAGAAATTGAAGTTTAGAAAAATTAATAACCTGCCACAGGATCACACAGTTTGTGAATGGAAGAGCCTAAATCCCAAATCTCAGACTTTTTATTTTTCCGATTGATAGACAAGTACTTCTGTGGTGACTTTTTTTTTTTTTTTTTTTTGCTGCCGCACACAGCAGGTGGGATCTTAGCTCCCTGGCCAGGGATCCAACCAGTGCCCCCTTGCATTGGAAGTCTTAACCACTGGACCACCAGGGAAGTCCCCAGTGGTGATCTCCTGATGGAGGATCAGGCCAGGGTCCTCATATAAGCCAAAGTCACCCAGAGAGACTTTCTTTGACGGTGGAAATACTCTAAGTCTGCACATGAGGTTCTCAAGCACTTGCCACATGGCTCATGTGACTGAGGATCTCAACATTTTAAATCATATCTTGATTCATTTAAATTTAGATTTACATTACCACATCTGTGCATGTGGGCATGCTCAGTCACTTGAGTCATGCCCAACTTTTTGCAACCCTATGGACTGCAGCGTGCCAGGCTTCTCTGTCCATGGGATTCTCTAGGCAAGAATACTGGAGTGGGTTGCCATGCCCTCCTACAGGGGATCTTCCTGACCCAGGGATTGAACCCATGTCTCCTGCATTGCTGGAGGCTTCTCTACCCACTGAGCCACCTGGGAACCCCACACATGGCTAGTGGCTATCAAATCAGACACCATTTTAGAAGAAACTGTTAATCTGATTTAGCTTGAGCTTTGCACAAGGGAGAAGGGAAAGCTTATTGTCTTAAAGAAGGAGGGACACTGTCCCAGCCTCTCATCAGACTAGTCACAGTGAATGGGTGGCCCAGGGGGCAAGCACCCATCCAGTGAGGCCCATCTCTCAAGTCTCCTCCTAGGGCCTCACCCCATTCCTGGCCGGGGCCATGCTCTGTCCTGCCTTGCCCAGACTGGGCCCTATGTCTAGAAGATCCTCTGTCCAGAAGATCCTCTGTCCTCTCTTTCCTGAACTGTTGATCTGGCTACCTCCCACTCCTCCTTGATGTCTCAGCTGATATATTATTCCCACCAGGGAACTGTCCTTGACCCCTACCTGTGTTCTTGACATAGCACACCACTCTTTCCTTTGTAACACTTAGCACAGTCTAAATGTGTGTGAACGGCTTGCACAGTAATCATCTCCTCTGTTTCCCTGGAGGGCAAGCAGCATGTCTAGCTTATCCATTCTGTATCTTTAGAAACCATCTCAGAGCTTGGGGCATAGAAGATGCTCAGGTAGTATTTGTCCGATGAATGAATCAGTCAGTCAAGCTAGAGACTGAAAATGCCAAACCTTAAATTCTCTATTGCTCCCCTTGGATCTAGAACACGAGTGGGCAAAGTTTTTCTTTGAAGGACCAGGTAGTACAAATGATAGGCTTTGTGGACCATGCAATCTCTGTTGCCACTATTTTACTCTGCCATTGTAGGCAAAAGCAGCCATAAACACTATGTAAATGAATGGGCATCGCTATTCCAATAAAACTTTATTTATAAAAACAAGCAGTGGACCACATTTGACCCCCAGGTGGTAGTCTGCAGACCTCTGTCCTGGGCTTAAATGGGGAACATCAGGTCAGAAGCATTGAGAGGGGGCAAAGTGGAGATTTAGAGGCTCAAGTACCCAGACGGAGGATGGCCAAGCATGTTTGCCAGCGCTCTGCTCCTCCACTGATGGAGCAAAAGGAAACTCCCCCAGTGGGACTCTTGGGCAAGACCTTGGGGATGCTTCCCAACACTGAGGAAGGGAGTAGATGAGCCCAGGTCCCCTGGTTTGAGACTCTGGCCAGGGCACAGAACCAACTCCCAGAGCCAGAGAATTCATGCCCACAATGGAGCCCATTGATGGAGAACAAGGGTGGTGTTGAAAGCTGGTGCGTTGCTTGTCACAGTTCGCCAAGGGGATGTGGTAAGCTGGGCTCGCTCCACATCCTGATGTTGCTGAAAATCTGGCGCAAGGAGGGGCCTTTCTGTCCTCAGGAGAGCCCCCCAGCCCTACTTCGGGGTCGGGAATCCCCATTCAGAAGTGCATTCAACTCTTTGTTCTGGCTGATGGGGTCAAGAGCTGGGTTGCTCCAACTCTAAGACATGCCAGCGATTCCTCTGGCCACCAGGTTGGGGGTGAGGGGGGGTGCAGTGAGGGGGTGGTGCTTTCCATCTGCCCCAGCCTCCCTCCCAGGGACATGGCTGCCCAAGTGAGAGATGCAGGCTTTTTTTCCCCAACTGCTTCCTTGGATCGGTGTGCTTTGTAGCTGTTTGTTTAAGCGTCCTGCTTGTTGTTGGGAAAGGGACTTTCTTGGTCATGAAGGAAACCCTTTGTTTCACAGGTATTTCTAAGAGTCACTTCCACTGTGTCCCTGAAGCATCTGCCTTGCAGGAGGGTGGAGGAGGGGAAGCAAGACAGCATCCCAGGCCCTGGCACAGGGTCCTCTGCCCACCCTGTCCTTGCCCACTGGGATCACGGAGGTACACGAAGGGTGCCCTCATGTCTCCTGGGGCAAGACCAGCTCCAAGACAAGGGACTCCCCCAAAATGGCCAGGGCGGGTGGTGAGGGAGGGAGGAAGGCAGGCATGCATCCCACAGACCAGTGCACGGGCCACAGAGCTTTCTGGCAGACCCTGCTCTGAAGCTTGGCTCCACCTTGTTGAAATATAGGCAAATGTCTGAACACCTCCGAGAGCTTCATCATCCCATGTTAACTTCTCCCCTCATAATGCTGGTGATGCTTCAGGGAAAACGTATGTGAGGTGCCTGGCATGTGGAGAGGTGTCCACTAAAGGGGGTCATTCCTTTTCTAAGGGTCTTCTATCCTTCGGTCTTTGCTTCTCTTGGTGAGCCAGCTTTATTCTCTCAGAGCAGCTATTCTCTGGAATTAGAACTGCATTAGTGTCACAATCATCTGACCCCATGAGCAGAAATTAGAGAAATCTCAGGAAAGGACTCTGATTGGCTTTCCCTGTGCCACGGGCCTGCACCAACCTCCCTGGTCACCAACCTCCCTGGTCAGCTCAGTCTCCTGACCACATGCAGGCTCCAGGAGAGAACCCTACCCTATCAGAACCACATAGATCAGTTTCCCCAAAGGGTGGCATGGCATGGAAAGATGGAGAAGTGAGTTCACTGTACACTTTTGTGGGGCAGGATAGCTCTAAAGAGCCAACACAGCTTGACAGAGATTGTACTCCAAAACAGACAGGAGATAGACCTTCTGATCCCTGAACAAGGAGGGACTTGAGCCATCCTGGATGTGAATTTAGAATTGGCTAATGCCCCTGCTAGCCCTTGTTATGCCTTAATGCTGCTTATGATTGCTCCATGTATTATCAATTGTCTAACCTGTTTTGTCTCTGACCAGGTCAACAAGCTACAACATGCAGTGCCAGTTCAACAAAGATATTAAACTACAGCCAACCACGGAAAATATCACTCACCCTTAGATGGACACCACTATAAGGACTCTGAGGCTTGAGACCAGCAAGAGGGGGAGGCCCAATACCCCTCGCCATCCCAATTCAACAGGAAGTAGCCAGAAAGGCCTCGACGCCCCTATTCCCAAAGAATTGGGCCTCCCATCTCTTGAGCGGGGAATGTTAGGTAGTTAGAGTAGGGAAAAGGAGTCCAAAATGGCCGTGGCTAAAAGACAAGGAAGAGAAAAGCCCACGAAAATAGAACAGAGGAAGGTCAAAGGAAGGTCTGAGGACCGGAGTGAGGACTTGAGGTAGAACAGCACTCCTGACTAAGCCCAATTTGCATAGGGCAGCCCCAGGGGGAAGAAAAAAACATATAAAAAGAGGAGCCAAAGGGCTCGCTCTCTCTCTCTCCCCTCTGCGCTCTGGGGTGCTCTTCTCTTCGCGTCTTTGGATCGACCTGCTCTCACGCCTCGAAGATGGATTTTCCTGCTATCTTCTAAATAAAATAGAGCTGTAGCACTGAGCTGTAACACTGATTTGTCTAAGAGCTATAACATGGTCCGTTTGAGACCTGAGAGCTGTAACACGGTCTGTCCAAGACCCGAAAGCTGCGACACGCCGAGGGGGCTTTAATGTCCGTCACTCCAAATCTTTGTTGTGACGAGACAAAAACCAAGGAGCATATGCTTGCGTGACATCTATGGTGCCATGACTCAGATGGCACTTCATGGGAAAGTCCTGGCCAGCGCCCTGAGACTGAGACAGCCATCCTGAATGTCTGGAAAAGCCCAGAGACACAGAGGGGGCTCATCTGCCAGGAAGCTGCCCACGTGGGGACATCCAGGTGGAACCACATCCCAGGTAAGAAGAGGCAGGCACAGGAGAGGTGCTGGAGCTGGACGAGAGCTTCCAAAGCTGCTGAAAGCTAGGAATCTGGCCCTAGTTGGGGACTGTCACAGGTGAAATATACACAGAAAAGGAAGAATATGGAAAACCACCACAGTGTGCTCTAGAACACACCAGAATAAGACAGACTCAGGTCTCATTTCAACCTGGAGATACTGAGATGTGGGCTATGGGGAGCAGTGTGAGCCCCTCAGTTGGGGTTGCAGGGTTTAAGTTCAATTCCTACCACTCATTTATTCACCCATTCATGCATTCAGAAAGTATTGATCACCTGCTGTGTGTCCAGCACTGAGGAGGTACAGCAATGAGAGAGACAGACACAGCCCAGCAATCAAACCACTCCAGTCTGAGCAGGAAGTTGGCTGTGAAAGTCTCAGTCAACATATAATTACAAACTAAAATTGATGCTGGGGAAAAAAAAAAAGAAGGGCAGGGATTAATTGAAACAAGAACCTTGAAAGAGCCGAGAGGTCTCTTCTGAAAGTGCGTCCTTTAGTTGAGAATCACAAATGAACTGGCTGTAACCAGGTAGATGGTTGGTGAGAATATCCCAGCAGGGGCAACAGCATGTGCTGTGGCTCTTCCCATCATGGAGACGTGCAGAAACACGGTGGCCTGAAGGACCCCGCGCTCTGATTGGAGAAGTGAGAGGTAAGGCGGCAGTGAGATGCTTAGACGTATCATCGCACAGCGGACTCAGCCAAAAAGAAGTTCAGGGACTTCCCTGGTGAGTCTAGTGGTTAAGACTCCACCTTCTAATGCAGGGGACGCAGGTTCAACCCCTGGTTGGGGAACTAAGATCCCACATGCAGTGGGGCAACGAGGCACACGCACTGTAACTAGAGAAGCCTGCATGCCGCAACGAAAGATCCCAAGTGCCACAACTAAGACTCGATGCAGCCAAACAAATAACCATTTAAAGGGAGAGAGAGGTTGAGCTGACAACAAGAGTCTCACCTCCTCCAGGTGCTCATTGCCTGACTGGGATTGCCCTGGAGCTGGAACAGCCCATGAAGGATCAGACTGCCACAGAACTAGTTCATAATTGACTTGGTGGGCACCTGCTGCTCTGGTCTGCTCCTCATACCTCTGAGAAGCTACCAACCCCACCCTCCATCCAAAGCAGAGTTGTAGGCGTGACTCAAACTAAACCAATTATGATGCCCTTGTTGTTGTTTAGTCACTAAGTCATGTCCGACTCTTCGAGACCCCATGGACTGCAGCACGCCAGGCTTCCCTGTCCTTCACCATCTCCCAGAGTTTGCTCAAATTCATGTCCATTGAGTCGGTGATGCCATCCAACCATCTCATCCTCTGCTGCCCCCTTCTCGTTCTGCCTTCAATCTTCCCCAGCATCAGGGTCTTTTCCAATGAGTTGGCTCGTCGCATCAGGTGGCCAAAGTATTGTAGCTTTAGCTTCAGCATTAGTCCTTCCAATGAATATCAGGGTTTATTTCCTTTAGGATTGACTGGTTTGATCTCCTTGCTGTCCTAGGGACTCTCAAGATCTTCTCCAGCACCATAGTTCAAAAGTGTTAATTCTTCAGTGCTCAACCTTCTTTATGGTTCAACTCTTTCATCCATACATGACTACTGGAAAAACCATAGCTTTGACTTATACAGACCTTTGTTGGCAAAGTGATGTCTCTGCTTTTTAATACACTGTCTAGGTTTGTCATATATGACGTCATATATGATGCCCTATACCCTCCATTTTCCTGAGGCAAGAATGCGAATGGACCTGACAAAGCAAAGGAAAGATGCTCAGAGCAGAGTGATAAGAGAGAAGCAGAGACAGACATAATTTGACTCCCTGGATTCAGCCACACCTGAAGCCAGAACTATCCCCAGCTTTTTTAGGTCCATGAGATGATACACACTATTTTAAATATTTTCCTAAGTAAATCTGAATTTAGTTTCTGGCATTTGGAATGCAAATGTATATCAGAATTTAGGATGCTGTAGACTGTAGAAATGTAATACATTGCATATGTTTTGCAATGGGGAAACATCTCAGTATCAAATACAATAATATCTCTAGAGAAAAACATATGAATATTCATGCCAAGTGGGATCAAGAAAGACTATAAAATATCCTTATGTCAGGTTTTGCTGCCACATGGATTTTTAAAGTATTAATTGATTAATTTGGCTGATTAAAATATTAATTATTAAAACATTAATTGATAAATTAATATTAATTGATTAATTTGGGTTTTAGGGTCTTAGTTGCAGCATGCAAACTCTTAACTGTGGCATGTGGGATCTAGTTCCTTGACTAGGGATTGAACCTGGGCCCCTGCAATGGGAACACAGAATCTTACCCATTAGACCACCAGGAAAGTCCCTTGCTGCCATATGAATTTGCACCAAACATAAGAAAAGCATTTTCTATTTTCACAGTGTTTTAAGGTTTTGCATTTGTGGCTAACAGACTACAGAGCTGAAATACATCAGAAGGTCATTCAACTAACATTTAGTGGACCCCCTCACACGGGTTAGGCACTGTATCTGCAGACAGATAACCTTCTGAGCCTTTACCCAGAATCTGAATTGCAGAAGGATGAGTGACCTCGCCAAGGTCATACAGCTCTAAGAAGCAGGCTTTGTTTCTAAACTAAGGTTTAGCACCAACCTCTGTACTTTTATATCACTCTAGTGGTTTGCAAAATCCACTCTGTGGTGAATTTTCCACTAGACAATAGCACAATGAGAAAAATAAGGACAAGATGTTGACTCTTTCAATATATAAAATGTACTCAACCCCAGAGATTCACTTCTACTGGCTTTCTAGTGTTCAAATGTTCTCTTGAAGAAGAGACAATGGTAGTGGACTCAAAAATCTTTCTCGGACTTCCCTGCTGGTGCAGTGATAAAGACTCTGCCTGCCAATGCAGGAGACACAGGTTTGATCCCTGATCGGCAAGATCCTACATGCCATGGAGCAACTAAGCCTGTGCCAGAGCTCTAGAGGGTGGTATCCACAAATACTGAAGCCCGCGAGCCCTAGAGCCCACACTCCGAAACAAGAGAAGCCTTCAATGAGAAGCCTGCTCACCGCAACTAGAGAGTAGCCCCTACTTGCTACAACTAGAGAAAGCCCACATGCAGCAACGAAGACCCAACA
Source organism: Bubalus kerabau (assembly GCF_029407905.1). NCBI lineage: Eukaryota > Metazoa > Chordata > Mammalia > Artiodactyla > Bovidae > Bubalus > Bubalus kerabau. The sequence goes on from NC_073636.1 coordinate 59,943,862, forward strand.
CAGCCAAAAATAAATAAACAAAATGCCTTCACACAACAAAAATAACCTTCACCTACAACCTTCACCAAAGACTGGTTAGAAAATGTTCCTGGCCTAAGAAATTCAGAAATCCAGAAGACCCAGATTGCACGGGGCAGATGCAGCATCCATGCACAAGGACACGGGTCTGCGGGGAAACCACAGGCAGCCTCTGCTCCCCATGCCTACAATCTGCAGTCCTGATGCAAGGACCAACAGGAAACACACGTGCTCGAGACCTAGCTGATTCCTGTGTGGTTCCCATCGAAAGCAGTTTTCTCTCTGCGGGAACATCTGTCACATTCACACCGCGCCTGTCACTGAAGCAATTGCTGAATCAGTTCCTCGGGGAGTGTGAACCCGTCTCATTGGCATGCTCAGCTCTTTGGGGATGGGAGTGGTGCCTGTCCCCACTCTATCCCGGGATTGTCCACATCTCGTACAAGGATGACACAAGATGAAATCTGTAAAGCCCCTAGCACAGTGTCTGCCAGAGAGGAGGTGCAAGGCAAATGTTGACTTCCTTCTCTCTGAAAACCGATGCACAGGAACACATTTTTAAAAAAAACAAAACTTCTCAAGTTGTGTGGAAGTCTGTTTTAGGTCTCATCCTACAAACAATTTTTTTAAAATAAAGACTTAATTAAAACCACAGTGAGATATCAACCCATATATACCAGAACAGCTGAAATCAAAAAGACATCTAGCACACACAAGAATGAACACTCATACCCTGCTGGTGGGAAAGTCAAATGATGTACCCACTCCGGCAATCTGTCTATCCGCTTAAGTAAAACATATATCCTTAACCCAGTAATCCCACAATTCCAGGAATGAGCGTTTGTGTCCACCAAGCAGTATAGACAAAAATATTTATGGCAGTTTTATTCAAAATAGCCCCTAACTGGAAGCAACTCAAATGTCCATCAGGGATGTCTTCAACCAGCCACATTTATGACCCTGGTTACTGTTCAAGCTAATGCACGCTGACTGTAGAGAAATGAGAAAACAAAGGATGAGGAGAGAAATCAGACTCAATACCACTGATCAGCCCTCAACACCATTAATTAGGGTGCATTTTGGAGTTACCTGGGACAACTCAATAAACGAAAAGCTGGGTTTGCTGGCAGTTGTTCCCTTTACAGACCAGCCCTGAGCCCAGAGGCACCCACGAATGCTGGCTTGGATGCCTCAGCCCAGCACGTGGCCTTGCCCAGCCTGGCACCTGGGACAGAGTCAGAGAGACAGCCTTGCCTGCCTGACCTCACGCACATGTCCCCCACGTGAGAGGCTTCTTGGCAACCCCGCTCCTCAGCCTCACCACAGGGCCATCAGCTGGAGCAGAGCAGGGCCCGCAGCAGACTCCACTCCTAATCTCTTCCTGCTGATGTGAACATGAGTAGGTGTGAACACCGGGGAATGCGTGATGTGGGGGTGCATGTGTGCATTCACACACATCTGCCCGTGCTCATATGGGGAGTGTGTGTCCATGCAAAAGCCTGCAAAAAGAAATACATACCTGTGCATCTCCATGTCTGTGCATACCTGTGGGTGTGGGGCTGCACCCAAAGCCAGACTAGGGCTCCATCTCACCTGGGACCCTTCGCTTGCAGCTACCTGCTGCCACGCCCACCCCCAGTGCAGAATGACACCTGTCTTCCCTTTTAGAGCTTCCACTTCCCCATCTCCTGGTCTCTATTCACTCCCCAACACTTCAAGGAGACAGCATGCCTGTTATTATCTCTTTTTGCAAGATAAAAAATTAAGGTCCAGGACTTCCCTGGTGTTCCAGTGGCTAAGAATCCAACTGCCAGTGCAGGGGACATGGGTTCAATCCCTGGTCAGGGAAGATCCCACATGCCTCGGAGCAACTAAGCCCGTGTGCCACAACTACCGAGCCCAAATTCTAGAACCTGTGCTCCAAAATAAGAGAAGCCACAGCAATGAGAAGTCCACGTGCCACAACTAGAGAAAACTCATGTACAGCATTGAAGACCCAGCACAGTCAAAAAGTAATTAATTCATGTCCAAAGACTTTAACTGAGCAGCAGCCTGTAGTCAAACTAGTTAGTGGGGGGAAAGACCACTGTCTCCTGGCTTATGTCCCCAGGGTCTTTCCCCCAGAAAGGAAGTTTTAGGGCTCATTCAGACAACAAAGCAACACATTCACCCATCCTTTCAACCACGCAAATATCTTTCAGTGCCTCCAAGAGCCCAGGCCTGGGGCCAGGTGCTGCGGATACAGGAGTGCTTTCATTCTAGGAGTTTTCAAATAAATATACAATAATCTATTAGAGGGGCTTCCCAGGTGGTACTAGTAGTAAAGAACCCGCCTGCCAATGCAAGAGACGTAGGAGACGCAGGTTAGGGGAAAAAAAGAGAAAAACGCAGGTTTGATCCCAGGTCAGGAAGGTCCCCTGGAGGAGGGCATGGCAACCCAATCCAGTATTCTTGCCTAGAAAATCCCATGGACTGAGAAGCTTGGAGGGCTACAGTCCATGGGTCGCAAAAAGTTAGACACGACTGAAGCAACTTAGCACGCGCACACGAACACCATTTGAAGAAAGTTAGGTTCATCAAGACCTTGACTCTCCCAGAACTTCTGAACATGGGAGGAGAGAAGATGCAAAGGAGTATGAGATTTGCCTGGTTCAGCAAAGGAGAGAGGACACTGATGAGGGGCACAAACCACGTGTGAGCTCACGACTTCCACTTGAGAAACAGAGCCAACTGGCTCCATCCTTTGCCAGCCGAGGGGCAGCCAGGAGCCGGGCCAGCCTCAGATGGAGCCTTCTGGACATGGCCCTGGCTCCCCAGGGGCACAGGGAGGGTGCAGCTGCCAGGGTCACTTGGCAGAGACCCTGGGCTGACTGCTAACCCAGGGTGGGGTGGGGGGGCCTCTTCCTCCAGCTGCCTGGGGTCAGCACAGTGGGGCCAGAGCAGACACATCCTGGGTTGTTCTTGTTGTGTTGCGTGTGTGTTTTGAGTCGTGTCCAACTCTACGAGCCCATGGACTGTAGCCCACCAGGCTCCTCTGTCCATGGAATTTCCCAAGCATTTCCTCCTCCAGGGGACCTTTTCAACCTAGGAATCAAACACGCATCTCCTGCATTAGCAGGTGGATTCCTTAACACTGTGCCACCTGGGAAGCCCGTATCCTGGATAGGAGATATTTTTCCTCAGGACAGAAGAATCTTTAGGTCAGAAATGAAGGAACAACACTCACAGCAGCTTAAACGCCCAGGGGGCTCTTGGTAGATAGAGGACCATATCACAGAAACTGGGGGTGGAAAGGGCAGGGGCTCCTTAAGAACTGCACACTGGGAAGTCAGCAAGGGTCACCCGGTGCTGGGATCGGAGAGAGAAGGGGATGCAGCTCTCTTGTCTCCGCTTCTCTGAAGTTTTCTGCTCTCTCCTTACATCATCAGAATTCCTTTTCCTCTTGGAATTCATCACCATCTTTCATCTGGGAACTTTCTCTCTAACGTCAGGTGATCTTGGGTACTGATTCACATTTAAGCGTGAGATTCAAGGGGCTTCCCTGGTGGTCCACTAGTTAAGAGTCCACCTGCCCTGGCCTGGGCACTCTCCCTTTTTCCAGATTGCTACAATAAGCTCCTTACTGGTTTTCCTTCTCTAAGCTTGTTCTCCTACAATCCATGCAGAGTTAAAAAACACAAATCTGATCATTTTGCTTAGAACTTCTTGTTCTAACTGCTTATAGGAAAGTGAACCAACTGTGTTACTGGCCTTCTCCAATAGCATCTCTCACTGACACACCAACCCCCTCCCAGCCCTCTACCTTCAGAAGACAATTATTTATAATTCCCCCAATGTACACACAATTTCTAGCCATGACACACTACATATGTAATCTTTTGATACATCCTCATGCTTTATCTCATCCTTTAAGACTCATCTCCATCTCACTTCCTCCCAAAAGTCTCTCAGAACTTATACAAACTCACCAGGCATCATGGGACCCTGGTCTTTGCTCCAATATTATTCTGGACTTATATCTATCACTACACTCAGACTCCTGACCCAGCCCTGTATAAACAAAGTCATATGACAGACAAAGCATTCATCTCCTTAATACGTAAAAGCTCTTATAAATCAATGTTAAGAAGACAAGGCAATAGAAAAAAGAAAGAGCAAAGCGTATGAACAAGCAGTTCACATAAAAACAAAAACAAATGGGGACTTCCCTGGTGATTAAGAATCCGCCTTGCAACACAGCGGACGTGGGTTCAATCCCTGGTGGGACTAAGATCCCACATGCCTCTGGGCAACTAAGCCAGCCCACTGCAACTACTGAGCCCACGTACTCCACAGCCCCAGCACCACAACGTAAGATCCTGCACGATGCAGCTAAGGTCTGACCAGTGGACCAGTGAAGTTGCTCAGTCGTGTCTGACTCTTTGTCATCCCATGGACTGTAGCCTACCAGGCTCCTTCATCCATGGAATTTTCCAGACAAGAGAACTGGAGTGGGTTGCCATTTCCTTCTCCAGGGGATCTTCCCGACCCAGGGATCGAACCCAGGTCTCCTGCATTGCAAGCACACACTTTACTGTCTGAGCCACCAGGGAAGCCCTGGTCTGACACAGCCAAATAAATAAATACTTTTTTTTTAATTAAATAAAAACTAATATGTGAAAAGATGCTCAACCACATAGTTAAAGGAATGTCAATATAAACAAGGAAATATCATTTTTAGCTATCAGATTTATAAATATCAAAACGTTTTATAACATAGCTTTTATAAATATGGGAAAAGAATCATCGTATTTGTGGTAATAAGCATTGATACAATCTTTTAGGAGGGTAATCTGGCAATAACTATAGTAGATTGCAAAAATCATACCCCTTATTTTAGGAATTCTACTTCTATACTATATATGTACATATGATAAAATGCACATATGTTCTTCCACGTTAGGAAAAATGAGTCTTCAAGTACTTTCTCTGCAGCATAATTTATGCTAGCAAAGGAAATATAACCACACCAGTGTTAAATATTCAGTACATTATGTTACATGTACACAGTGGAATAGTATGCAGCCATGAAAATGATGCCATAGGACTATACATGCTATTACTTTATGGAAAGAAGACAAAGTGCACAAGAGTGTGTAAAGTACAAAGTATAAAGGGTGCAAGGGGTCCATACCACACACATGGACACAGACTTTCTGGAAGGAAAGCATTAGAAAGAAAGAAAGAAAGTGAAGTCACTCAGTCGTGTCCAACTCTTTTCGACCCTGTGGACTGAAGCCTACCAGGCTCCTCCAACCATGGGATTTTCCAGGCAAGAGTACTGAAGTGGGTTGCCATTTCCTTCTTCAGGGGATCTTCCTGACCCAGGGATCGAACCCGGGTCCCCTGCATTATAGGCAGACGCTTTTACCATCTGAGCCACCAGGGAAGTCCTGGTAACAAAAGCCCCCAGGGAGAGGGATGAGGGTCAGGGAGGACAATAAAACTTACTTTGCAGCAAAACTTTCTCTTCTGTTCTGTTGGAAACTTTGTACTTCACTAACTTCTTTTCATAATCTGGAAATTTTTTAAACATAATCCAGTGTGGTGTCCACCTCTCTCCAATTAACAAACCCCTTAGAGGTGGAAATGTATTATGACTCATCTCTGGACCCAGAGGCTCACGGTGCACACAGCTTCACGAGGAGCTAGACTCTGCAAATGAATGACCCTTCTGAGGCCAAGGTCCTCTCCTAACACCCATGCTTCCTCCAGGCCTAGGTCTCTGCATGTCCTGGGAATTCAAAGCCAGGGGCTGAAAGTGCTGGCATAACCCCGAGTGTTAGCACCCCACTGCACCACTGCCCCAGTCTTGAGGGGCTCCATCCCAGCTCCCACCAGCTGCTCCCCTACCTGCCCCATGTGGGAAGAAGGGAGCAGGCTCCATGGTGAGTGTAAACGGATCCAGACACCACACTCTCCTTCCTCCTCTTCCTGGCTGTGTGTACTTGGGGGTGGAAACACGGCTCCATTTGACAAATACTTATGCAGTGTAATTCATTCCTCCAAGCATGTGCTGGGCACCCACGACACGCTGGGGTCTGTTCTAGACACAGCAGTGAACTGTCCAGGAAACTCCTCTGTGCCCGGAGCTTCCAACCTAGTGCAGGGTGAGAATTCTGTCTCCTAAGTGTTCAGGTGTGGGGGACATTAAATACGAAACTGTGGGGACTTCCTGGGGGGTCCAGTGGTTGAGCCTCTACACTCCCAGTGCAGTGGGGCATGGGTTTGATCCCTGGTTGGGGAACTAAGAATCCTGGAAGCTGCACAGCACAGCCTTAAAAAGAAAAAAAGAAAGAAAAGAAAATGTGTACAGAAAGCTTATCTCTATGCCTTCTGCACAGTGAGCCAAAATGAAGCCAATGTGATCACTACCATCCATCCCTTCCCGTGGCAATATCCCCTCCTCCATGTGGCCCATGATTCAGAGGCAGGAAGTCTATTATATACATATTCATATTCATGTATATATATACAAATTCATATTATATACATATGAATGTATATATATGGGGCTTTCCTGGTGACTCAGATGGTAAAGAACCTGCCTGCAATGTGGGAGACCCAGATTCGATCCCTGGGTCAGGAAATCCCCTGGAGGGAATGGCTACTGACTCCAGTATTCTTGCCTGGAGAATTACATGGACAGAGAAGCCTGGTGGACTATAGTCCCTGAGCTCATGAAGAGTTGGACACAACTGAGCAAATAACACACACACACACACACACACACTCTCTCTCTCTCTCTCTCTCTATATATATATATACATGAATGTTTATATATATATACACTATATATATGTCACACATATATGATTGTATATATGCCTATATATTTTATAGTGTTTATATGACTATATTATAACTGTATATACATATATATACCTGTCATATATATGATTGTATACATATGACTGTATTTATGACTGTACTTATATTTATTTATATATTGTATATATATGACTACATACATATGTGTGTGCATATATATATATACACACACATATATATAGGGTTTCCCAGGTAGCATTAGTGGTAAAGAAACCACCTGCCAACGCAGGAGGCACAAGAGTTGCAGGTTCAATCCCTGGATTGGGAAGAGCCCCTGGAGGAGGGCATAACCACTCACTCCAATATTTTTGCCTGGAAAATTTCAAAGACAGAGAAGCCTGGCAGGCTACAGTCCATGGGTTCGCAAAGAGTCAGACATGACTGAGCATGAGTACACCACACACGTACATATATATGTATGCTGCTGCTGCTGCTGCTAAGTCGCTTCAGTCATGTCTGACTCTGTGCGACCCCACAGACAGCAGCTCACCAGGCATGTCATATATATATATATATATATACACACACTCGCACACGTGTGTGTGTGTTTGTGTGTGTGTGTGTAGTACTAGCACACATAAGCTAGCATTCCATCAGTTTGGTTCAGTCGCTCAGTTGTGTCCGACTCTTTGTGACCCCATAGACTGCAGCACCCCAGGCTCCCCTGTCCATCACCAACTCCCGGAGCCTGCTCAAACTCATGTCCATCAAGTCAGTGATGCCATCCAACCATCTCATCCTCTGTCTCCCCCTTCTCCTCCTGCCTTCAATCTTCTCCCAGCATCAGGGTCTTTTCTAATGAGTCAGTTCTTCACATCAGGTGGCCAAACTATTGGAGCTTCAGCTTCAACATCAGTCCTTTCAATGAATATTCAGGACTGATTTCCTTTAGGATTGACTGGTTTGATCTCCTTACAGTTCAAGGAACTCTAAAGAGTCTTCTCCAACACCACAGTTCAAAAGCATCAATTCTTTGGCCTCCCATCCTGTGAATATTATTATTAATATGAAGAGAGCAGCTATAGGTGACTTGCAGTGCTCTTCTCTCTTGCAGGGAAACATCACTTTTGGTAGGAGTTGGATGTAGTTTAAATGCTGAAAGGAAGACTGAAATGATTAAGATAATAGAAACACAAAAGATAAAGTACCAAAACTACTTGGCAGAGTTCCCAGCATCCTGTAAGCATCCTAGGACTTGAAGGGGAGCTCTTTTTATTATTGCCACAGTGTTTAAATTTATTATTACTTGTTATTACATCATCTAATCATTGGATCTTCCCCTGCAGCTCCACTTCCAGTTTCTTTTTATTTTTTTAATATTTATCTTTATTTATTTATTTACTTGGCTGTGCCAGTCTTAGTTGTAGCGTGCAGGATCTTCAGTTGCAGCATGCAGGATCTAGTTTCCCAATGAGGGATCAAACCCAGGCCCCCTGCACTGGGAGTGCAGAGTCTTACCCACTGGACCAGCAGGGATCCCTCACCTCCAGTTTCCAAAGGGAAATCTCCAGCAGATTCACCCCCAGCTGCACAGAACACCTTCCTGTCCCAACAGCCCTAATGCAGCTTCCAGAAGAAAAAGTTCCTGGAGAATTCCTCCTTCCAAAGAGCCCAGCATAGGTTTGAGACCAAGGAGCACAGGTTTTAGGTCGATCCCGACAGGGTAGGCACCCAGCTCAGCCTCCCCTTGGCCCTGTGAGCCTGGAGACAGGTTGCCATGCTCTGGGCCTATTTCCATCACTTCTGGCGCATCTGCAGGGTAATTAGGAAGGGTTCCTTAAAGCAACACAAGGCAGCCTGTGCACTACAAGCTTAGGGTTACTCCTCTCCGCGCCTCATTCATTGACAGTGAAAGTTGGGTTCTGTCCTGGGCCTGACCTTGGGCCCTAGACGTCAGTGATTGGCATGACTCGCTGCACAGGGTGAAGATGACGGTAAAGACGCGGGTTCCCACTGAGTCCGCAGAGGGAGCAGCCCCAGGGGGAACCAGCAAAGCCCAGTAACAAGTCCCAGGAAATAGAATCAGAATCTGATAATAAAATAAAGTCTAACATCTTTGTTTCTTTCTGCGGTCAGTGGCCCACAGGGTACCATATTCAGAGGCTTATGCATCCCGCCTTCTGACCAGAGTTCCTTGAAGGATACAGCTGCGCCTGCGCTGACCACGCAGCTCTGCGGGAGGTGTGCACAGACGCCGCTCACAGACACTCAATTCGGGATGGAGGCGGGCCGTGTGCAGAGACCCCGCCCCCGCCCCTCCCAGTTGTCAAAATGGTGAAGCAGCCCCGCCCATAGCCTATCCAGGAGAGCCCGCGCTCGAGACCATGAGTTCAAGACCCTCCGTTCCTTGATCGAATAAAGTGTTCCTTTAGGGCTTCCCCGGTGATTCAGACGGTAAAGAATCTGCCCGCGAGAGACCCAGGTTCCATCCCTGGGTCAGGAAGATTGCCTGGAGAAGGAAATGGCAACCCATTCCAGTATTCTTGCCTGGAGTATCCCATGGACAGAAGAGCTTGGTGAACTACAGTCCATGGGGTGGCAAAGAGTCAGACACAACTGAGTGACTAACACTTACACTTCTGAATTGAACACGATCTCATTCTATTAGCTTCAACAACAGCGGACAGGAGGACCCTCCTTGGGGGCCTGACTCAAAAGGGTCAGTGACATTGTGGGCGAGGTTAACTTTGGTCACTTGGTCAAGGTGGTATTGCCCAGGCATCTCCACTGTCAAGTTATGTCCTTTCGCCTTTTGAGTAAGTACTTGGAGGCAACATAACTGCTATCCTGTTACTCCTACAACCCTGACACCCTATCAGTTTCCTGGGGCTGCCCAGGAAATTAACATAATGTGGGCAGCATAGTATGACATTCATTTCGAAGACCAGAAGTCTGAGATCAAGGTGTCGGCAGGGCTCCACTCCCTCTGGGTCTAGGGGAGGGACCCTCCTTCCTGCCTCCAGCTTCTGGTGGATCCAGGTGTTCTTGGCTTGCAGCTGCCTCACCCAGTCTCCATCCCCACGGTCACAGGACCTCCGCCTCTTCATGAGTCTGTCTTCTCTTCTGTCCCTTACAAGGGACACTTGTTATTGGACTTAGGGCCCATCTGGTTATCCCGCATGATCTCATCTTGAGATCGCCAACTTAATTACATCTGCAAAGACTTTTTCCAAATAAGGTCACAATCACAAACAACAGGTTATTAGGACATGGACATTTCTTTTGGCAGGGGGTTGCCTTTCAACTCACCCACCACCACCCCTAGCCCCATCCTTGTTCATGGAACCACCGAAGGGCTTCCTCTCTGGTCTCCCAACCCCTTCTTATCCCTCCTCTGCCTAAGAGTAGTGGTCTGGAAACATAACCCTCCAGAAGCTTCCCATTGCTCTCAGAATTAACTCTAATCCCATACTTTGGGCTGCAAGGGGCTGCCTGATGAAGCCCTGCCCATTATCCAACTTAGTCCCTACCACTGGCACCCCAGCTAGAATAGATGTTCCAGGTGGGCAGGGATCTTTGACTATCTGCTCTCTGTTGTCGTTGTTGTTTAGTCACTAAGTCGTGTCTGACTCTTCACAACCCCATCAACTGCAGCACACCAGGCTTCCCTGTCCTTCACCATCTCCCAAAGTTTGTTCAAACTCATGTCCGTTGAGTTGTTGATGTTCTCTGTTGACCTCCCCATTATTTAGAAGAACATCTGGTGTGTAAATGGCAGGGAATGAGTATGTGCTGAATGGGTCCATGAGGGAAACAAATTCCTACTGCCAGACATGGTGAAAGGTAGATGCATGACCTTCATTACTCCTCAAAGTCATCCTCTCATTTGAGGCCCACTATTACTTTTATCCCCTATGAGAAAATAGAGGCACAGAGGGGTTAAACAACTTTCCCAGGAGCACACAGCTGGTAAGTGGAGAAGCTGAAACTCAAACCCAGGCAGTCTGACCCCAGCATTGCTGTCCAATCACTCTGCCTGTTGGACACCGGACTGAACTGAAGGGGGACAAAGATAGATAAAAATGTGGCCTCTGACCCCTTGTCATCACTGTCCCATCACCAAGATGAGCGTGCAACCTATTCTGTTATGAAGTGTGTTGCAGGTGTCTCAATTCAGCCGGTGCAAAGGCATAACTGGCCAACTGCACTTTCCAAGAAGGCTTCTCCAAGGAGGAGGGCAGAGCAGACACCCCTCCACCCCCACCCCGTGAAGTTGCACTTTCCCCATCAGCCTCCAGCCCTAGGTCTGGACCTCTCCAAGTGTGAGCATCTCTACTGACAGCAAGGTATATACACAGGAACCGCCATCCTCAGCTGCACCCTGGGTCCTGTGTGGGGCTGCCTCAAATAAAACCCAGGAGGACTGCCCTGGTGGTCCAGTGGTTAAGAATCCGCTTTCCAATTCAGGGGACATGGGTTTGATCCCTGGTTGGGGAACTAGGATGCCACGTGCTGCGGGGCAACCAAATCTGTGTGCCTTTACTAGAGAGAAGCTCACACACTGCAATGAAAGAGCCCGCATGCCGCAACTAAGACCTGATACTGTCAAAAATAAATAAATAATACATAAATATTTTAAAATAAACAAAACCCACAGACAGAACCCCTTTGGGGGTGGGCACCACACACAGCACTGAACTTGCATTGCCATGGGAATCTTCGACAACTCTCCATGGGACCAACAAGGAAACTGAGGTTGGCAGTGCAATACTTACCAAAGTCACACAGCTATGATGTGGCAGAAGTAGGTATTGAGTCCAGGCTGATCTTGGCACTAGACCCCTTCTCTTAACAGCTCTGCTGTTTTTAGTCAATTTCTAATTATTTTGGACTTCCCTGGTGGCTCAGATATGCAGATGACACCACCCTTATGGCAGAAAGTGAAGAGGAACTAAAAAGCCTCTTGATGAAAAGTGAAAGAGGAGAGTGAAAAAGTTGGCTTAAAGCTCAACATTTGGAAAACTAAGATCATGGCATCTAGTCCCATCACTTCATGGGAAATAGATGGGGAAACAGTGGAAACAGTGTCAGACTTTATTTTGGGGGGACTCCAAAATCACTGCAGATGGTGATTGCAGCCATGAAATTAAAAGACGCTTACTCCTTGGAAGGAAAGTTATGACCAACCTAGATAGCATATTCAAAAGCAGAGACATTACTTTGCCAACAAAGGTCTGTCTAGTCAAGGCTATGGTTTTTCCAGTGGTCATGTATGGATGTGAGAGTTGGACTGGAAAGAAAGCCGAGCGCCAAAGAATTGATGCTTTTGAACTGTGGTGTTGGAGAAGACTCTTGAGAGTCCCTTGGACTGCAAGGAGATCCAACCAGTCCATTCTGAAGGAGACCAGTCCTGGGTGTTCACTGGAAGGACTGATGCTGAGACTGAAACTCCAATACTTCGGCCACCTCATGCGAAGAGTTGACTCATTGGAAAAGACCCTGATGCTGGGAGGGATTGGGGGCAGGAGGAGAAGGGGACAACAGAGGATGACATGGCTGGATGGCATCACCAACTTGATGCACATGAGTTTGGGTGAATTCTGGGAGTTGGTGATGGACAGGGAGGCCTGGCCTGCTACGATTCATGGGGTTGCAAAGAGTTGGACATGACTGAGTGACTGAACTAAACTGAACTGAATTATTTTGGGGTTGGTGGCTCAGACAGTAAACTATCTGCCTGCAATGTGGGAGACTCAGGTTTGATTCCTGGGTCAGGAAGATCCCCTTGAGAAGGGAATAACAACCCACTCTAGTATTCTTGCCTAGAAAATCCCGTGGACAGAGGAGCCTGCCAGGCTACAGTCCATGGGGTCACAAAGAGTCAGGCATGACTGAGCAACTAACACTTTCACTTCTTTCAATTATTTTTTGAATGATACAAATACCTTTCGTTGCATTTGTTTGTCTAAAAAAAAAAGTATTTGTTCAATGTATACTTTAAGACATTATCATAATTTTCCGTAATCTTTTAAAAGAATTTAAAAAGTTTTATTAATTATTTTTTATTAAAAAAAATAAAAATTCCTCTGTTTTGTGAGGATGGAAAGTCCATAGAAATAAATAGGGACTGAGGTGGGGCGGGTATGGGGGTAGAGAGCTGAGAGGATCAGGACCTAGGATGCCAAGATTAGGCGGGACTGCCCTGTATGGGGAATTGTAAATCACTAGGCAGGGCCAGTTGAGAAGAGATTTTCATTTCTTATGGAAATGATCTTGAAAGGCAGGAGGATTCTTCAGCTTTTCTGAGCGTGGGGGTTGAAGGGTGGGGTCTACATAGCTTACCCTCTGCCTCAGCTGTGGAGGTTCGGGGTCTTATAGTAGGTCATCAACCAGATGGAAGGGACAGGAGGCTAGACCCCAGCTCCCATCCAATGTTTGATGATCACATCTACAAAACGGGCACAGATGGTGCTCATCTCTGAGAGGGGGCCACTGGGAGGGTCCCACGGGGGCAAAGGGCACAGGTGATGAGCATCACTGCAAGATCATCATCTCCGTGGCAAAGACCAGGTCTATTTGATTCATCACCATATGCCATAAATGAATTGGCACATAGTAGGTACTCAGTAAATACCTTATAAGTGAAGAAATGATAAAGCGGGGTCCATAGAGACTTACCAAAAAGTGATTTCAAAACTTCAGGATCAGGAGGACAGTCTGTGAGCACTTTGTCACAAGTGGGGCAGGGGTCACCCCTTGTCACAGGTCACACGGCAAAGGACAGTGGGAGGGCAGAGGCTGGTATGGACTACACACTCTCGCTGGGTTAGACACTCCACAGAGATGAGAAAGAGCCTGTCTGGCTCCCAGGGTGCATCCCTTTGCTCACGTTGGGGCTGGCACATAGTAGGTACTCTAGAAACTTAAGAGCGTTCATGAGAAAAAAAGAGAGGAATTTGAGTCCCTTCAAGATTATAAACTGGAGGCTTTCCTGGCCATCCAGTGGTGAAAACTCTGAGCTTCCAATGCAGAGGATATGGATTTGGTCAGGGAATTAGGATCCCACATGCTGTGTGACCAAAAGAAAAGAGAGAGATCATAAACTGGAAACTCTCTTTCCTACATTATAGTCAGAAAATCTTAAAGGAAAAGCAGCTGAAAGTGAAAGTGTTGGTTGCTCAGTCGTGTCCAACTCTTTGTGACCCCCGCAGACTATAGCCCACCAGGCTTCTCCTGTCCATGGGATTCTCCAGGCAAGAATACTGGAGTGGGTTGCCATTCCCTTCTCCAGGGGAATCTTTCCAATCCAGGGATGGGACCCTTGTCTCCTGGATTGCAGGCAGACGGTCTGAGCCACCAGGGAAGCTCCTGGAAAAGCAGCTAAATTATTTCAAAAGAAACTGTAGACTCAGTAGGGAGCCTCTATCATAAGTTTCAGAATCCACCTTCCCATGTGAGTGTTCTGGAGCTAAAAGCCACAGAGCAGCAGAAGTCTGGTGAGACATTCTTGGATTCATAAACTCTGGATCTCACTCTAATTGGCAGCCAGGCCCATAATTAAGGTCTTCTTACCTCTCTTCAGGAACCATTTCCTGAAAGCCTCAATCAATGTAATTGTGCTTCCTCAGAAACCACCACCCAGCAAAGTCAACCACAAATCACAAAGCAAGCAGCTGGCCCAAGTGCTTCTGGCTGCATGGTGATGATGCCCTTGGGGGTGGACATTTGATCTGGTCAGCTCTACGTGGGCAGAGGCTCCCACCACCTAAACTGTGAATTCATGCATTTACAGGAGAGAATCCAGATAGACCCCTCCAGCCCACCTACGGCGGGGCGCACACTCAGTCCTGCGGAAACCCATGTTGTTTGCAGAGGAAACAAGACTCCTTCTGCAGACTCGGGAGTCGAGACTGTTGGGTCTTTCTCTTTTTGCCTTCTTTTTAAAAAGCAACTTTATAAATGTTGTAACTTACATACCACAGAAGTCACCCACTGTGTGTACACAGTGCTGTGACTTTCATAAGCTTTTGGAATTTGCATCTTCATTGCCTCTATCCAGTTTTAAAATATTTCTATCATCTGAGAAGTTTCTACTTGCATTGAGATTTTTACATGAAAGTGTTAGTCACTCAGTCGTGTCCGACTCTTTGCAGCCCCATGGACTGTAGCCCTCCAGGCTCCTCTGCTCATGGGATTCTCCAGGCAAGAATACTGGAGTGGATTGCCATGCCCCTTCTCCAGGGGAATCTTGGGCTTCCCAGGTGGCTCAGATGGTAAAGAGGTTTTTAAAGCCATTCACTTTTACACTGTGAGCTTCCCAGGTGGCTCAGACAGTAAAGAATCTCCCTGCAATGCAGGAGATCCAGGTTCAATCCCTGGGTCAACAAGATCCCCTGAAGGAGGGCAAGGCAACCCACCATAGTATTCTTGCTTGGAGAATTCCATGGACAGAGACTATCAGACTACAGTTCATGGGGTCACAAAGAGTTAGAAACTGAGCAAATAACATACTGTAACTCCAGAAGTTAAACCCTGGGCAGCCCCAGGATAAAATGTTCTCGTGAAAGAACCAGGTTAGGCCCCATTTTTCATGGGAGGGAGCTCTTTGGGTGGGGTGCTACTTAAGTTGCATCCTGGGTGCTATTTAATTTGCATACTATACCCTGGTGCCTCACAGGATGGAAAAAAGGCATGAAAGTGGGCGGTTGGGAGCTTCCCCAGAGATCATGAATAAGACGAGAGAGACATCACTCACTGAACAGTTGACACCAATCTTTTATAATCTTTTTTTTCTGATCACTGATATGTCAACCATAGCCAGCGTTTCTCAGGTTGTCGGGCTCTGGGCCCCTGAGATGTTGACGGTTGAGGGGTGGAGGAGGGATTAAAATGATGTCTTCAAGTTCAGGTAACAATGGGTTAAACAAAAGTTTCTTCACTGCAGGATTTACCAGAGCCTTCGGTTCCTTAAAGAGGACAGTTAATCTCCAAAAGGGAGATTTGGACCACAGAAGCGGTTTTTCAAGGAAGATGGTACTGGTGTTTATGAAGGACCCCATACAGCTCAGGCTTCTGCGTGGTAGCAGGCAATATATAAGAAAAGATAGCAGGTGACATTATATGTTGGGTGCCTGCTTCAAAATACTGTTTTGGGGCCTTTGTGTAATTTTCTCTTTAAATAACACAAAAACCCATCTCGAAGAAGGTGGGTCTGAAACTGCAGCCCCTCCTCTGATGTCTCAAATCACCTCCCTGATGAAGTTACTCCTCTCAGATTCCTCACAGACACAAACACACAGTAAATGCTAAAAACAATAATGTCATGGAAGAACAAACTGTCACATATAGTTTCATTCACCTAACCATTTGAAAAGATGCCTAGCTCTGGCCCATCCATACAATGGAATAAATGGTTCATCCATGCAATGGAATCCTATAGTTAGTTAGTTCAGTCACTCAGTCATGTCCGACTCTTTGCGACCCCATGAATCGCAGCACGCCAGGCCTCCCTGTCCATCACCTATACATCTACACAAAAGAGTGAGGCACTTCTGTGTGTATCAGCTGGTAAAGATCTGCAAGAAATATCCTTAAGCAAAAAAAGAGGAAAACTGAAATGAAATAGTGAATGTAAAACATTTGGCCTGGATCCCAGTGCATAATACATGATAAACAAACAATACCTGTTATTATCATGATAAACTGAACAATTCCTGAATTAATTACCTGTAATTCTTTTAAATAACCACTTGAAGGGCATAAGGAATTTACCATTTAAACAAATTTTGTTTTTCCAAATCAATGTCTTAGCCAGGGACCTCTACGTTTCCTTTCACTGTTGACAGTCAATAAAGTTCTGATGAGCCCCACCCATAGGCTCAACCCCACCCTCACCTCCTGGACAGACACTGTAAGCTTGAGGAATTTTTAATTCTGAGTTAGACAAGGCCAGCACCACACAGCATGCTCATTTCTCTGCTTCCTGGTCCTGGTGTGACAGGGCATCTGGAAGTATCAGTCTTCAGAGCTAGTTTGGAACTTATCTTGAGCCCCGAGACCAGCCACCTCAGGGCTCTGTCTTCTTTTTTTTTTTTTTTGTCTGCAGCTTGGGGGAACTTTCCTGACCAGGGATCAAATCCAAGTCCCTGTGTTGGGAGTCTTAACCACTGGATTGCCAGGGAAGTCCCAGGGCCCCGCTTTAGTGTCTATTTGTTGGTGGTGTTCAGTTGCTAAGTCATGTCTGACTCTTTGCAACCCCATGCACTTCAGCACACCAGGCTCCCCTGTCCTCCATTATCTCCCGGAGTTTGCTCAAATTCATGTCCATTGAGTCAGTGATGCTATCTAACCATCTCATCATCTGTGGCCCCTTGTCCTTTTGAATTCCATCTATCCCAGCATCAGGGTCTTTTCCAACAAGTCAGCTTTTCACATCAGGTGGCCAAAC